>NC_046225.1:64582666-64899386 GCF_009819885.2 Catharus ustulatus | reverse complement strand
TTTGCCTACTCCACTTCTCAGCACCAAGAAACTTCTAAAAAGTAACAGTGAAGCCCTAAGTAATTTATCTGAGCTCTCCAGAGTTGTCCAATGACTTAAAAAACAAACACAACAGAGAAACAATGAAACTGAGGTGTAAAATTTGATTCTGATTCTTTCTGCTTGGTATTAACAGGAGATTGGTCATTAGCATGAACGTGTTTGGCTTCACCTGCTAATCAAAGAACTGGAAACTCTGAACTCAAGGACACTGACTAGCAAAATAAATATCAGCAGACACCAGACAAGCTGACATAAAGCAGATGGCTCTGTGCACAACTGGTATATGGCTCCAGTGATTTCCATTGCTTTGGGATTAGGATGGAAGACACACCACTCACAACAGAGGGAAACAGACACCTGGAGAATGCAAGATGAGTATCTTTCCCTTTGATGTTACTAGTTTCTGAATTTTTGACGCATCTGAAAACAGGCAATAGCTGTCCTGAATCTCAAAGGAAGAGGAAAAATCGGTTCCACTTTTGAGTTCTCTTCTTCATTTCAGTTATGAGATGACTGAGGTACATTAAGTTTGCAATGGTGCATGATATTCCCTGGGCAGTGCTATTCTTTATTTTGTATCTGTTTGATTGGGTTTTTTCAGTTTTAATTAAGGAGAGGAAAAGAAGTATAAGACAAGTAATACTGTCTGAAAACAAGAAGTCATATCCAAGCACCATTTAAAATTCTATGAGAATTAACTACCTAAAATTTTGATTTAGAACCACTGAAATTTTGACTATTTTTAAAATTACACAAGGGCTCATATGTTTCCCAGCATATCTGTTAACTTGCTTTACACTGCACCTGGAAGCTTTACAAAGATATAGCTTGAAGTATTAAATTTTAGCTTCTGAGGCTGACAAGGGGTGTTGAATCAGGAAGATGGATCAAATCTGAAATTTACACTGAGGCATGGTTGTTATTTAAAAGATTAATAAACCCTCCTTCTGCCAAATCCAAACAAAACTAATTCTGACTTCCTACTGCATTAGGTTTACAAGCCTCTGCATTAAAAACACACAACACTGCAAGGCTGCAGGAGGATCCTGAAAAAATATGCTTTCTCCTAATTGTAACTAGTAATTTTCTTTCCTACTTCATGAGGTTTCTAACAATGGTGAAAGTAAGAGAACCAAAGAGCTGATTTACAGTTGACTTGGACGAACACCACAGCCTCGTCATGCCCAGCCACGTTCTCGGCCCTCACGGACACGCGGTACACGCCAGGATTCTCGTAGCGGTGACGGATGGGCTCCCCTGTCATCGTCAGGTTCACATAGATCGCCTTAAAGCCATCTCCAAGGTCTACCTGGTACTTGGTACTCAGCACATCACCCTGAAAGGAAAATACATCAGAAATATCTGAGATGGTCACAACCAGAATAGACAGGACACATGTTCATAACCTTTTATGGAATCACAGCAGCATTTTCAGCCCCAGCAGACATCATGACCCAATTGCAACAGCTGCAGTAAAACTACTACTGCCATGGCAATTACATCAGTGAAACAGAAGCTGTGTGCACTAATAGAGATAATATCGTGTTTACAGAGCAGGGTGCTACCTTAAAATGATATACCCCAGACCACTAACCAAGTTGTATGGCACAGAAACCATCACCCCTCTCTTAATGCAGCTGAAAAATTATGTAACATAATGGTGCAGGGCAGCCCCAGGTTCAAAAGTGATGCTCATGTGATTGTAAGCAAGTGAAGATTGCTATTTTAGCAATTTACTACTCATCCCATCAGCTTCCAGCCTTTGCAATTATAAAGTAAAATTAATTGGCTTAGACATTCTTCACAGCACCTTCCAGCTACACCTTCTTAGAGTCAACCATGTGGCCTTTAAGACCCAAGCTGGGATCTTCACACAGAGTTGTAGAGCATTACATTGAGCTACCAGCATGCCAAGAACTAACATGCTCTAGTGCCAAGTTAGATGTACGCTTAATGAAGCAGATCACTGAGCTGAGTTTGGGAAATGGTTTATATATCCAGTCAAATAATTCTGTAATGTCAAACATCTCATGGAATTTATAATTCATCACACTTCTGCTAAGTGCTCCTTTAAGTGACACTGTAATCCTAAATTCAGGCCCAAAGTATCACAAGACTGATACCACTGTCAGAAGACAAACATGCCCATCACTCATGTTGTCATGGCATGGTTGCTCAAGAAAGAAATCAGGCCTGTGCCACATGGACTGGTGATTTGGATGCAGTGAAAGGAAAATTCATTTTAGCTGTGAGCAGCAACACTTTCTCAATACTACTGGGAGCACTGCCTGAGAGAGTGGCCCGGCCTCCTGGATCTCCAGCAGTGTGGATATTCCTGCTTGCTTGCCAGAGATCATGGTCATCCCAGCCATGCAATTCACACGGGTTGCAGGACCAGGCTTCATAGAAAAGCTTCTTTGTTGTGAAAACACAGGTATTGATTCTAAAAACTCTCTTGCCGACAGGAAAGGAAGGTATACACCCATATGCTGGTCAAGTGACATAAGAGACCATCAAAGCAGAAAAGGATTGACATTAAAGTATTCAAAAATCACTTCATTTTTCCAAAAGCCACTCTCTGAAATTGCTTCATTTCAAAATTTAATCCTAAAAGGTAGCACTTATGTAATTTTTTTTACGATAACGATGATCAGTGATTGCAATAATCCTCCCACTGGTGAATTACCCAGAATTGGACACTTCTAAGATTTAGCAGGACAGGTGCCAAGCCTGCCCTATACTTTTTTCAAGGGAGGTTGGACCAGATGATCCTTGAGGTTCCTTCCAGCCTGTCAGTATATATTTCTATGATTCTTTGAAAATCAAAGGAGGTATCATACCTAGGACCTATGTACCCTGCCATTAACAAAAGGAAGAAAAAACTACCATTATTTCCTTCTTTTATTATTTTGCAGTGTGAATGATTTTCTTCTATGTTTTATTGCATGAAACAACATTGCTTATAATGTAAAAAATACCCTTAATAAGAAACCTGTAGGATTATCAAATACCTAAGCACCATATTTCAAGACATATAAAGGACTGTGAAAGCCTCTTCACTGTGAATAGTTTTCCCAAGTAACATCTTTCTTTTGACAACAGAAGAGTAGAATTTTGCAGAGGAGATAACATGTTATTAAAGTTTAAAGCAAGAGAGATATCTCCTTGCCAGCAAGGTGTTAGTAAGTGGAATCTCTTCAGATGACATTAGCTTGCATGCAGTTCTTGTTCACTCTTATGCTAACAAGTATACATGCATATTTTTTACAGGTGAGACAGAAACCAGCATTGAAAGACAGTAGAGGAAGGGCCTCTTAAAGTTTTATTCTAATAGCTTCCCTAGTGTAAGGATGAGGGTACTGTCTTCAAAACACCAAGGTATTTCTATTTCCTGACCAGAGAGAATGGAGAGATAGCAAAATAGTGACAAAAGGAAAAGGCAGCTAAATCTATAAGAAAGTGGGGCTTCCAGTTCCATAAAAAATGGGAGATTTTCAGGACATTATTTATTCATATATTCATCCAACAACATTTGGGAAAAATTATGAGCATGATAATGTATTTATTTGTTATTATTATTATTTATAAGAACACTTGCAAACTGCCCAAATGTACCAAAAGCCTGCTTCCTTTATTTTCTGATGTCTGGTATTCCTGCACCTAACAACATGCATTCACAGAAACCAGCAAATTAATTTTGTTCACCAGAGAAAGCAGTGTGTTTTGGTTTGTTGTAGCAGAGCTATTTCTTAAACTCAGTAATTGTTATGAATTCTCATTAGACTTTGTCATACAGATTAAGTCCTAAACAATGCTCAGGACATTTGAGTTTAAATATTATTCTTAGCCATAGAGGGCACCAAACTGCTACATTTCTTCCAAATCTGTCTTCCTCTTTGATATATGGAGCAAAGACTTCACCAAAAAACAAAGCAAGGGATTTTCTTCAAAATCCCTTACTTCTTAAGATTCGTGAATAATTTTAAATGTTTTTCCTATTGCCACAGAGATTCATGAAAGCTTCAGTAGGAACAAAATCAAACTGCCAATCAAAATCATTAAAGTCCAAATTGCAACCAAATGCTTTAGGCTTACAAAAAACATTTCCAAACAAACTCTAAAAAGAGAAGGCAGCAGAACTTGCCACACAAACTGTTGGGGCACTGCATGCACTGGGACACAAGCCTGTGAAGTATTAAGCAGCCCAGTGTTCTGCACGTAACCTTCTTGATTCTATTACAGAAATAAATCCCAAGTGCTTGATTTATATAGCACAGGTTTGCCAGAATGTGTGAACTTTCTTCATGTTCTTGCAAACCAGTGGGGTTAGCCAGGATTACAATACTCTGGTAACCTGAGCAGAGCAGTTATAGCCTAATGCTAAAAAACAAGCATGAGAAAACAAACCCATGATGAACAATTCATCCAAAAGTTACTTGCTGCTGTTGTTCAGGGCCTTAGGGCATTGTCTCTCAATAAAGAGAAAAAACCCTGTATGTTTGGCAACACAACTAATATATAATAAATATTCCTATGCACAGCTATTTGCTGATTTCTGTAAAGCTTTGCCTCACTCGTCTCTGAAAGGCTGATTCTCAAAAACCAAGCATTAAATATTCTCTGCATAGCTGTTCTCTGATACAGCAGTTGAAATTTTCAGTCCAAGAAGACTTTAGCAATCCAGTTACTCTGACTTTCCAAGAAACCAGTGCCTTTTCTGCTGAGGAGACAAGTCCTGCTCCGCAGGTAAAATTTGGATGTTCACTGAGTTTACTGGCTTCTCTCATTCACTTGAAATCAAGTATTTAGAAAGCTGTTAATCTTTGTCTCAAGCACAAATTATTCTTCATTCAGCAGCAAAACAGGTAGGAATGAAACTAACCCTAAAATAAGTGATTCAACTTCCATGTAGCCAATGCTCATTACTACCTGCTCTTGTTGGACAATGAAGGTGATGTCTTCCCCAGGTCTAACAGCCAGGCTTTCTCCTCTGATGCTGATCTGAAGTCCCTTGGGAGCAGTCAGTGGACACATATGGTGTGCTAAGTTCTGCTGCAGGTCTACTCCACCTTCACACACATTAGAAACAACTTTCCTGTACCTGTAAAAACAGTAAACAGTGGACACAGTGAAAGCAAAAGCAAAACAATCCCAGCAAAGGCACCAAATGCATGTGTGATTGTAGCTACTGCATTTTCCTTGCCTTCACAAACAGACAAGATTGCAAATGAAAAAGCCACAATGTAAGTACTTTGACTGGGGACATTGTCTTTACCTTGGGAAACCTGCTGAAGAAAGAGGGTATGGAGCATGATGAGAATTTCACTTGCATGCATGGGAACAGTCTGTGTTTTCCAACATAGAAACATGCCTGACTAGCCCTCAGGGACCTAGACAGTCTGCTGTCCTCTCTGCCATCCCCTTTTCTAGCATCCAAGTCTTCAATGCTCTAGAGGTCTTGGTTCAAATCCCAAAGATCAGAAAGAAATTAGATCAAACAGCTTCTGCATTAACCCAGAACTAATTGCTTAACAGATGCTTTCAAATCTATTCATTTCTTAAAACACTTAAAGCATTTGTTTACTATAACTGTATAAAAGAGTGAAAGGACTCACACTTTTAAAGTGCTAATAAAGAAATAGTCGGATGTGTACAGTAATAATTTACAGATCACTTTAACACAGGTATGTTATTTTTAAACATCCTTTAAAATCAGAGTAATATTTCATTCTTTTGAATTCTCATTCTGTATATCACAGCTGTCAGCCTCAACCCAAAGGCAGCATTTTCCTCAGTAAGGTAAATATACACAGACTGTGCTTCTATTGCCAGATTGGACATTTCAGCATTTGGTTCTCATCTCCACAACCGACTGTGATGGTGTTATGATAAGCCAGAATAGATGCCAGCTGCAAGTTATTCTCAGCACAGACGTCAGACTACATTGTAGTGTATATTCTATGCAGTATTGTTTATAGTTACTAAAGCTTTCCTTTGATTCTGAGTGTCCCATATGGTCAGGAAGAGAATCAATTCTCTACAGAACTCCTTACTCTTATGGAAGTGAGAAACTTGGGAATTCTGTGAGAATGTTGCCATTTCCTCAGAGTAATTCATTGGATCCAAACTGAAAATTATTCTGAACCAAAAACACAAAGAAAATTCTGAAAAGACAGCTCCTCCTCTTCTCAAATGGATTAGTTTTTGAACCACTGTGAACATGCAAAGCATTATTTTTCTTTAATTAGTCTGTAGGAAGCTTCTGCTCCTGCTCTAAGTCAGAATCAGAACTTTTCCATTTCCCAGTTTTTATAGTTTGCCCTATTTACATTTCATAGAATCATAGACTGGTTTGGGTTGGCAGAGACCTTAAAGATGATCTTGTTCCAACCCTCCTGTCATATACAGGGACACCTTCCACTGGACCAAGGTTTCTCAAAGACCCATCCAATCTGGCCTTCAACACTTCCAGATATGAGGAATCCACAGCTTCTCTGGGCAACTTGTGCTAGTGTCTCAACCTCTCTCACAGCAAATATTTTTTCCTGATATCTAATCTAAACCTTCCCTCCTTCAGTTTAAGACCATTACACCTTGTCCTCTCACTATGTGTCCTTGTGCAAAGTCCCTCTCCAGCTCTCTTGTAGACTCCATGTAAGTCTTTAAATGTGAAATTCTTTCAAACCACATGTGAGGCTGCTGGTTGAAACATTGTCCCCTTTTCTGGAAGCCTTATCAAGCCTGTGAAATGCAAAATCAGCTTACCCAGTGCTGCTGGTGTATGCCTGTCCCAACACACAGTCTTCAGGAGGTGCTTCTGGGTTAAACCAAAAGTCAGCAAAGCATTTGCTCGACTCCGACTTCAGAGGCACAGAGCGCTCAAACCCATAATCACTGAAAAACAACAGCACCAAACGTGTCACTATCCCCACTTCACTCTGCAATCCAGTTTGGGGTGAATGAAACTACATTTTTCAAAGTCAATATATTTTTCAGTGTTACTTTACTAGATGAACATACAAGTTGATGAAGTCAATTGTGTTCTAATTTCAATGGGAGTTGTGTAAACTTGGGGGAAAAACTGGTTGCAATTATTTTGTCAGTTCTGCAAAATTACATCTCTTGGTATAAAAAGATTTTTAGAGGTTTCCTTTGACACTCAGACAAACAATTTTTTTATTTTTTAATTTTTTTAAGTAAAAAGGGTTTGCTTGCCTTTAAAATTAATTCCATGCTAATTTTTCCAATCTCGATCAATAGAGAAAAACATCAGGATTTTTTCAGTCAGGTGAAACAAATACTTAAAAAATGGCAACATTTTAAAACAAATCTAAATGTAAAAGAAACCTGTTATTCAATAACAAGTTGCCTAATTGCTTACACATGGCTATGTAGGAACAGAGGCAAAAGGAGGAAAATAAACCCATCTCAAGCTCTAAGTAAATAATTATTAGCAATGTCAAAAGGCCCACAGACAGACTTACCATAAGAAATCAGTGTTCACACATTCACAAACTTTGGATTTGAGAGCAGATGTGAAACTTTTCCCTTTAATGCACCACGATGAAATCTTCCTCTTCCGAAAGCTTCTCTGCTGGCCCATGATGCAACGATCACCCTGAGTATCAAAGCACTGGACTTATTGCAAGGGAACCTCCACCACACAGGCCCTGTGCTGTCCCAAGAAAAGCTGGTCTTGCTGCCAAGACTGTAAACTTTATCAACCCTCTGATCCTCAGATATATAGGTATAGAAAGCCCTCACAGCCATTGCTGTCTACCAACAGGTCATTACAGAGCTGTAACATAGCTTTATTTCCAGGACACTAATCTGAAGATGCATGTGAAAATGCAAGTGCAATTTGTGTTTCATGAGTGTCCAACCTGTGTACAAAGCTCTGAAAGGTCATTTAAAAATTTCCTCTGACTGCTGAATTCAGACAGCTGAATTTCTCTAAATCATATCTCATGTTGGCTGTCCACCAGAAGAACCAGCCATGTGGACACAGAATGAATTGTCTCCATACACACTCCACTGGTAACTGGGCAGCTGCAAGTACTCTTTCAAAGTCACTTTAGTAGTTTCTAATTTCTGAAAGGCATTTCAATGCCAATATCCCAAGATACTGTTGTTCTTTAGGCTCAGATATGCATAACGTTCTTTGCATACACACAGCAGTCACAAACAAGAGGTGCAAAATTAGGCATGAGAACTAGCAAATGAGAGCTCGAGTAACACTGAGTAGTATGCAAAAAATAAACCAACCCTGGTGGAAGAAGCAGAACATAATCATTAGAATGATTATGAACAAATATGATGTATTTAATTTAATAAAACAAATCCACTTCATATTGGTCTCTTTAATCAGTACATTGTACAGAGAATTTAGTTTCTGAAAAGTAGATTTGGCCAGAGCATGAGGATTAGCACAGATTTAATGCATTACTGCAGAAAGGGTATTGCCCAAAACAACTGGACTCCATTGCATGATTGGTCCACTGAGATACTAAACTACTTCTGGAATGGACTTTACTTATAGCAATTTATATATGAGTACAGTTGTGGTCAGGAAGTTGGCAGAACACAACAGCATGCTGAAATTGTTTCAATCAATATTAAACACTTCAGTTTATGGAATATACCTCCCAATCCAGCAGGACCACCTATTACCATGGCAGCCCCCCAGAAATACTTCCGCCTTTTTTTGGGACACAGATCACACAACCAAAGGGAACACAAAATCCTCTCCCACTTTAAACTCCAGTGAAATCAGCATAAGGAGACTGAGCTGGGGATGCAGCATCCAAATTCAATTTGGAAACATTTTCTCAGCACACAACTCTATACGAATCGGAAAGCTTTGGAAAAGTTTTGTCAGTTAACATAAAACCATGAATACCTGCAGATTTGTGAGCTCCCAGGACTCATAGTCTTCATCTGTGCACTCCCTGGGGAAGGATGGTCTGAAGTCCACCTTCACCAGTTCCCAGTCTGAGCGATAGCTGATATGTCCAAAGACCCTGAACAAAAACCAAAAGTAAACCCTTACAGCTAAGAAATACCATACAGCTGAGATTCAAAATTTCAATCCTATCTTTTCCTATCCACAGTCATAGTTCTCTGCTAAAAGGTCCCAGATTAATTTTTTTTGCATTTTTATTCCTCTTCTATGCACAGCAAGTCTAGTTAGGAAACATTGTCAATTATATGAAACTTTACAATGAAGAGATATAACTCATATATTAAAAGCTTTTTTTCCCCCAGCAAACTATCCATAAATTTAATGGGAAATAATATTTTCTAATTTGGAATAAAAAAATTTTGTCTATTATCTTGCTAAGTGAAACAGACAGAGCTCTCAGATTTTGGCAGGAAGTTCAGATCAGGGAGCAGAATCCCGGATCACCAGAGTCAGTTCCCAGCTCTGTCACTCATTCCTTGTGATTTGTAATTTCTTAAGTTGTTTCTGTTGTGGGATTTTGTGTTAATTCCTACAGTCTTCAAATGGCAACGTGCTGTTGTTGAACTCACAGCATTATCATGATGCTGTGTTAATTTCTAAGGAATACACTACATCTCTGGAGAACTCAGAGTCTCTTCTTCATTTCAGACAGTTCAATGTATAATAAAACCCAGCCACAAGCTGTACAATTTTTGTGGGGGGAAAAATTTCTAAAATGGAAATCTCATTGCTTTAAAAACCAAGCAGCACTTTCAAAGCAGCCAACATTTTCTAAGTCAGAATCTTTATTTCCAAAACAAAATGGGTATGTGTGACATCCAGCAACAAATTAGAAAGGATAAAGACTCTATTCGGGCAAAAGTAAAATGTATTTGTGGTTTGTATCAGGCTTATGTGACTTACTTGCCAAAGAATTTAAGGTTAATTCTGAAGCCAACAATTTCTGTGCAGTTCATACTGCACAGAGTTCATATTCCAAGCTTTAGTATCATTCTCCAAAGTAATTAATTCCTTTTGTTTTGCCCTCAGTTTTGTCCAAATCCAGACACAGCAGGAACAGTACTCTTTTACTAAAAGCATTCTGCAATGCCCAATCATTTCTCTTGTCCTGAAAACCAGGTTCAAATTGGAGCTGGGATAGACCAGAAGTGGTTGATTCTCTACAGCAGAGCGGCAATAACGAAGCATGTTCCCTGGTAAATGGCTTACAGCTCTGAAATCTAACAAAAAGGCTGGAAAACGGTTCACAGAGACTAAAGAGGTACAGTAATTTCCCCCCTTTCCTTCCTGGTGCCTTTGTCTCTCCTCCACAGCAGAGAGATGTAGGTACCAATAGGTTATTGCCCACACTGCTCACATTATAATGACTGGACAGCCCATGCTCACAGGAAAGCACACCACCAGCAGTGCAGTTAATTAAACATGAACATATGCACTTAGTCTGTATGTCTTACTCTTTTCTTGTAGGGCTCTGAGATTAAAGGACTTGGATCATCTATTCCTTTCCTTCTAAATGTACACATGAAGTAGAAGCAACACACACAAACTAAAAAATGTGGTTCTGCCCACTGGCTGCATGTGCACATAGGTGTGTGGTCCCATTTCTCTCATTGAGCCTAAGGGTTTGGTTCCTTTTTCTGGTTCAGCTGGATCCTGAGAGTTGCTGTCACCATATAATCTTATTCACTATTGAGTAGTTACACACTCAATAAGTGTCTACTTAGGTGGTCTCTTGCTTTTTCCACAATGCCTGTTTCAATATGACTGGGTTTGCTGACAGACATGAAGTGTCTTTTGCATGCAAAATACCTGTACCTCTTTCCTAAAATCTTTGTTTCTCCATACTAACATAAGGCGGAACTTCTCAGTGACTGCTGCTCCAGGCATCACAAAACTTCACAAATTTACTACATTTCTTTTATTAACTAATTTATTAAAAAATACATCCAAGTGCAAGTAGCCAAGTCCTGTTAAAGCTTCACTCCTGCCTCAAGAAAAGTACTTCCTACAGAACAAATGAAATTGTCTCCATTTGTGTTAGTATCTCAGGCAGATTAGTCAAGGAGAGAGGAAGAAAGGAGATGATGTTTTGAGTTCAAGGCAAAACAGAATAATGACATTCTCAAAATATAATCTCTGAACTATAATTAATGATCTCTGAAACCTCATGAGGGTGATTCCAAATAACTATGGCAAGGGAAACATGTTGCTCATATGTATAAATATGCACACACAACCACACACAGACACACATTTATGTGTGTATATATAACCAGAGACATAAAACAGCAAAACAGAGCTCAGAGAGTTAGAGAATTAATTTTGATATCCACAGAGATATCAAACAAATTATTGAGCTATCCACTTTTAAGCACCTTGGAGATAATTAAAATGATAACAAACAGCTACTAGAATTTATCAAAATCAAATCATGTCAAACTAATGTAATTTCCTCCTTTTACAGGGTAACTGGCTTAGTGGATAAAGGAAAGGAAAAAATGTAGCATATTTTGACCTTTGTTAGAACTGTTACACATTTCTGGCTGACATTGTTCTCAATGTAAAAAAGAAAACATCAGCACAGATAAAATCACTGAAGAGGAATGGAAATACATACTGAATTAAAAGAATCCATTTTCAAAAGGTAGTTATCAAATAAAGAATATTTGGAGATCTGTATCACAAAGATATGATGGATCCACAGTCAATATTTTCATTAACACTTGTGGTCAAATAAGAAAGACAAAAAATTTTGCAGGTAACACATAACGAAGGGAGTGGATTTTAATGGAAGCAAAGAAATCAATATGATGAAATACTCCCAAAACCTTGGGAAAAAAAGAAACCCAAATCCACATCAAAGGTGGAAACAAAAATGGAAAATAACTTTCAAATATCAAATAAAAGATTAAGGGAATTCTGTGGAATTAAAACAAGAATGCAGTGTTGCTGCAAAATAAGAAAGACTAATTCCAGATTATAGTCAGAACTCGAAAATAGAAGACATGGAGGTAATTATTTTGATAAACTTGGCACTGGTGAAGCCTCTGGAAGAATATTGTGTCTAATTTTGGATGTTATATGCATATTTACAGACCCACTAAAAATGAAGTTGAAGAGGGGCAAAATGACTCATAAGCTGCTTAGAAAATGTAACCAATGAAGAATGATGGAAAGAATTGGGTTTTTCACTGGAATAGATAAAGCTGAGAAGTACAGCAAAATATATGCAGAGTCTTGTAATAGAGTGAAGAGCTGTCTTAGAGTAATAGAGTAAAGAGACCTGGAGGAAGGGCAAGAAAGACGAAGGACAAGGGTAAACTTAAGACACAGCCACATTATTCTCTAATTCCTTCTCCTCAGTACTGGTGAGTTTACATGTAAAGTACTGGGTTCAATTCTGGGCTCCCCAGTGCAAGAGAGAGATGGAACAACTGGAGGGAGTCCAACAAAAGGCTGTGAAGGTGATGAAGAGGTTGGAGCAGCTCTCACAAGAGGAGAGGAAGAGACAAGTGGGACTGCTCAGCCGAAAGAAGAGAAGGCTCAGGGGAACTGCCAAAGTCTATAAATACCTGGAGGGAAGGTACAAAGAAGATTCTTTTCTAGGATTGGAGTCAGGTCTTCAGTGGTGCCCAGTGATAGGACCAGAGGCAACAGACTCCAAATGAAACACAGGTAGTTTTCTCTGAACATCAGGAATCAACGGTTCTGCTGAGAGGGTGCACTGTTACAGGTGCCCAGAGAGGTTGTGAGTCTCCACCCTTGGAGATACTCAAAAGCCATCTGGGAACAGCTCTGTGTGACTGGCTCTGGGTGGGTCTGTGTGAGCAAAGGGGTTTGACCAGATCATCTCCAGAGATCACTTCTGACCTCAAGAATTTAATGATTCTAGAATTCTGTAGAAGTAATGATTCAAGATGTTGAAGCTGCTAATTTTGACCCACTAGAGTCAGAAATTAGAAAATATCAGGATTATAGATAGAGATTAGATAACTGTTGCCCAGTTCCACACCCTATAATGATAGAAAAATTAAATTACTCTGGAAATTATGCAAAATCTACTAGGATAATGTAACAGCTATGTACACACCCTATGTGCAAACAGCAAAGTCACTATTCAGGGGGTGACCTGCAACATTCTCTTCTGTGGATTTTTAGAAAAAGACTGCAATAACATTTCCCTCTTGGGGGAAAAAAAAAAAAACAACCAAGCAATGAAAAACCAACAACCCTCCCCCAAACTTATTTCTTTACGGCTGTTATAATTCTACAAACTGAAGACCACGTTCTCACAGAGCACAGCAATGACACCAGTGTTCCCAACATTCGCTAGCTTTGACAAAATCCCAAAGATTTAAGAAAGTGTCCCAGTACAGTCACAAACTCCATTGAAAATGCAGACATACAGCTTTGCAATTCCTGGGGTAAATTTTCCAAAGAATGAAGCATTTTACACACATCCACTTTAGCAAACTGTCTGAAAAAAAAGTCTTAATGATTATTAATGCTGTTGCTGCAGTAGCACGTGTTGCAGACACCTCACATGAACACATTCAAATGTACTGCTAAAGATCACTAGAATAAAAAAGAAGTATTTTTCAAAGTAACAAAGGCATGTATTAAGTAGGATTCAATGGATTAGACAAAAAATATGAGCTACAATAAAGCAATACATAACAGCAATCACAATATAATTGCTCAGGTGCAAAATATATAATATATATGATGAATAAAATCACATGAATGAAAAAAACTGGAATGGTGCAGCAAGTATAACTGATGATTAGAAGTTATATATCAAGACGATAGCAATTCATAAGCTACTAAAACCTTCCTCTTGATTAACCATATTTCATTAGACAGACATCAAATCAATTCTGGTGAAACTATAAAAGATGATGCTGTGATAAATAATTTTTGGAAGAAATTCCAATTACCTTGGAAATTAATTTATTTTTATTTGCAAGAATTTAGGATCCATAATTTTAACTTCAGTGTTTCAGTTGCCATAACAACTTTGTACATTTGTTCCTAGTTCATTTATGAGCACATAATTTTTTAATTTGATTGCATCATTTGATAGATAAGACAGTTTAATGCAGTTTTTAAGCTAACTCATTTAAACTATTTGCTGGAGGATTGCTGGTTATTTCTGTTCCTGATAAAGCTCATAATCAGGCAGAGTTAATTTAATAGAAATTATATGCAATGATAATCTTTTCCAGTTAATTCTGTTCAATAGACAAGACCTATTCAATAGAGACTCCTTGTTCAGATGAGCAGTAGTGGCTGTGTCATCTCCTGTCTCTGTGTTTTGCTTTACTCATGAACACCTGAGAACACTCAAAGACCTCAGAGTGGTGGGAGTGATCCTGCAGTATTTTCCCACCAAGGTCACAAAGGTCACATGGGGAATTTATTCAGATGTTTAATGTAGCAACTAAAACTGTGCAAGTTTTGCAGCTGAACTGAGGACTAGTGATGACAATTGTGTGATGCACAGTTAGTTTTATTTGAAATCACAAGCCTCTTTCATTCTAGACTCACTGCCTTAATCTTCCAAGTGCTGCACTGGCTTTTGCTCTCCTCTACATGAGTTTGCCATCAACTGTGATGTTCAAAACAGGACACTGCAGCAGAGTGTCTGCTCAGTGATGAACTGCCCTGTTGGCACACTCTGCTAACTCTGTATGTCACTTGGGGGTGGAGCAGAGCCTCTAGTTTTTTTGAAAGAACCTTCAAAAGCTATTGACAGTAAAACCCAGGATTTGAACCAGAATCAGTTGAGGGCCCCACATACAGGTGATATGGACAGTCTCAAGGGCTCTCTCTTGGATAATTTGTCTGAATTTCTCTGGAGGGTACATAAGCAAAGCTGTCCAAGCATGTACCCAAAATTCTTTACAGATCAAAACCTCAGTAGCTAACAGTGAATATATTATCAAGCTGGGAAAGAAAACCACACTATCAGAGATGTTAGTTAATTATTTTAACAATTCTTTCTGTCTCCTTTTAAATGGGAAGCAGTCACAGAGCTTTGTCAAAAAATTATATCTTCTTCCATATATGAGGTCTCCTTTTCAGCAGTAAATCATATTAGAAGGATATAGAATGATCAGTGAACTTATTGTATTGTCAAAATATTTTTTGACTCTCAGACCTCTCTGATAATTTTTATAACAAAATTGCAATTTCAGATTAAATATTCAATCTACCTTACAGTTCACTAGATATCAAAAGCCCTTTACATTAAAAGACCAGCATCTTTCTCAGTTGTCTTCTACATAAAAGGATTAGTTAAAAGTCTCTTGTCAATTTACAGTGAGTTCAAAGAGCTGAGTCCTTTGCTTCACGGAGACCTTTACTACAAATGATGACAATATCCCTGAAAAAGCAAATAAATGTGACAATCTTCTTTTTGTTCTGCCTGTTGTAGTTCATATCATCACAGTATCTTTGAACATACAGCAAGACACATCAAAATCTATGCAGAAATTACCTAGTTGAGGAGTAAAGTGATGAGATGGTGGCATGGAAGGATGTACTTTAGTGTAGCCACTGCCAATGGACAGTGCTCTCCTTAACTCACAGGAATAACATTATTAATGAAAGATTTTCCAGAGGGATATGGGTTGGCAGAGACATGACAATGTGTTACAGTGATATTTAAAGCCTACTATTTTCAAAAGAGAAGATGACAAGTGAATCTGTATTAGATGAGCTTTCCTTCCAAGAGTTGCCTTTGCTTCCATTATGCCACTGTAAAATCAACAAAACCTAGATAAGTCAGAAGGTTCCTTCTGGTAAAATGGATAAAAGTAATGTGAGATTCAAGCAGCAGTCTGTTACACATCAAGATTATAATTCAGCATATTTTTCTAATTCTCCAAAAGAACATAACAGAGGTCACATTTCAGTGGCCTTCCTAAATTGCAACTACAGAAATGATGAATGCTTCCATGTGCAAAAGTAGACACCTGCCTACATACAGCAACTGCACATAAAAAGTCCTTGTGTATGCAGGAGATCATGTGCAAATATGCTGAGACATTTATGATTTAAATGCCTTAAACTACAAACACATGCATATACTTAATGCACTAAAGAGAAGAGTAGGGTTTCTTGGTTGGACTGGTTTTTGGGAATTTTTTTTTTGTTTTTGGTTGTTTTTTTTTTTCTACTGCCAAAGTGAAAAATGAAGGGAGGAAACAATTTAGTTGAAATTGAACCAAAATATGTTTTTCCATTGTTTCCTGCTCCCATAAGCTAATAATTGCCATTCATTCTTTAATGCCAAAACATCTCAGTTTTAGCTCTTTTGGGGAAAAAGAACGGAAATGAATGCTTAGGTTCGGAGAAGTGCTAGGGGGAGCAGAATGAGGGTGTTTCCACTTCATCCAGGAGTTCAGTGGCTCCATAATATTTGTGAATCACATCCAACATTTTTTTTCCCATCTATTCGATACATTCCTGTACAAGAACAACCTTTTAACACGTATGCTGTTTGGAAAACATTGAAGATTTAGTGCCTAGCCTAATGTCTTATGCAGAAGTAAATAGAAGGTGGACAGTGAACAAAATTGTTTAAAGAGAAACATATGACACTGTAGAGGATAGCTTTTACTTCATTCAACTCCCTATTTTCTTCTTAAAGATCAAATTAATCTGGGATACTTGCAAAATTTTATAATTCTTTGGCTAACACTCTTTCCTACTCATCACAATTAGAAATTCTTCATTCAGACTTCACCTGGCAGAGCTAATGGTCTACAGTCATCTAAATTGTTGTTCCTTCATTTTGGGAGCACAATATAGTTCAAGGCCCCAATCAAAAGTAAATAAAGTGTTTTAAAAATATAGTTGTTAACTAAGTTTGTAACAGTTATTAATTTGAAATAGAAACTAAAACGGAAGCATAGTTAGAGGACCAAAGCTTTAGGCACTCACTCTGTGACAAGGGCTCACAATTACAGCAAGTCTCTTCTGAAAAAGTCACATGACCCTTTTTCTGTCCTCTCCTCCTGTAAATATAGGGACATGGTGATAACAGATTCTTACTGAACATGGATTCCTGACATTTCAGTTCCTTTTATTCAAATATATTAACAGATCCGTCCTAAAAATGTATTAAATATGGGCTTTAAAGTGACACTGAAAGCATCCTGTTCCTGTGCTTCTGATTACAACTTGAAACTGTACAGAAAGAAATTATAAATACAAACTTTACCCACTGAGCTTCTTTTGAGCAGAGGGGGAGACCAGGGCAGTACCAGGTTTTGACTCCAAGGTCACAAGTTGGTGGTGACAGCACAATGCTTTGACTTGCTCTGCCAACATCTGTGTCCACAGAGATGACAGCAAAGCATGAGTCTTGCTACTGAACAGACATCTGTACATCTGCATTAGCTGATATCTAGATTAGATTGGATTAGAAGAAGCAGTTTGCTTTTCCAATGCTTTTTTCACCGTTTCCTCTACCTACTCTCAGATATGTTCTTTCTCATGCAGAGAGCAGAACAAGCATTTCATAATTGAGCAATGATTCTCATACAAGATATTAACTAGCTGAAAAGGTAACCTAGAATTTGCCTTCAGAAATCAGCTGTTCTCCCACATAATGAGGCTTTATCTACCTTTGATAAGTGTTTCAGTATGAGCAAGTCAGTAGAGAAGAATTCAAAACACAGTGAAGTACTTCTACCTAATAAGATACAGTAATTTCATGAATACAAGCCACACCGTTTTGACTAAAATTTTGCTCCCATACTGGAAATGTGGCTTATACTCAGGAGTGGCCAATATGTGAATAATTTTCTGACATTTTCAACCCCAGGAGTGCAAACCAAGTCAGTGCAAACTGCAAAGTCGAGCTCCTGCCAGTAAAACCCTGCATTTAAGCAGTTGTTACAAATTGATACTCTGTTGCGCGGCGGGTGGAGCTGCTCCGTGCAGGCAGCACAGGGGGTGGGGAAGGCGGAGCAGCTCCCTCCTGCTTGGCCCCGTGGCTTGGCGGAGGCAGGGGCTCTCTCCTGCTTGGCCCTGCAGCTCGGGGGAAGCAGGGGCTCTCTCCTGATTGGCCCCATGGCTCGAGGGGCTCCCGTCCCCACGTGCCGCCGCCGCAGGAGCAGGCAGGCTACATCCCTGCCTCCCATCGCCGCCGCAGGTGCCGGCGGGCTTGGTGTTCCCCCTGCCGCTGCGGGGCAGTGCCGGGCCGGGGTGACCAAGCCCAGTGGTGGCGGCGGCCGGCCCCGAGCGGCAGCGCCGAGCTGGGCCACCCAGCCATGTCGGCAACCCCGAGCCCTCATGGCCCGAGCCGAGCCAGTAAACCCCGCCCTGCCACGGTTCTGTTGCTACTTGGCAACTTTGTTGCACGCGGGTCCTTGCTGCGAACGAACAGAGTGGTTTATACTCAGGTGCGGTTTATTTACGGACAAAGAACAAAATGTTTGACAACACCCGGCAATGCGGCTTATACTCAGTGCGGCTTGTATTTGTGATTTTACTGTACTCAAAGAGAACAGGAAAAAGAGTGTGCTGCCATGTGTGACAATAAGCTCCACAAAGTAAATGTAATGGTGACTATTATTGATGTTGTTAAAGCTGAGGTTGACATTCCTAGCAGAATCAACAGTTAAAAAATCCAGATGGCTCTACCTAATATCTAACAGCTGTTAATAATCACCTGGTTTTCAGTAAGTTTAAATTAGACTATCTCCTTGTTTCCATGATCACCCAGGAACCCAAAAGGAACACAACAACGGGCATTTAAGACAGCAAAACATGTATGCAGGAGTTCTGCAGTTCAGAGATGTCATAAAGTTCCCAGCAGCATCCAAAGTTGTTATTCTATAAGACATCACAAAAAAAAAAACCCTCTGGAAAAAACAAAATTACAAAATTACCCACAAGGAAGATTTTGATTCTTACTGACATAAAGAAAAGCAGTTCTTTTATGAAGCCTCTTATTGGCCTTTTAAAAGGAGCTATGGTCTGTGGTACCATGGCTATTGTGTCTACTGGGTTTACACTGCAATCTAAATAACCTGGTTTGGGAAACACTCCCAGAAGCTGAGATGTGATTTAGAAGCAATTTCAACAAGTTTGAAATTTTCATTGCATCAACTATTTCCTCTGAAGAGGAACACACTGAGTTAGGCCATTACTCAATCCAGTATTAGCAAGTAATTTTTCTCGACTGTAATATATTCTACAGTATAATACTGGTTTGCAGTAACTTTCATTGTTACAAATTTAGAATAAAATAAAACCTACTAATCCATGTACTATTTTGATGAAAATATACTAGTTGTGAAAACTTCTTAGCAAAACTTACTTATTCATTTAGGAATAAACACTGGATTTGAGCTCCTCATTCAGTAGTTCATTTTTACACAGATCAAGTTTCCTAAAATTTATGAATACTTTATTGCTTATATTACCTAAACTCCTAACTAGGTCTCTTTGGAAATGGAAATTTAGACACATTGAAAACAGAACGAGTTTCTTGAAGTTTTTGAATACTTCACCACTAAAACTCCTAAAAACCTTAACTAGGTCTTTTGTAGAGAACAATAGGATAAAATATATTTTCCTTGGCTTTTGTATGCATATAACTTGAATACTGAAGGGGATTTTGATGAATGATTTAGATTAATGTTGACTGACATATGACAAGTGAGTTTTATGAAAACTTTTGACAAGTCAACATTTGGCTTTCCTCTCTCTTTTGGAGAAAACACAAAACTTCCTGAAATGAAGACTTGAGACAATCAGGTTCACATTTTCCTGTTTCTTCAGTAAAGCTTACTAGACCATTTTGGAATGGAAAACAGTCATGAGTGACATTCCTTAGAGGTCACTATTGGGCCTCGTGATGTTCCACCTTTGCTGGAACATGGGCAGTGGATTTAGTGCTCCCTCAGCAAATCTGCCAATGCCAGCCAACACGCTGGAGGGAAGGAATGCCATCGACAAGGACCTTGACAGGCTTGAGAGGTGGGCCTGTGACAACTTCATGAAGTGCAACAAGGCCAAGCACAAACATGGGCTGGGTGAAAGAATGAGTTAAAAACAGCCCTGATGAGAAGGAGTGGAGGGTGTTGGTTGACAAGAAGTTCAATATGAGCCAGCAGTGTGTGCTCACAACCTAGAAAGCCAAATCTGTCCAGAGCTGCATCCAAACCACTGTGGGCAGCAGGGCAAGGGAGGGGATTCTGCCACTGTGCCCACTCTCATGAGACCCCACTCATAGTGGCATAGCATCCAGCTCTGGGGTCCCCAGCATAAGAAGGATGTGTTGGACCATGTCCAGAGAAGCTGTGGGCACTCCATCCCTGGAAGCGTTCAAGGCTGGATGCGGCTTTGAGCAACCTGTTCTAGTAGGTGTCCCTGCCCATGAGAGGTGGGGTAGAACTGAATGATCTTGAAGGTCCCTTCCAACCCAAACCATTCTGTGATTTTATGATTCTGTGATTTTGGATAAATTAGGACAGAACTACAATTCAAATGCAAGCCATTTACAAGTCTGGTCAATATCTCAGACACCATGCTGGAGAATGAGAAGTCTCTTAAACACAGTCTGACTTCAGTGGAACCAGGATTTTCCAGAACAGTCACTTTCAGTACACATAAAATATTCTTTGACTCTTTTGTGAGTAAATTCTAGAAGCTTTAAATGAAATACTGTCTGTTCCTTAATTTTGCTGCACATTTTTTCAGTTATACCTTCCCACTTCAGATTTATGTTATCTCTCCTAATTCTGACATTGCACTCTTTATTCAAAGTCTTTATTCAAGCACCTTCTATACCAAAGGAAGAAAATCAAATTCCCATACTAGTAAAAAATGTCAGACTAGGTCCTTGGCAATGGATCTGGGGATTCCTCAGGGTGAAAGACACTACTAATTTATCTCCATTACCATTTACAAGTTCATCATACTATGTTCTACTTGGAAGAAAATTCTACCTAACAAAATGAAAAGATGGCATAGTTGATTTCTGGATTTTTTTTCCAGGGACTGTATATTTCTCAAAAGCAACAAATCACTGTAGATTAAGTCAAGTACAATAACTTAGTACAAGAATAAGTTTTCAGGAAAAATGAACTAAACCAGACAGAACGACAAAAGGTCTTGACATAAAGTCAGACAGGGCACCACTGGGCTGACAGCATCACCCTAAAGGTAAAGTCTGGTAAAAAGCAGTGGGGAAGACAAGGAAGATACAAAGGCAACAATGAATCACACAGTGAAGGTTTATTCTTCCCATTGTCTTTAGAATTTGCTAGGAAATTTGCACCTGTCTTCAGGGCCAGTCTGTGCTATTAAATGTTTGATGCACTCCATGCTCAGTAAAACCAGCTAAAAAGTAAGATCCTCCAAGCCTGGCATTACACAGGAGTCAGACACTTGCTGTGCCTTTAGAAATATAAAAGTCACATAATGTTTTTGTTGTCAGTTTGGGTTCATGTACCAAATCTAGCTGCAGCTCTCTGTATTTTAAATAGATGATTTTAGAAAGGCATCATGTTCTACAAGAGCTCTTTAGCCTATTCAGATATTTAAGCACATCTTCACACAATTACTGTTTTTAATGATACTTGATAAGAAAAAAAGCCCAAGCCCAGAGCATACAGTCACTACACATCGTTTTAATCTGCCAGTAAGTACAGTTTGGGATAAGCTTTTGATCTGTCTACTTTTACTGAAATCAATGGAAATCCTTCATTCAGAGCATAAGTGTCTCCATGTGGCATATATTATAAATAAACCTGTATTTGAGAGAAGGAGAAGATGATAGGACGATACTGTTCTCAGGTCATAGATGTATAATGGAGGATAAATGGGGCAGAGGAGAAAGAAAGAAAGAAATAACCAACAGACCAAATCCCCCTCTGCACAGTGCAGCACTATGAACTTGGCACAATGCTTTGGAGTATTGGGTAGGATTTCTGTTTTGCTGAGGGTCCTTTATACACTGGGCTATAAATTTATTTTTCCCTGGGGAAAATGTAAATAGAGGCAGCTCTATTTGCAGCTCCTGGGGGAAGCAGCTTGTCACAAGCAAACTGAGCTCCAATATAAAGAATCACACAAACTGTTGCAGTAAGAGCACACCAACAATATGTATTTATTGCCCTGAGTGCATTTCCCTTTCTGGTTGCAGGCAGCACAAGCCTTTCTTCCTGACTGGACAGGTGCTTTTTACTCTCAGACACAGCTAAAATATTAGCATTTATCCTAGAGATGAAAAAAAATGTGCAGCTCAGATGCAGATGTCCCTGATCCTTTGGAAAAAGACAGATAAACAGGATAAATAATTCTGAATTGCAGAATTTGGTTATTTTTAACTCTATTCACAGCATCTGCCTCTGTCACTATACAGAATAAAAACAAACATTTGATAGCATAGTGCTTAGTTACACCAAGTACTGCAGTGCTATTTACTAAGACAACTCTATAGTTATCTTCACTGTGAAGACAATAGATGTTTAACATTTTTGATGTCTGACTAAAAATCTGTAGAAAACAAAAAAAAAAACCCAAGAGGAAATAGTTATTTTTCCCCTGCATGTTTCAGATTTGTAAAGCAGTCCTACAATTCCACTGTCCCCAGTGGTAACTTTGCAAGATTTCACTTAAACATAACACTTCTTTAAAATCTGAAATACAGCAGTCAGATGATTGCAAAGACAGATTACATACCAGGCAAGTTCAGACATCAGTGTGTCTGTGAGACTGTGAGAAGCAAAAGCCACTGACTCAAGGACTACCTCAAGCATGCACAGCTGAAAATCGATGTAAATGCATAAACAGAGAGAGCTCTGAAAACAGAGGTGAAACCAAAACCTTACGTCATGACCAGTGTCTCATCTCCAGGTTCACTAAGCAGTCCATCTACAAAGACAGAAGTGCTGGTAAAATTATGAGTGCTCCAGGTCTGGCCTTCATCTATGCTGAACCTGTAAAAAAGCAGAAAAGGTTCTCATTTACAACTACTGGTATATGAAGCAGAATGAACTTTAAAAAATCTCATCACTACTAAGGCTTAGGATTTTCAATCACAAAATACAGCATGCCTAGACAGTGCATGATATTAATGTGATCTTCTCAGCAACTTATCCTTATGAGAAGGTGTAATTCACATCCTTATGAGAAGGTGTAATAAATTTTCCACAACAATAAAATTCCTCAGGCCAATTAAAAACTGAGCTCTGTCAACAAACTATCTTGTTACCTTGAAGATTCAAAAACAAGCTAATTCACATTTCATTCTTTCTAATAGTCTCTGAGCTATAGACCTGTTAAGCAGAGGCCAGTGAAACATGAGAGGCCAAGTGCTAAAACGTGGGAGGTGCTCTAACTCCAGGATGGCCCCTCATGGCTGCTACCATCCACTTAAACATTTGCAAAAGATACTGATGAGTCAGCAAAACATAGTTCAAAACAGATTTCAAATATACATCAAAAACTTTTAAGTCAAAGTATCTTTTTTTTTCTGTTTATTTCCTCCAGGTTTTGGACAGTATCTTGATGATGGCTTTCAGTCCAGATAACCAGGTACAGAGCCTAGTTCCTATTCATGCAGAAACAACAAAATTAATATATATGTAACACAATTCTACAAAAATGAGCCAATTTGCAAGTGATAAAGATTCCTTACATTTTGTTATGCTGAAGATTATAGTTCTGTGTGCCATTACACAAGGTTACCACGTTTTGCTGCACTATCATGCAGTCTAAAACTTGTATGTTATAACAAAATGATTTGCAAAAAACCTTTTCTGCCAACCAGCCGAGAAGGCCATTTGTTGCATTGTCACCATATGAGAGGATCCATGCACACTGCAGTTAATTTGTGCATTAATATCTCAGCTGAGCTGTTATTCTGGCACACCAAATTACACAGCACATGAGCACAAAAAGTTCCTTTGCCTGTTGGCTCCCAAACTCTACATTAAGTTGCTCTTGCCAGAGAAACTCAGGGCAATTCTCCAATTTCCCTATGGCCCTTGGAGAGGACAGAGACTTTGCAGTATCAATGAACTCTCCTGACTGCACATCTAAGCCACATTTGCAGCACAGGCTGAGCATCATTGGCATGTACTGCTGGTGCCAGCACATAAGCAATTATGCTGAACATGGCTCCTGCTGTAGAGTTCCACAACAGTCTTTTAAGCAAAAAATGCCTACACTAATGCAAGATAATTTTATTATGATTAATGCATGATGCCATGGTACCTTCAGCACCATGAAGTAATCTTAAAGCAATCATTCAACTGCATTTTGTTGACACAATGAATGTTAAATTAAGCTGACCGCCTGTGTTTCATACATGATTAAATTGAAATGCTTATCTTAAACTCTGAACTTTGCCTGAGATCTTGAATACACAACAGCTCTACTCTAATTGACTGTAGAATTACTTGAGTATTTTCAGAGGGATAGAAGTGTCTTTGATAGCCACAATAACTCCACCATGGTCCAAGTACAAGATGTGGTGCTCTTCTTCAAAGACCTGTAAGGAGACAAAGAAAGAAAGGCCAGCTAAGCAAATGTACAAAACAGCTGAAATAAAACGAACAAGCAAACAAGAATTAAGAGACTTATGTTTTATAATGCCCACACTTCAAACTGAAAAGGACATAAAAGTCATGTTAACTCTTATATTTTTCCCAGTTGTAAAAGAAAAGAAAGTTAAGTAGGTGAATCAGAAAATGTTCAGGTTCAAATCACAGTCAGATTAAACTGCCTAAAGTGATTTTAGCCCTAGCTTATATTTCTCATAGTATGCATTCTGCATTCCTTCCTGTTATATATCACCAAGTGACCCATCACCTTACTTTGGTGTTTGCCATATTCTGTGTATCCTGCAGAATAAAATGCTTTGTAGTCTAATTCTAAGAAAAAAATGAAAATACTGCTGTCTCTGACTTCCTCACATATTCCCCAGAACCTACAGACTGTGAAGTAATTGGTGCAAGCATGTTTCCCACATTTCCAGTGTCAGTGAGTTTAAGTTCAAATATTATGTGATGTCCCATGGAGGTCACTGTGAGTGTGGAACCAAGATGGACGTAATATTGACTTAATAGTATAAAGGATTAAAAACTTCATAAATTATTTTAATTACTTTTCTAGAGGTTATCAGCACTGCTAAAATAAAAGCACAGGTAGACATCTTTCCTGTTTTACATCTCAAATCTGTTTTAAGACAGGATTTACTTATGGTATTAACCTGTGAAAGTTCATCAAACACAAGACCAAGTGATACGTGAGAATTATACACACTTAGCATTTATAGACAAACAGAGTCCCCTGTATGCTTTGACAAAGCAAAGGTGAAAACTATAAAGGTTAGCTTTACTTTTAATTGTAAATGAAAAATACTGACAATATTTTTTTTCCCCAAAATTAAATTCTACATTTAGAGGATTTCTCAACTGAAACTGAACTGAATCAGAGCTGGGGTGAAAGTATCTTACAGCACACTCACAATTACTTCAAAAATAGGAAGCATTTAATTGGGTTGAGAACTCAGTCTTCTACTCATATAGTAAGAACATTTTTTAATATGAATCCTAGGGCTTCAAGTGTCTGATCACTTTTTCAGTGTTGACAATTTACAGCCAAAACCCTGATATAAGGCATTTATAGTCTGATCTACCCATTCACCCAGCTGTAGATTATTTTAGAAGAGAATTCAGTAAAAGACAGACATTAATTTTAGATGCACTTCAAAAGGATGAGATCAGCTGGAGTCAGATAAGCAAGCAGAGTTTTGATCCTCCCCTAAACTTTGTTTGAACTTTCCCTCATACCAAAACGCAACACTGTGTGCTGGGACACCAAGTCTCCCATAGCTTCACCACCAAAGATAAAGGAAGTTGATACCTGCCTCACTTAATGCAAATCAGCCTTTCCCAGAAAAGCACCATGGTAGGTATTCATATGCCATTTTAATAAACCTGCTTTAGCACACTATAAAGCACAGAGGACACATTACAGGCATATTAATGCTGTTGTTATTTTATGCTCTTCTTGCACACACTTCAAACTTTTTATAAATAAAATGTATGAAAGCTTTATGAAAACAATTCTTCATCTTCAATACATTGAAAAGAATGAACAGTTTCATGCCTGTTTATCACAAAAGTAAATATTTATCTCCACTTTCTGGAAACAAAGACAAGACAAACAGTTTGCAAAGGATCAAGGCAAAGGTGGCTGCAGTGTGAGAGAAAAAGTTCAGACTAGGAAGATGAGTTCACATCAGGCCATGAATTCTGATACACATCTCTCCACTAACTAAAACAGGCAATAAATCTATTCTGAGCCTTACTAGTAGCCAGCCACTCCAGAACAAGATTTTTATAACCTATTTCTGTAATTTTTTGTGCACATTTTGTGCTTTATGACACAATGTCAACTTCTATTCTATCCTCTTCCTTCTGCTCTAAATGCTTTTCTTCCTATGTCTGTCCTAACAACTTCAGCAGCTATTTCAGGTCAGAATATCTGTTGGAAAAAATTGACACAGCTCCATGAAATCAGTGACAGTATATTTAAGTGGTCCTAGAGAAATACATGCCATACGATTTTACTTTGCAATACAGAAGTTGCAAAAATAAACAAAAATTCCTGAGATGACTATTTTTTTTTCATCCAGTGATATCCATTACTAAATCCAAATTTGAAAACAGAAGTTTTTCTTCACAGAATGAGCCAGTTGGACCCTTTTAGGGTTGGAAGGCTGGAATTGCATCCTTTTTTGTAGTGCTTAGATGTGTTACCATCTATCTCCTAAGATGCCTGCAGGAAAACATGTATTCTCACTTAACTGAAGGTTTTCCAAGTTGCTTTGATACACAAGGATTTGACACAGTTAAATAATATTTCAACAAGAAAACCCCACCAGACTACAGCTCCAGAGATCTAGATTTAGCTCCAAGACATCCAAAAGGCTTTCTGTGTAACCTCATTAGCTTAAGTGAACATTTTGTTGCTGCAAGAGCTACTCCGGTAGCAGATCAAATGTGAAAGGTTTATTGTTGCTGACTTTTTCCTTTTATTTATATCTTTTTTTTTTTGAAAGACAGATCTTCTTCTTACTCTTTGCTGTACAAATACTTTGCTGTATTTCAAATACAGTGTTGTAACAGATGCTGTTGAAATAACAATGGTAACCAGAATTGTGAACAGAAATCAGTATTAAAACAAAATAAAAACACGTATACATAAGGTAATCATTAGCACTTAAGAGTATCCTAATATTTCATGTTCACTAATTCATTTTATTGCATTGTTTTCCTGGTATAATAGACAGAGAAATCTTTCAAATAAACATACTTCACCTTAGGCTACATCTTCATGGTCCACTTGGCACTCAAGTTAATGGTTAGACTTAGTGATCTTAAGTGTCTTTTCTAACTTTATGATTCTATGATTCTAAGGCCACATATTCCATGATAATGTCAAGGTGAGATTCCTTTCTTCTACAGTCCAGTTCACAGCATGGATGTTTTAGCTACTTGCCAATCAGCTCCTAAAGCACTGCTATTTACAGAGCAGCACTGTACAGTACATAGACACATTTTTCAGTTTTCCTCAAACAGAGATGGTTCCAGGATATACCAACAAGCAGCTTAGGCATTCATTTTTATCTGTGAACTCTGGCTGTGTTTATAGGTAAATCTTTCCTGAACCCTTATATGACCACATCCAATGCAAACCACGGAAGGTTTGATGCTGTCTCAGAGCACTCCGTTGAATTCAAGGATCTTTGACCTTCCCCACAGTCCTATAATCCACAGTCCTATGAACCAATATTGCTATTATTTCAAGAAAGGTTTAATTAATTCCTTGCACTACATTTTCTCCTAAGTCTCTTATGCTTGCTTTTCTTATTCTCTATCTCTATACACAAGCACAGACTGCTCCTCTTCCCCTGTGTAAACAGTTCAGCAACATCATGTGAGCTTGTGAGAAAGGTGCCAGGTCCTCATTAATGACAACCACAAGGTCTCCAAGGCAGAGACTTAAACTCAAAGTGTTGTGCCAAAGCACAGGATTTCACCAGCTCACAAGACCTGCAATTCACTGAATTATCTACATTCCTGTATCACCTGACTGAAGCCTTCTGTTTTGTTATAAGAACTCCAGCAGAGATAGGAAATGTGCTGCTGTCCTCTGGAAGAATTTTTTCATTGTGAACAGTGAGGCCATAAAATACATAAAATAATCTACAGTTTCATTCTGATCACAAATATTAGAATTGAGTAAGCTCTTTCAAGGGCTTCATAGAATTTTTCATTAAAATAAAGCTAGCAATCTTGTTTGCCATTTTGACTGTCACAGTGAGGGACCGGTTTGTGGTTGATTTTACAGCATAATCAGGCACCTTAGGGTCAAGTTACAACACATATCATTACTTGTGTGTCTCTACAAATAAAAAGCAGTGAAAATATGAATTTGATCTCATTCTTCTTTTCTTCTTATTTTTCACCCCAGAAAAACTATAAAACTTTGGCTGACAAGAAATTATGAGAGTCCTCTAAGAAGCATTAAACAACACAGTACCCACTGTAAATCCTGTAAGGTTTTTGCATTTAAACACCTATTTATTGTATGCTAGATTTCAAGATGGAATTTGGTATAAAATTTCATCTTTTAAACATCAAATAACATCATTAGAAAAATAACCCATTTAATTTTAAAGTAGTTGGTGGAGTATGGTACCCTATCATAGGAATATAAGAAACTGTCTGCATTTTTCTCTTTTAGCCTCAAATTCCCCAAGCTCAGTAACACTACTGAGAACATTTTAACATTTAATGGTTATAAGGAAAAAACAAAATTTTATTTCAGCTGAATACTACAACACTACAATACTACTACAATTAAATTATTCTTAGAAAACACTTTGGTCCTTTGAGGGTGCTTTTTTTTAATCCTGGATATATATCATAATCTATATGATACTGTGTATTGTTGTTATACACATATCTAGAGAAAGAAAATATCCCTATGCTGAGTATATTGGGTTTGCACAGCAAGGTTTTGGTAGCAGGTTATTCTATTGGGGTGGTTTCTTTGAGAAGCTTCTAGAGAAGCTTTCCCACATCTTACAGCCAACACCAGCCAACTTCAAGATGGGCACACCACTGGTCAAGGTGGAGTCAGTCAGCAACAGCAGTAGCACCTTTGGATTATGTATTTAAAAAGGGCACAACAGCAACTACAGCAGGAATGAAGAGCTGAGAATTAAGGAGAGGAACAGCCCTGCAGACAGCAAGGTCAGTGCAGAAGGAGGAGCAGGAGGTGCTCCAAGTGTCAGAGCAGATTCCCCTGCAGCCCCCAGTGCAGCCCATGGAGAGGCAGCTGTGCCCCTGCAGCCCATGGAGGCCCAGGATGGAGCAGAGATGTCCCTGCAGCCCATGGAGGCCCAGGACAGAGCAGAGATACCCCTGCAGCCCATGGAGGTCCAGGATGGAGCAGAGACGCCCCTGCAGCCCATGGAGGAGCCCACAGTGGAGCAGCCTGGGAGTCCACAGGAAAGCTGTCTGCTGTGGGAGGGACCCCACACTGGAGCAGGGGAAGAGTGTGAGGAGGAAAGAGCAGCAGAGATATGTGTGTTGAATTGACCACAGCCCCCATCCCACCTCCCCCTGTAGGGCTCAGGGTGAGGAGGTAGAAAATTAGTGAGTAAAGTTGAGCCCATGATAAAGGGAGAGGTGGGGGAAGGTGTTGTAAGATTTGGGTTTATATCTCACTCTCCTACTCTGTTACTAACTGGCAATCAAATAAATATTCCCCAAGTTGGGTCTGTTTTGCCTGTGATGGTAATTGGTGACCAATTTCTCCCTGTACTTATCTCAAGGAGCTTTTTGTTAAATTCTCCCTCCTCCATCCAGCTGAGGAGAGCAATGACACAGAGATTGGTGGGCACCGGGCATCAAGCCAGGGGAAACCCAACACTGAGACAAAGCAGTTTAGGAAACAATACATGAGAAAGGTGAAATGCTTTAATTGACACTAGTCAATGAAAGAAAAAGCCATCCAGAATTCAAATAGCATTATGATATCACTGTTGTCTTTTTAATACTTTGGTATCTGTAATCCCTGTATTTATTAAATCACACCAAAAGACTTAAAAAAATTATTATTTTTTGCAAATCTCTTTTCACTGTCTTGGTTTCAATAAAGAGAAATTTTATGCTCAAGTAACAGCTTTCAGACTATGAAGCAGAAGAATTTTTGCCCTTGTACCTAAGCCATGTGTTTTAGCTTGGAATGTTTGTACTGCAAGATCTAGTCCAGGTGTACTTCATCATTAGCATAGGAAGATTACCTAAACTATTAAAAACCCTAAACAGACACTATGTTTTTTGCATAAGATACTTATAAGATCTTTAAAGAGACCAAAATATTTTAACTTCATCAGAACCTGACAGCCTGATCAATTTGAGCCTTAGAAAATCACCTCTTAATCTCTCAGTTTCCAAGCAAACTGGAGATAATAATAACATCTCCTTCAAAAGAGTATCTAAAGATTAGTTAAGCATTATATAATTCATCACATTTAGTACATTAAAATTACTTCCAGGTTCCTTTGATGACTTATGTATGCATCCTACCTGACGCCACGTGTTCCCACAGTCAGATGTTATGTACATCTCTTCTTTATACTCAACCAGCTGGGACCCCAGGTTACCTGTCACAAAAGAGGAGAAAACAAGGGTTGCATCCACATGAGCAAGAGAGATTGGATCTAGTCCTGATGCCAGTCTGAGTAAGGAGTTTCCAGGTCAGAGCAAGAACTAAACATATTTGAAAGGCTTACTTCATCTCTGGTAGAACCACAAAAATCCTTAAAAAACACATATGTACAATTTCAAAGTGTTCCTTTCCATTGATAGGTTGTCCATAGGTGGAAGCAATGGGACTTGATCCTAATGCCAAAATGCAGAATTCAGACCAACATTTTAGTTCTGTTGCTGCATGATGAATAATTATTATGAAACAACATGTATTTAAGATGTATGAAACATCCATAAACTCAGAAGCTTTAACCTTAACCTTAATCATACTTTGTGAAGTTATTCACATTGAACCCAAACTGTTAAAATGAAATATTTAATCTTTAAGACTTGATGAAGCTCTAGCTAAACTAGAATCTTGTGAAATATGCAACATGAAAAGAAGGGACAGGACATTTGAAAAAGAGTAAACACAAAAGATTTGAAAGCAGAATTGTTTGATTTACCTAAGTATTAACCAGAAAGTTACTGAGTTACTGAATATTTTGACAAATAGCACTGAGGAGAATTCATGTTCCTGCAAAGTTAAGAAAGTGTTAAACTTGAGGAAGATGATAGCAGATGCAGTCGCAAATACAGAGATCTCCATCTTTTAACATGCAGTATTTCAAACAGCAAATTATTAAGCACCAGGTAGCTTAGTGTTCTAGGAGAGAATCATTCATTGCACAATATTCCTTCTAAATGATATCCTCCTGGGGATTTTGACTTAAATATATGGTTTGCATGTTTTCACAGTAGAAATAAGAGGAAAATTATCAGATCCTCTTAAGCAGAAGAGACAGTGAAAGAAAACACTTGAGATTAGAATAGCTCTATGAAATTTCACTTGTGCATTATATAAATAGCTGGTTTTCAACCACTAAACCAGGTATGTTTATGCAGAGAGGTTTATGCTGAAAGGTTCCCAAGAGGAATGACAGCACCCACTGCCCAAAATGCACAGTCTATTTAGACCATCAAGGTTGCATGTGTTTCACTCTTTAACAGGATAACTCTACACCACTTAACCCTAATACATCCTGGACAGGATTGGAATCTTTGTATTGAATCAGGGAATTTATAGAGGTCAGTTAATTCCTTTAAATTGCATCTAACACTTCAGAAGATGCCACTTCCCATTCTTGGGATTTTCTTGGGTTGTTATTTTTACAACACACTGCACACTCTCTCACTTATCAGATAATTCAGCAAGATTTTGTTGGTCATAGAATCATGGAATATGTTGAGTTGGAAAGGACCTATCAAGATGAGTGAATCTAATTCCTGGTCCTGCACAGGATACCCCAAGAGTCACATCATGTGCCTGAGAGCATAGTCTAAATGCTTCTTGAACTCAGGTAAGCTTGATGCTGTGACCCTTTTCCTGGAAAGCTTGTTCCAGTGCCCAACCACCCTCTGGGAGAAAAACCTTTCCCTGATATCTAACCTACACCTCCCATGAATATAACCAAATGAAATAGTTCTAAAAGGAAAGCTTCACACATTAATTTGGTTATGTTTTCTCCTCAAATACAGCTTTATGATTAATCTGATCACTAGAAGGAGACATGAATGAGAAATCACCTTCTCAGGGCTGAAGGAAGGGAAGGAGGATTTGATTAACTGCATATACAAAATACATTTCTTTTGCTATTCTTGCTTTCCTCTGTTCTACTTTTCATTGCTATATCACCTATGAATGGGTATGTTCTTGTGCTTCTGCAGGTAATCACAGAATATTTTCTATAGGACAGCTGAAAACACAAAGATTTATTTGCTTCCCAGAATCTAACATACCACTGTCAGTCTACAGCAATAGACTCTTTTTTTACACAGAGAACTTTAATGAATACAGCATTAGTTTTGCTCCTGAATAAATGCTGTTTACCTCTTTTCACCACTTACTGAATTCCACTTGCATGAGTAGGTCTTTATTTTGAGCACTGCTAGGGATTTGCACTTTAAAGAATTCAGTGGTAAATTGCCTTGGTAATGGAAAATTAGTCTGTAAACGAAACAGCATTTACTTGTGCTTCATTAAAAAGCCTTTTCTACCCAGCTGATTTAGTAATGATACTAGCAACAGCGTTGTAATTGCATCTCTCTCAAAAGACAGACATGTCTTCTAGTTCTGATTTTACCTTTACTGTCTTTTCTTGGTAAAAGAGCAAAGGGAGTTGGTGGGCTCAGTTATAATTCCAGAGGCTTTTCATTCTGCCTAAAACACAGCTGATGCCAACGGGAACAGAATCTGGGACACTGCTTTGGGAAAAAGGACTTCAGTGATGTTTGACCTTTGAAAACAGTCCATGCATGGGCCAAGGATGGAAGCCGAGAAGTGGCACATGCAGAACCTGCTGATTACTGACACAGTGTTTAATTGTGTCATTAATGAAGGCTGTGATTTTCATTATTTCCATTTTTTTTGGGACACACAGCTATATGACATAATTTTGCAAACTTTGCAAAATTAAGTCTTCAAACAGAAAAAAGAAATGTAACACCTTTCTGTAAGGAAGGATAAAAATTTTCAGTGCAGTTGGAGTTTGCTCTGTGGGTACCACAGATCATGGCTTGCTGAAAAAGAGCATCAGTGGATTCAGAAAGGAAAAGCAGGTGAGGCCAAAAGAAGGAAAGCTGCAGCACCAGGAGAGACAGGCAGGCTCCTGCAAAATGCAGTGGGAAGTACTCATGCAGCCAAATCTGAGACATGACGGACAGAAGGAAATTTCCACAGGAACACATAGTGATGCACAAGTTTTATAAGCCACAGAAAAGCCATTCTGAAAGCTGTTAGCCTGACAAAGTAGAACTAGAACAAAACCAAGTCCTTCAAAGATCTAAGTGAACTCCCCCCACTTTTATTAGTAAACTTTTCTATTTAACATGTGTGATACACGAGTTATGAGTTTTCTCTAGCTAAAGAGTTACGTTGTTTTAACTTTATTTTTTAATATGCTAATAAAAAAAAACCTTCAAAGATTTGGAGTATTTTGTTCTTTCTGAGATTTAAAACAAGGTGTATAATTTTAGGCTCCAGTTACCTTGCAGAGTTGTGTCACTGGATAAGCCAGCTAATTTAACACAGTGTGTGTAATGGCACCCCACAAACCCCTTTACAACAGCTCCAATTTGCATCAAATGAAATGCAAGGCACCCTGACATTACTAATACTGCAAACAAACAACTGCAAAGATGTCATCATGTTCAGCAATAAACTGGGGGAGAGATGATTGGTGCAGGGGCATTGCTCAGGAACAGGCTGGGCATCAGGTGGGTGGAGGTGAGCAACTCTTTTCATTTACATCGCTTCTCTTCCTTGGGTTTCATTTCTCTCGGTCCTTTTTTCTTTTCATTACAATTTATTACTATTATCATTATTATTATTTTATTTATTTTTCAATTATTAAGCTGTTCTTACCTCAATCTATTAATTTCCTCACTTTTCCCCTCTTTCTTCCCCCCATCCTTCTGGAGGGGAAGTGAGCAAGGAGCTGTGTGATGCTGAGCTGCTGGCTGGACTTAAACCATGCCAAGGCAGTATTAGCCACAGCTGCAAATGGTACCATTCTAACATGACTTCTGATCTGAGTGCCCTGAAACCTCCTCTGACACATGACACAGAGTGTTTGCCATCCAGTTTCATGAGTTTTGTAGGTAATACAGAAATTCCTCAAGTTTTTATTACAATATTTTGCATTCTTTTTGTAACCAAATGTCTCTTATGTGTGTGTCTTCTTCAGTGCCTGGAGGATGATATACACCTCAATTGTCCTTAAACACTCTCCCAAAGGCTTTTGCCACCAATACAGCCAGGATATTGTGCTAGATGGACTCAGCCTAAGTCAGTTTTGCTCTGCTATTATGTTCTGACACTGCTTCTATTCATGAAGCAAAAAGAAACATTTTGGCCTGCATTTTTCAGTTTTTGATTAAGAACAGTAACTTTTCAAACTGTGTTTTGGAATACATGAAATCTTCTTCTGCTTCTACACTTGTCCTGAGTAAAGGCTGATTTTAAGTAAATGCTATAAATCCCATGTTCCATCCTTGCAGGAGTGGCAATACCAAAAACTAGAATACAGAGGCACCAACTACTGGTCAACACAGTTCTCCAAGCTTTCTGTAACTCTGCACGTGACAGTTTAGCAGCTGGTAGCACAGGGAATTGAAAGAAAGCAATTTTTTCCAGTGATGTCTGGTGGCTAGCAAAGTTCTCTGGAAAGGTGGTATAGCTGTGAGAAACAATACAGAGCTCTCAATACAGATGTCAAGAGAGTTGGGCATTTTGGCAGGTTTTACTGGGTCACAAAGCATGTGGAAGATTACTTAATTTAAAATTTACAATCAATCTACATGTTTTAAGTGCTAGTTATCGCTGTGTTTGCCCATATTTTTATATGTGACTCTGGACATGTTTACAGTAAAAAGAAATAATCCCCCTACGCAATGCTTAGATAATCCTTCTAATATGGAAAATCTTTTCCAGTCACTTAAATTTAGCATGCCGGCAAATACCTACTCCAAAAAGAGAGATGTGCCTTGCCTGGATTACTGGTAATTAATACAGCTGTAACATGTCTTTGGGCCATGCACAATAAGTTGAAATTTTATGGTTTGCAGTTTTGTAGCCCCAGTATAGAACAAGCAGACAACCAATTTGTATTTAAATCTCCCAGACACGCTGTTTTGCCTGGCAAGCTGAAGATGTCCACAGATGAGGGAGTGGGGAATCAGAATTGAGGTACATAACAAAAATTTAAAGGAATTTCAGGAGGTTTGCTCCATAATGTACTGGGGAATGCTCAATCATCTCCCTGTTCCCTTATCCTTTTTTCATAGAGGCATCCTACTATGCTACTTCTGTGAAAAATGATAGACATTCATCACAATGTATGCAATTATATTTGGCCCTGATATGACAAAAAGTAAACACAACTTTTCCAACACTTCCTCAATTTGTGTGAATGTGCAGAATTTACTGCTTGCTTGATTTGCCATCTGGATTGGAAGCTAAGGAGGCAATTATTGTAAACTAGCACCTGAAAAAGCTACACTTCTCTAAACGTTTCTCACAGAAAAGTCCTTAGCGAGTTTATAGTAAAAATTTACACATCAATTGACACACATTTCATAGCTGATGCTATGAGAAATAGAAGTTGTTGCCAAGATTAAAATGCACAAAAATCAAATGTAAATGCAAATTCCTATTGCATTTCTTGAAGAGAGCAAAGTAGTTATTTAAAATACCACTTTCATATGCAGCTGCAAAATTTAATATTCTGTCTGAACAATTTATATATAGACATAAGTTAAAAATATGCATTCCTGAGAACTATTTATGAAAGTTTAACAGACCGGGATTTTTATTTGTAAACATTAGTTTAAAAGGATGCAATTTTAACATCTTATTAAAGATGCTAAGTTTTCCCAATTTTCTAGGTATTAATGCAGCTCACCATTTAATTATTCCTTTTTAAAATTAAAAAAATATTCAGTAGTCTCTGATCTCTGATCTTTCTGGAATTTCCATATCAAAATTGTACTTAAGTCACAGAATAGCTTTTCCATTACCACAAGCAGCTGTGTTGTATAAGCTTCCTAGAAAGAAGCCAAAATCCTCTTTTTAAAGGGATTTTTTTGTTTGTTTTTTGATCAATAGGGTTCTTATGCTTAGAAATCATATTTCTAGATCTTATGCACTTGTTTGCATCACTTGTTTCTACCCCGTGGTTACACTTCCAGGAAAAAAAAAAACAAAACAACATATTTTATATAGTCCTTTAGTTTTTCAGCTAATGGGGGTTTTCTTGTAAATATTCTCTATTTCCCTCAACTGCCAAAGAGGCCTTCTTAGCACCTGCTCACTGGTCCTGAAAATTGATTATCAGAATTGTACACAGTCATATTAGTAATGTCACTGTACAATATTTTGCTAGAGTATTAATATTTCCCTCTCTCTGTTGGCAATTATTTACCTATTTCATCCTGAGAATAATTTTGCTTTTTACAGCTCAAGGCACTGATGATTCCTAGACATGCTCTGATCAACTGACATTCATGGATCTTTATCATCTTCAGTCATTTCCAGAAGATGTGCCCTCCCTAAATCTAACAGTAAAATTCCAATAGTGCATTATGTGGCCCAAATAATCTGACTCCTGGATGTACTAAGAACCTAATACTTATGTTGATTTGTATAGGATTATCAGTTTCAAGGATCAGGCCAAAGGAAATTCAAGCTCACCCTATGTAAAGTATTTCTGATAAGAAGTGTAAGTTTACAAGAATATCAGATTTGTCAGATAAGACTGAACACATGCACAGAATCCAGATGACCTGGGCATCCAAATAATATAAATGCAAGTCAAAATCAGAGCTAATTCAGGTCATCTTTTGGCAAGGGGATGCAGCTGCTCTATAGAATTTTTAAGGCTCCAAAATAGATCCTTTGCTCTCTTTTCGGCTACAGAAGCTTTTCTTCTACCAGAAAAAGGACTCACTGCACTCTCTTGGGCAAATTTTTCCCACTTACACACGCCCCGTCCCAGGTGGCTTGCAACTGAGCAAGGGTGCCTTCTACCACCCCCATTACATTACTGGTTGCTCCACAAGCAAACCTAATTTAACATATGAGCTCCATTCTTCAGGATCCCAGGATGTTATCAAAACCACTCCCTCCTGATCACATTGAGGAAAGCTGTTGACAAGTTCTCTATCTGACAGAGTAAGACAATGTCACAGTGATACAATGTCACCCCATTCTAGCAAGGAATTAAGGGCAAAATACTCTTCTACAATCTGCCCTCCATAATGACATCTCAGAGAATTAAGTGCACTTCAAAAAATCTACAAACCCCAAACAAAAGAAAACAACCCAATATCCCAACAAACAGCTGTTCAACACATCAGATTATAGTGCAAAGAGAAAGAAAAATGAAATAGGAATAATCGACTAATTTAATCTCTATGCTTAATTTGCTACAGGAAGGCATTTAAGCATGATATGATGACGCTAAAATTAAGAGTGTACGTTTCGAAGGCTTTAATGAAAAAATAAGATATTTGAAATGGAATATATTTTTTGAAACATTTGAATTCTTAAAGTTTGACCTGAAGACATATTAGGAATCTATCTACAAGGGCACTGCATAAATTCTTGGTTTCATTTGTGCCAATAAAAACATAGCAGCATTTCAGCAGGTAGGTTGTCTCCAGTAAAATACTTTAAACTCCCTTTGCATTACAGTTTTTTTCTTCAATATAATTGAAGATTACCTACTGGCAGCTGTCCTTCTCTTTAAACACCAAATATTCTCACCTTGACATTCTCAGGAAACTTTCAACTTAGTAAGCCGTTTGTCAGAGAGTAGTGTAAGATAAAGTAGAAGCCATTATTCATTAAAAACAGATATACTTTTATGAAAAGAGAAGCCGACATCTGTGCATTTCACCTGAATATTATCCATAACATAGGAATAAAATAATGCAATTTTTAAAAGCTCTTAGAATAGTATACATTTAGACAATTTTGAAACAAAGAAACAGAAGATTTAATAAAATTAATAGATGAATTACAAAGACACAAAGCAAAACTGAGTTATGTGAATTTTTTTCTTGATGAGTGCTCAACACTGCAGTGAAATTTTCTTTATTAAATTCCACTTCGTAGTGACATGACTCCGTATGTAAGTTATAATGGAGAAGCCACACCCAGCATTGTTCCCAACACCACAACACATTTGCCTCTTTCAATCCATTTCTCTTTAGGCAGAAAGGAATTAATAAAAATTACAAGACAAATTATCTGTATCCAGGCTTAAAGAACAAAGGCTTGACCCAGTTTTTCTGGGTTATTCATGATGCTGGAGGGCCTACACATCACTTCCAGAGAAAAAGAATGCAGGATCTGTCCTGCAGTCACCACCACATCTCCACAGCACGCTGATGGGGAAGGAGGTACTGAACAGCACAGCTGATACAGCTCTGAGAAGACTCAGCTCTGGGCCTTCCATCAATTTATATTGAATTGTTCGATCAAAAGATTCCATAAATGATAATTCCTCAGGAAAGTCTTATTTTGGCAATGTTTGTAGCCTGGTTTTCTTACAAAGACTAGATGTACAAAGAACCCCTGCCACATTTCAGGTCTTAAAAAGTAATGTCATGGACTTACCTGCCCCCATTATGAGCCCTGGTGCAGTGTCCTTGGTGTGCACTGTGCCCGACACATACGGATTGTCTGCCCACCGGAGATGGAGGTGAAGGTAACAATCAGGCTTGTGGGAAAAGAGGCAGAGAAGAGGTGTAAAAATCACTGCCAGCAGGTATGCTCCTACAACAAATGAAAGCCCAGACAGGGAGCAGCTTCAGCAATGTATGTCTTCAGAAAGAAAAAGAATGGTTGCTTCCCATGGAGCCAAATTCCAGTCTGAAGTATCAGTCCTCACTTTATAAGAAGAATCTCTGGTGATGTCTGCATAATGTGCTCCTGTCTCTACCAAAAGATTTCCAAACTCAAAGAAGTCAGCATGTCAGCATTATTATATAAACCCCCTTCTGACAGAATAATTGCTTAAAAATTATTAACTAATTGCAACAAGTATTGCACATTCGTTGGTCTCAGGTAAACGGGAAAATTATGATTAGGGAGAACTGTTCGGGCTGAAATGCCTTTTTTGGTAAAAAAAGTGGTATGAAAAATAGCATAATGACTTTAGGCCACATCATGCCTCCTTGCTAAGCAACTTACTGCTTCTTGCCCTTGGTGCAGTGCACTCCAAGGGCATATTGCTCAGAGCAATGTGACCAGCAGCCTTACCAGGAGCCAGCTGCCAGCCCCACCAGGGAACTGCTGCCACTGCAATCATCCCACTCATCTCAGACTGATCTGCACCAGACCCTGCAGGAGGAACCCTGCAGCACAGCCATGAACTCTTCACAAGGGAACCGCAGCTCCAGCCCTCCACTTCTGCCATGTGGAGAGGGAGAAAGCTCTGCCAGTGGCAGGAGTACAAGCATTTCTTTTTCCCAGCTTTGAGTCCCCAGGAGCAGAGAATTAGTGAGAAAAATACAATGTTTTCAGTACAGCCTTGTAAATAACTATGGGCATGTGGGACATCTAAACAAACAGAAATAATAGCTTACAGAAAGAAAGGAATATTTTATGCAAGTTACTGTGGTATTTGTTTTCAAGCAACTGTCAGAGGTTCCATTTAACAGGGAACAAGAGTTATCTTGGTTTATTAAGAAACACAAATATGAAGAGATGGAAAGAGAAAAATTACTGGTAATCTCTGTTTGACACATGATGTGCCTCAGACACAAATGACTGTCATGATTATTCTGAACTGGATTGTGTGGTTGACACACAAGAAATGTGTCATCTTTGTGTCAAAGTGATCTCAAATATGAAGTGCAGTGCACCAGCTAGACCTGACTGCTCACTCTACCCAATGACTGGACTGAGAGCCTGTTGAGCCACAGCTGATGCAATGCAAGTACAGTAATTTCACAACTATAAGGTGCACCCTTTTGACTAAAATTTTGATGGAAACCCAGAAGTGCGTCTTATAATCCGGAGCACCTTATATATGGACAAAGTTGGGAAATTTGCCAACCCGGAAGTGCAAGTCACAAGCCGCAGCCGCGCTGCAGGAGCCCCGAGCTGCGAGCCGCAGGAGCCCCGAGCTGCGAGCCGCAGCCACCCCAAGCCAACCCAGAAGTCCGAGCCCCGAGGCGCGGCGGAAGCTGAGCCGCACCAGCCGGTGCTGAAGGCAGGCGGGAGTGCCAGGGCCCGCACATGGGGAGAGCACCGGGGGCTGTGTTTAAAGGCTACGCCAATATGTAAAAAATGTTTGCAAATTGAGTACCTGCCAGTAAACCCCGCGATCACGCGGTTCCATTACTAATTCGTTACTTTGTTGTGCGCGGATCCTCGCTGCAAAAAAAAAGTGCGCCTTATAGTCCAGTGCGACTTATATACTGTACAAATTTGGGAAATTTGCCGACTCCCAGAAGTGCGTCTTATAATCCAGTGCACCTTATAGTCGTGAAATTACTGTACATTTGCCTGCTGGTTTGGCTAGTACACTCAGTAAGCTCTCGAGCAGTTGGAACTACTGCACATCCTACCATGCAGATAATTCTTGCACACTTTAGAGGGAGGATACACCAAAAAGAGCCACTTACAGGTTTGCAGTTGGTCGGTTTGCCATTCATATCAATGTCTGGAGGGGTTAGGAAATCCCAGTCACGGCCTTTGTTGTAGGTTATCAGGGTGGTAACTTTCCCATCAATTTTCTGGTTGGCCAAAAAGACTCCTTTTACACCTCTGACCTGAAGCATAGAGAGGAATAGTTAATATCCAGCACAAACACATTTTTTTCAACAAGGATTATCCCTGATTAGCTGTTCTTTTGTGGCTCTGAACTGTGTATCTCAGGTAGTTTCTCTTGGAAACTAAAAGGAAAGTGGAGGATACCTTAAAAAAATTGATAAAGGCAAAAAGATAAGAGGAATGGGAGAAAGAGGGAAGGCAAGGACAATCACAAACTGATTTTTATTTCTAAATGTATTTGAAAATTGCAATTCTTGCAATTCTCTACATGTGAGAAGGCTGATCAAATTACATGTTTAATATAGCAAAACACAACAGTTTATATAGCAAAATATAAAAATCATTATAGAATGGCCTCACCATTGAAATTTCACCTCTGCATTTTCTTCAAATATCAACATCTTTAAAATGCTATTCTACAAATTATGTAAGCAATTTTTAAAACCATCTAACTTTTAAACTGAATTTCTATGCCATATCATATAAATATCACACAAATAGATTACAGTAACACAATGTAGCATCATATACTTTAAAATTAACACTGAATTGGGAAGCACTTTTGTCCTTGGCAGGAAATAAATACAGGCAGATCATCTGAGGAAGAAACATTGAGGGCTGAATCACCCTCTCAAGCATCTGAAATGCTTCCACACTCCAGCCAGCCACCCTACACCTGTTTTACCGCTGGAGAAAAAATAACAACAAAACAATGACCCTCTTCTCTTGGGCTGTTATTTTATTTCAAAACAATCTGTACTATAAATTATGACTCAAAGTGTTAAAGTTAATGGGTATAATTTTAGAAGCAAACTGACAGTAATTATACTTTAATATGATTAGTTCTAGCCCTAACATTTATGTTATTAACATTTTACTGTATATTCCACCCAAGGGCATGAGATAGGATCTTCTATTAAAAGTGAAGGTTTCCTTAAGAGTGCTTTTGTTTCCCTTGCCATTATGAGACTTTCTGAATTTTTAAAAAATTCTGGACAACATACATAAACTGATATACATTTCCAGCACAGTACAGCGTGCTCATCTCCTTGGATGCTGACTCTTAACAAAACTGAACCATTCATTACAAATAAATGCATAAGACATCATCTTTGAATGATCAGGAATATTTGCCTCCTGGTAACATGATGCACTTCTGAACTTCTGTTTTTCATTTGAAATATTTACTGTTCCCTTCTTTTTCAAACTCCCAGTTATTAACTCAATTTAACATTCATTTAGCAGAAGTCTGCACTGAAGATAAAAGAAGGAATCTCTACCAGCTTGCTACAGAATTAACACTCACTGTTTATAAATATGGGAAGGAACTGATCTAAATCTACAGAGAATAAGAATGTTCTGCTGGCTATAGTAACAGCCTAGAACTTGGAAATATATATAAGTCTATATTAAAAAAACCCAACTGTATAAACATTTAAATACTCTACTCTCTCATGAGCTCCTTCTCTCTTAAATCCTATGCTTGTGTGGTTGGGTTACTTATCCAGGATGCTGAAAGCTCAGAACCACCTCCAAGTCAAACATGCCATAAAAGTCAAATACTTTGCAGGGCAGGTGAGAAAAGGAAAGGAAGGGAAGAAATGATGCACCTGCTTTCTTTACTTTCAAAGTGTTTTAATCTTGCTGGGGATTTCTTACATATCTACCAGCTCAGCCATGACAAGCCTGGCAGTTCAAATATTTACATGGGAAGGCAGACTTGGGGTAAAATTTCTGTGCATGTCTTTCTTCCAGTGAACACAATATTAAATAATTAAACAATAATTAGATCAAGGACTGCAACTGAGGATTCCCTCTTCATTTGTGGATGGCAAAACCAGTGTTGCATCAGGATTATTTTTGTTTCTCCTCTCTTTCCCCTTCCCACCCCCTCATTTAATGAATATTTAATAATTTAATAATTCCAGAGGATCATCAAATGAGAGCCAGGCTAAAATTTTTCTCCATTCCCACTCCCATCTCTAATCTAACCAAGCTCTAGGGTAACTTCTCTTCTCCAGAATATGAGACATAAGTGTTTGAATCTCTCAAACATTGAAAGGTTATGAAAACATTTCTTCCAGAGTCTCAGTTAACTTCTCTCACTGCTGCTTTAAAAGATAAAAGCCAAGCAGCACTTCACAGCAGTTGTATTTTAAATAAAAGGCATAAACCCTGCTTGAAATAATAAATAGGTTTCAGGCATCTATCTTCAGAGCAAGTTCAGAAATATCATGTTTAGAGTGGTGCATTAGCCTAAAACCAATAACTAACACAAAATTATGGCTTGTAAAAAATTGCATCTTTAAAACATCTCACCCCTGCTGTAGCATTTTCCATTTCATTTGTCCTGTGGCCTATACAGATTCACACCTGACTCTGTAAATACTGGAAATGAAGTGAATCTACCTCCTGGTTTATACTGTGATGCCAAGGCACACAAATTCTTCTGTACATTCTACTCCTTGACTTAGTTCCCTAATCTAAAATTGCAGGATTAGTATCTTTCTATCAGTAAAGGAGAAGATTCACATTAATAATAAGTTGCTATGGAAAAGAAGACATTTCAACATCGTGCAATGCTCAGTTACTTTGATGAACAGTCCAGGAGCCACTCAAGGCAGCTGAACGTGAGAAAATTCAAAGCACCTTTCTGCTGATTTTTCTGAACTTCGAGCTTAGTTCTCAGAGTACCTATTTTCTTAAACAGCTCAGAGCACAGTTATTCCCCAGTACTCATAGAAAAGCACTTTGTACCTGATAAAATTATTTTCTGTGATTTTCTGCTGTGACTTATTAATTGCTCCTCGTTACATTTCTGATATTCCATCCCATTCTGTTTAGTTGGTAGAAAGAAGCACAGTTCAGATGATCCAATAGTGTTTATTAGCAGCAGTCACTGAAATGTAGAAACTACTGCTATATAATATATGTTTGTGACTAAAATTTAAATATGTACAATTTGTTGTTTGGGGAAAAAAGCCATGAAGAAAGTGTACTGCAACTTGTGTAGCTCATCTGCATAAGGAGTCACAGCAGGAACCAATGCAGAGGTATTGCATTAGTATGCCCATTCTGCAAATATGCCTATGTCAAATTTGTGACTCCTTCACACTGGCAGCACTTGATACAATTTCAAGGACGTGCTCCTTGTATACAGTCACATCATTCAAGGGCATGCTCCTTTTGGGCATGCTCCTTTTGGTCAGTCATTTAGTACTTCACCTTTTTTTTTCCTTCTCTTCTTTAAAAGTATTTGGAAATTGTTCCCTTTTACATGTGCAACATGAGAAGAAATACAGTGTAAAAAAAGATAAAGTATATAAAAGAAAATGAATACAGGCAGACAGACACCAATTAAAATTTTATAGCAGATGTACAGGTAAAAGATGAAGTGGAGTCAGCAGAAGACAACAAAGATGAACAATACAAATTTTAAGGAGAATTATGCACTGACAGAAAGAAAAATTTTCCACCACTGAGGACTGTGCTGCACTGAAGGCTACCCTTCCCAAGATGGGATACTTGTATTAAAATACCCAAAAAAGAAAACCCAGATTAGACCAAAACACAATCCCAGCCTCAAGGGCTGCAATATGTGTTTCATTTATTAGCAATTCTATACTGAGTAAACAACCCACACATTATGAGCACTTGATCTCATTCTAGTAAACAAGATAAGCACTAATTATTTATCATGCAATCTATCTGGAAGCCATCAGTGCTTTCCTATAAAGCAACTCAATTTCAAAAACAGCTTTAATAATGGAATTGTATGGTTCCATGTGTATTTTCCTTATCATGTGTACATTTCATTTTTAATGTAACCCTACAAATTGATCCAGCACACAATGAACTACTATTGCATTACCTAATATGCCCTCGGTAACATTGGTAAATTATGAAACAATCAGTGTAACTGAATTAAGTTAATAATTCTTGTAGACAAAAGGATAGCCTGGGGTAGCATCTCTGTACAACTTATCTGAAATCACATACTACAGGTGATGCAAGGAGTAGAGATTGCACCTGACTGCCTTTTAGCTTTGCTTGATCACAGGGGTGGACCAAGAGTAAAATGCTGCAAACTAATGCTGTAAATAAATCACCCTGTGGGAACATGGCTACACACAATGTGCAGCTTCACTCATTAGGAAGCCTCATTTCCAAAAAGGTAGAGGCTAGAAAATAATCACTTGTAATGAGAGACCTTTTTGTTTTACTGGAGCCATTTAGAAAGAAAAAGCTAAAGAAAGATGGAGGAGATAAGGAGGAAGAAAACACTGTCATTTCCCCCCACCAAGAAGTGTCTAATTACAGCCATTTAACAGTTCTGTCAGTGTGTGCCTTGTATCGAGAATTACTACAAACCTTTGCCAAAGAAGTCTGGTGCACCTTTAAAGTTTTGGGTTGTTTTATTTTTAACACCAGGCAAATTACAGTGTAATGGGACAAACTGAGTCAGACCAAAGCTCTGCCAGTTTAATGTTCTGATAATGGCCAGAAAGAACAGAACAGCAAATGTACACCTTATTACATTGAAATTCATTACATTGAAATTCCATTCCTGTTTAGGGAATGGAATTGATAACAGTCTGTGATACTTTTCCAAAACACTATAACTTTTTATTTAGCCAAGTGCACTGATGTTAAAATACAAGATAGATTTGTTTACAGCCGAGTTTGTCTCACAGAAAATGCTGTTGGCACAAGACACGTACTAAAAGCAAGTGGATTTGCTATCCAATATCTAATTTTGTTGGCTCTTAGTCTTTCAGAGCTGACACAACCTAGCACATGGCTTGCAGGATTACCACTTAAAACCCTACTGGCTGAAAGATGTCCTGCTCTTAAGTCAGGAAATGCACCACCGAGTTACCTAGAAAGAAAAAGGCTGTGCATAGACAGCTGCATAACTTCTTACTTCAATAATAAATTGTGCTGCCAGATCAACTTTTCAATACCTTAAGAAAAAAACTTACCAAGTTTTGGATTTGCACATCTATAGAACCCCATCCCAAGCATTTAGTTAGAGCGCACAACACATCAGCAGGGCAAGAGGGAAACATATTAGTAACAATGTGCTACAAATAAGACACAAATCCTAGACTTTTAACTTAATTTAAATATAACTGTGGAAATACATATAATTTAAAATTGATAATACTCATAATTTAAGAAAACAAAACAAAACAAAACAAACCCTTCACACAGGCTACACATAATGGTAAATATAGAGATCTACCTCCAGAATATCTATCAGGACATTCTCTTCTGGCTGCTTCGTGCTCCGAACATTCTCCAGCAGGATGGAGTAATAAACACCTTGTGGGTCAGACTGGTACAGGTTGTATGTGTCTGTCTGGTACCACTCTTGTACAGCCACAAACACCTGGTTTTCATCTGTACTGATTATCTGTAAATCCTGTAGGAAAATAAGAGATATAATTTATAATTTTTTATAATGAATAATTTCTATTCTACAAGCAGTAAGTTGGTCAGGAGAGTTTAATACTGGGCGGAGGGGAAACATCTAAATGTTTAAAAACAATAATCTCCCAACATAATACTAATCAGCATTCTACATCCCACTGCCCAAAGGTGGTTCCTCACTTCCTTCTGTCAGTGCAAACCACCTTAGTGGAGAAAAGAATCATAAATGTGTAGTAGCTGAATCTGCTTAGATCTTAGCAGGAAATGACTTCTTGAAAGGAAAAATACAGAATGGAAAAAAAAGCCCAAGTGACTGACTTTCCAAGATCTGGATAACAGTCAATGGAAGACTGAAACAATATTAACAAAGGTAATCTAAAAAATAATCTTTGAGTAATAGAGAAATGAAAATTAGGTAAAAAATAGCACAGCACAAAGAGAATCAGATATCATGTACAGCAGTTCACACAGGAATTAGCACTTATCATGCACATAGCTCATGTGTATTATAGTAGATAACATTAATTTGTCTGTCCATGTCTACAGAACCATTTAAATATTCAACAGTGGTAACAGTATTCAACAGTAACAGTATTCTGCATTCATTTCCCAAGAATTTCAGGCATGGATATTGCTACATCTTGCTTTCAGTTCTCCCAGCTTCTTTACTCCAAATGTCTCAGACAAATAAAGCACAGCTGGGGAAAATAATTTAACTCTAATATTAAACAGAAGAAATAAATCAGGAAGGAGCAACACAACTAAGCTTAGGAAAGAGAATAAAGGGACATGAGTTTGCAACACGATCTGGCAGCACAAAGGCAGATGTTGGAGCTGTGTAAGAAATGACATCCAGTCACAGAGACTGAAAACCTGTAAACTTCTCATGACCTTTGTATTTAACTGGGATACTGTATTCAGTTCTGGTCACCTTATTACTGGGAAAGTACTAAGGAAATGGAGTGAATATTAAATAAAGTTACCAGAATGTCAAGAGAATATGAATTTAGAATGAATTGGCTTAAAAAAAAAAAAAAAAAAAGAAATGTAGAAAACAACTTTGTAGAACTCAAGGAGACAAATAAACCAATTTCATAAGAATATAAGAATACAGTTAAGACTGAAGAAAGTGTTAGTGACAGAACAACACTGTACTCAGCAAAACACGGCAGTCACAGTGCAGGCAATATGTACAGTGGCTGAGGCACTTAGATTTAAAAAAGACATGCATAGAAGAAAAATAATGCAATGGAAAGATTTTTATTATGAACAGAGGAAGGTTATTAAATAGTAATAATTTAGTTAAATTTAAAGTATTTTTGCATATATGTGACATCTCAACACACAAGAATCTAAGTGAAGTTTCCTATCAATGACAGCTCAGTGCTGTTTCCAAAGATTTTTCATTTGAACTTGGTAGTAAAGTAGATTTTTGTGTAACATCCCAGGAATAGTTCCCTTTTTTTCTTTTTTTTTTGGTACTGAAAATTACTCCAAAGCAGAGAGTCTGGCAGAAATGCCAGCAAACCACAGCAACTGATCACATCAGTTCTTTTAAAAGCCTCTTCAGTGTACAGAATGTTTCATCTCCTGCCTTAAACTAGGACAAGATCAGGCTTGGTAGCCCACATTAGATCACATGGAAAGTTCCATGACTATCTAATAATAAGGATGGAATAGAAGCAGAGTCAAAAGGAATAAAGAAACATTTTTTTAAATGTGAAAACCTTTAGAAAACCCTTACTCTTCCATGAAGCCAGGAGCTTTCTGCAAAACTATCTTCTACATTATTACAACAAAGCATTTCTACAGTGCCACAGACAAATGCGAAGCTCCAGGGAATGTAAGCAAGGCACTTTCCATGTCCCAGTGCTTTCCCACTCCATGCTGTCCCTGGTGAGGTGGCAGTGGTAGCACAGGTGGTCCTTGGTGGCACAGGTAATACTGGGGATGGGCTCAGCTCTGGGTCTCCCATCCTGGGGTGGGGCAGCAGCAGCTGAGCCATCAGAAGTAACACGCAAAGAGCCAAAACATGCAGTGCACAAGGACAGGGAGATTAATTTTGGGCAGACTATAGGGGTCAGGTGAGGGAAAGAGGGGTTGGATGCAAAAGTTTACTCAGCAAATGAGAGTTCACTTTTCTCTTGGCAGTGGCTGTTGCTAATAAAGATGTTTGTCCACTCAGGCTGCTGGTTGGCAACTTTGCTGAGGCAAGAGCTTAACAGATCGTGGTCTTAGCAAGTGAAATTACCCTTGCTCTGCCTTGAACTTTGTTCCTTCCTTTCAGAATTTATGCTGTCAGATTTCCAGTTCAGCCTTACAGCTATTTTCCTTTCACAGTGATTTCTTTCCCCTCAAGAAACAAATCAGTTCCTCAGTTATACCACCTTGCAACAGCCCTGTGCAGCATTTTCTGCTCAATGCTTTCTAATACAATCCTCTGGGAAAAGTAATCAACAACATGAGAAAAACGCAGATTTCATGCCCAATTCCTTAATATCTTTCAAAATCCTGGATGACACAAACTGCTGAAAATCTAGTTAAAACAAAGGTAAATGTTCATATCACTCTTATAGTATTCCTACACTTAAAGGTGAATTTAAAAGGAAGAAATTAATTGCCAAATGCAGGGGATGGGTTGTCAGTGTGCCAAGTCCATTCCTTCATCCCAGCTACCACTGCTCAAGAGGTGAGAAGCACATGGAGAGGGGACATCAGCAAATATTGCTGGACAGAACCTACTGTCTGTCACCTAAGAGTTAACAAGAATGTCTGAGGGGAAAGAAAATCTTGATGGAGGGAACGCACGTTTTTACTGCTTTATCTAATTCATGGACACACATACGGCCCTAGGTTGTAACCTCAGCAGATCCTATATGGAAAGCATTTATTCTTTTATGATTTCACGCTTGGACTACAGCAATTGCCTTCTTGCTAGTCCCCTGCTTTCTCTCTCTCTGCATTCTGCAAGCTACTCAAAGTGCCATTGATTGTCTCATTTCTCTGTAATTATGTCATTCACACACAATTTATTCAAATTATTTTATAAATACTTTCTTTACTGATGCTAGAGATGTGCAGGGTTTGGAGCATTCCTTATTGTCTCTATTCAGCTTTTTGGTATATCAAGGCTGCATTTTCATATACCTTCAGTATTTAAGATCTTGCGGCTTTCTTTCACTTCCATGGTGAAATAGGAGTCCATGCCCTTCCAGATGTCCCAAGGCAGAACCTTAACCCCAGTTTGCCATAGCAACCATGCTGTTTCCTCTATGGTATGCTCATTTCTCCATGAGCATCCCTTCTCTTATCTCTACTACTTTACTTTTGCCCTCTCAAGTCTTCCCCGCCTGCTCTGTTCTATCTCTTGCTGACCCAAGTATCCATGCTCTTGCTATTTTTGCTTTCCTCTTTCTCTCTTTGTTTTTGCAAAGCTCACCAATGTCAGTTGGCATCAGGCATGGACTGTGATTCTCAAATACCAGTATTCTTCCTTTATCTCCTCTTCCTAGGTTGCAAGCTTTTGCACAGTTCTGAGGTTCTATGAGCTGCATTGTCTAAAACTTTTTTTTTTAACCTCTAAGCTCCCATAAGATTTCTGTTTTGTTTACTAAGGTGCTTCTTGTGCACTGTATTTTGCAAATTCCTTTTACCTTCATCCTTCCCTTTTTACTGGGAAATGTTACACCACACTAAACACAGAAATCTGCATATTTGTCATGAAAAATCTGTGAAACTACTCATAGGTCCAAGGCAGTGAACCAGCCCATGGAATTAGAATTATGGACAGCTGGAGATCTGTTGAATCAGAATTACTTTTCTACAAAAAAGTGCTAAATGAATCCTGATCAAAGACTTCATATTAAAATTTGGCATGATTATGTTAGGCATCCAGTGACTGGTCATGTCACTCCTGCTCTCTCAGAGATTTGTAAGCTGCTATGTTTGTACTACATCAATAGCAGAAAACATAATTAGCAAACAAATAACACAAAAACAGTTTCAAAGTGATATCCAAAATAATTAGGCATTTACAGAAGGCCAACTTATGCCAAAAGATAAGAACCACTTCAAAGAAACTAAACTCCATATCACACGGACCGACACGGTCAGTTAAATAAAGGAGTCTCAGGGTGTACACAAGGCATTGAAAGAACTGTGCATGTTCAGCCACGACCTGGAGCACAGGCAGCCAAGAACCTTTCCAGCAAGTACAGACACAATCAAATATTTCTTCTTGGAAAGACTGCCTAAGAATTATTTCTTTACTTCTAACACAGAGATAACAACATGATCATTCTTTCCATAATTAATTTCCTGCTTCTAATGTAGTCAAGTCTGTTATCACATAAAGCTGAATGAACACCCAATCAAAAACTGGTCCAAAAAGTCCAACGCTATTAAACAGCTGGGATATGGGGAGGAGTTGTGGAAGTTGTGGATAGCAGGAAAGAAGGAAAGAAGTTTAAAGGAGGTAGGAAAGAGAAATGAGTTGTTTAGAGAAATGAGTTGTTTTCATTTTATATGATCACATAACATCTACATTCAGTACCTGATGAGCCTACAAGTCTAAAAATACTTTACAGAATTTTATACTCAAGAAATGCTCATATTAATGTGATAATGCTCATATTAATGTAATAAGAAACTCTATGACACAAATTAGTACAATTACAGCTTGAAGACAGAAGGCTATAAATGATGACAAAGATTCTAGTGCTCCTTTGTCTACAATGTACTGATGACATAGAAAATACCATTCAGTGAAAATACTGTAGGCCAGTAAAATGATACACAAGCAGGACTGTGGTGCTTGAGTCAATAAGAAATATAAAAGAGAACCTCAAAATCCTTGGGTTTTAAATCTTCCAATTTTTGGTCACATGCCAGAATTCCCCCACTTTGCAATCTTAATGCTGTGGTTGAGCAAAATGTTAACACAAAATAAGTAATGTATTAAATAGAGAATGGTGAGGGGTAAATGTATCAGTAGGGGAACAGCTGTAAGCACTCAAGGCTCTGTAGTCTCAGTCATGACCTCCAGATGTACCACATTTATACCCCTGTAATCTCACAAGCACAATCAAGGTAACTGGATGGCACATATCCCAAAGATAATCCTCCTAATCTTCCTTGCCTGGCCGCGTAAAAAAAGTTCATGGCGAGAAATCAATAAGTTGCACAGTGAAGAAAAGAACAGTTCCTTGAATCCTCCTCAGATGGATTTGTGCAAGCAGCAGGTCAGACAGCTGCTATAGCTCAGGTTCACTGGCTGCGGTGGTGACACTGCCTGGGAAAGGAATATTTCCCCTGCATCAAATGCCACTGCTATCTGCATTTCTACTTTGTTCTCTTTTTTCCTCTGCTCAACAGCCATTCCAGCCATTTCATGAGAAGGGAGCTGCAGCTGAAAACTGCTCTTCTGCCTGGTACTGGGGAACAACCTCAGCCAAAAGCCTCCCAGAGTGGTGAGTGGCAGAGGCGGTGAAGGGGCTTCCCAAGAGGAAGAAAAAACATTGGGAGACTAAGAGCCTTGCTAAATGAGCTGTCATAGACTCAACAGTTTGCAATCCACCTATTAGGCAGCCAAATCCTTAGAGAACATCACAGGAAAAGACTGCAGGAATATTCTACCATTAATGGATAGGCCCATTTAAGGATCCTTTTATATCTATTATTGAATAATACAGACAATTTCAGAAGTCTGTGGTTAAAACAGTGATGCATAGTCAGAATGAGGCAAGGAAGAGATGGGCATGCTTTGAGGTGAATTGGTCATAATCAAATAAAAAGAATACATGTATCTGGTAAATATTACTGTGAATAAAGTACAGATTTCAACCTATTTCTAAGGCAATGGGATTTTTTTCTTCTTTTGTTTTTTTCACTCTTCCCATACACTTCCATTTATCTTGATTACCTGAAAAACTTTACATTACTGCCTATTTCACAAGATTGAAAATACATACAGAGATTGAAAAAGATGCATTTTCCACACCATATCTTTTCAGAACTAAACTTTCTGAATTGCAGCAGGAAACAACAGACAATAGAGCTCTCGCATCATTAGGATTTTGTAGGAGGCATGAATGAATGCAGAATCAATTAATGCCTTGTATCAGTTCTTAAAAGAAGATCATTATCAATGGAATTTATTTAAGAGAGATGGGAAAAGGACTCAGAATAATTAAATTATTCCAAATTGCAATAGTGAAATAGCCATAATTTACAGCAGTTTCCTTGGCTTAGTAAAGAATTTAGTTAATTTTTTTTGCTTAAACTCTCAGAATGAACTAGTTTCCAGTTTTATTGTTACCCACATCAAAGCATGATTCAAATACCTGAACAAGGATCAGACCCAATGTACCTCTCCCTTTCCAAATTGCACTTCTCAAGGCAAGGGCAATCAGAGCAGCAGGAACAGTTTGTGCAATACACAAACACTGTGCTGCCAGTCTGGATGGGACTTCAGCCTGTGCCCCCGGGCAGACGTGCCCTCCCAGCAGTGACAGCTGAACCTCTGCCCAAGGGGGATTGCTGCTTCCCCCAGGACACTGCTGGATGCATAGCCAGCCAAGCTGACACACAAATGCAGGCTTGCTGCTCTTGGCTTGATTTTGGTATTCGCTTCCTATGAGTTCCTAACTTTTGATCTTGTTTTAGCAACACAGAACAAGCAATCTTGCTAAAATGGAATATAGTATAAAAACCAGTTCAATCTTAAAACAACAGTTTGAAAATTCCTCTTCTGTTTTGGGGAGCATACAAGCAACCTTTGGTATGGTCTCATCAGCCTTTGCTACCACCTTCTAGGCAGCAGCCAGCACTTGTCAAATGCAGGAGACAGCTGTGGGATTCCAGGCACTGTCAGCATCAAAAGCAGTGTTAAAAAAAAGAGTAAGAAAAAAGTCTCTCAACAGCACTGAAAAAAGGTTAAAAAAATTATCTGAATCCTGATGGCCCCCAATGGCTCTTCTGTCTGTACACACACAGAGCTATGATGTGTTACAAAAAGGTGATCTCAGTGGTACTGTTGAGCTGGAGCCCAGAAACTTAACAGAGGTAAAGCTTGGCTGGAAGCTGCTTTTAGCAGCCTTTCTTTCACAAGTAAGGAGGACTGTAGCTATCCAAAGACACACTATTCTTTTCTAGGTTTCTCTTTGGGGATGCATTTGGACAAATACAAGCAATAAAAATGCAAATGCAAACAATATTTTGAAAAAGAGAACAACTTCTTTGCAGATTTCCAGCCTTTTCATATTGAAAGGAAAATGAGACATCAAAAACCTTTTCTAACTATTCAGTCTGAAACTGCTCATTCTATCTCTCTATGCAAAATCATCATGAAAGGAATCTATGCAGGAAAAGGATAACATCTGAAGTACCCAGTCCTGTTCCCTAAGGCTAGAGGTTGCATTTTGGCACAGCTCTCCTGACATTGTAGGACACATTCTTGACCAGTCTACAGCATCTTCTGATTTGGCTACAATTCTCCTTCCCTGTATACAATCACTGTTCAAAAATTCTGTCCAGAGACCACCTGGAAAGAGATTTTTTTGACACCTCATTTCATGCTTTTGAGAAAAAAATGAAATATAGAGTGTTACAGTCATGCTTCATCTCCTGCTTAGGCAAAATCTAATATTTAAAACTCTCTGAGACTCAGATCATTCAAAAGCTATTGCTTTTAATCAATCTTAAAAAAAATCCTTTGAAAAATTCATCCATTCTGTTTATCTCCTACCACCATAAAAGAAGCAATTCTACAGTCACATGTTCTAGATGTACTTTTAATGTGTCAGTGCCTTTGCTGATATCTTATGTCTTTGCAAAGTTCCATGATCCAATTCTATTGCACTTGGACGATTCTCACTGAAATACAATGCTGTGAAAAATTTCAGAGATACGTTTTTATTTACCTCAGTATGTAAAATTTCTGTATCTTTCTCAGAAAAGATTAAAATCATTCATATTCACCACTATTTTAATGTTCTAAAGGTATGGCTGGCTTCCAGTCTCTCTTACTGAAATTTTTAACTGTTTTATGCAGATACCAATGAAGCTTCTCCTGGAAGCATTGTCAAAATGCTGAAGAGATAATATTTACTTTATTCTTCTTGTTGGGTACTGCCTGAACTAGGAAGAGCACAAAAACATCCCTTCCAAAATTACATACTTAACCTTTTCCTAGGTAGACTCTATCCAAAATGAAACCATTAACTTCTAATTTGTTTATTCAGTCAGGCCTGGGGTAATCCACTTAGCAAGAAAAAAAAAAAGAAAAATAAACAAAAGCCATATTTTCCAAGGCAAAGAATTGAGTATGCAGCACTATTCCAAACAATCCAGACTCCATATGACAGAAATACCAGGGAATTGTGACTGACACTTTATGAATGTGTCAGAAGCTCCTTGTTTACACTCTGCTTCCCTGCCCTGCTCCTTAATTGCTTATTTGTTTCCCAGTGCAGGGTCCAATGGATTGCAGTCCCTTGAGGTGTCCATGTTTGGCATATTTTAACATTGAAAAGCTGGATATTCTCCTGCTGTTTCCCTGACTATAATTTCCCCCAAGAAAGCATAAAGGCTGCCTTGAAGGCCTGAAAAACATGGAAATATTTTTGAGGAATGGTTGATCTATTTACTTGTCTTTGACTATACATTTCTTGACAAGACAAAGACATAGAGATGGATAGAGACAGAGAGAGAGATTTCTGTAGTGCTATGAGAAGCATATCCAAGTTTTAGATTCTAGTTCAACTAATACCTGAGCATTTGATCTGAGATTCAATATGTTGAACATTTAAAATGAGAAGTCTTCAGACCACCATTTATACTGACATTAAAAAAAAGCATCTAAGATAAAAAAACTTGATATTAGCATGCTTGCTTTATAACAATAACAGTAAAAGGAAATAAATTGTACTCTAATGTCCTTCATTAGATAAGTAATTAATTAAATCAAGGAAATTCAAGGCATGCTAAGAAAACAAGCTCTCTGCTAAGTGAAGGATCAGAAAGAATCACATCAAAAAGCAGGAACCTCATGAGACCTCAGATCAGCCTCCTGCTGGGAGCAGGGTGAACTGTAAGGCCAGAGCTGAGGGTTTTATCCAGCTGGGTCTTTCAAACTTCCAAGCTGTTTTTCTTCAGGACTGCAGAAACCTTCTAATTGTAAAGTTAGGAAAAACACTGTGTGCAGCAAAAATAATTCAACTGCATCATTAGACCATATTTCAATTTGTGTGCTTAATTCCTGGTTTACTATGGAAATGTAGAAACTATCACTAGGAAGAAATGGTAGACTGAAGAAACCACTCACTAAGTCTTGCAATTTCACTGAGCAATCAAAGTCCATACCGGGATTCTTTAATAAAATAGAGTACCACCAAGCAGCAAAATTCTTTTATATTAGTATTCATGCTTATACCAGAAAACACCATGTGGAATTAAAATGTAATTGATTCTTGAAAGAACACTTGTTCTAGATTATTCCATTACCTTTGGGTGTATAGCACTGACTCATAGAAGCAAAGCTCAAAAACTGTTGCAGTAACTGATGACAAATCAGCTGTTGTACGTTATTCCCCTCCACCATGAGTTAATGAGTATCACATTAATGGAATAAAAATAAAAGTATTATTTAAAATAAAAGTAAGGGTTCAAAAATCCTTACAAGGAGAAATTGTGAACCCAGAATCATGAGGTTTGAAAAAGAGCAGAACAAAACCAGTTTAGGTAGAAAGAGAAGATGACAAATGCAAAAGGAGAAAGAAAAGCATGCACACTTACTTTTGGCAATGCATATTTTGGCAACTTCATCTGTACAAAGCCATTCCGCCGGTAAGACACGTAATACTTGGTCCGATTTGCTGATGTTGTCTACACAAAGGAAACAGAACTCTGTGACAGCTTATGTTAAATTTAAAGAACCTGAGATGGAAGACTGTTTTGCTTTTAACCTGTAACTGAAATATGTAGTCATTACTTTTAATGAAATGTTCCAAAGTACCAAAAGGAAAATTCCAAATAAACATCAGTGAAAATAGTCAGCTGGCAACCTCTCTGGATTTTCTAATCAGAAATGTGACACCAACATGCTGGTATATAAATTGGCATCATTCCAACTAAACCTTTGAGCAGCACCAGATGATATCAGTAAATAAAAGTTAGCCTTTAGCAATATTTCACTTTTTTATTACATTGACACTCAACTTCTTTCTTTGACTTCGGAAATTAATTTAAAATTCTACCAAATCCCACTATTTTTCTCCTAAATTTTTGTGTTTTAAAAGGAAACCTGCTTTGAAAGACAGCCTATCCTGAAACATGAAAACTTGCTTTAGCTTGGTAAAAATAAAGTTGATGTATGAAAGCAGGTCCACCTGCCTGAATATTTTAAAGGTAACAAAGTATTTAATATTGTACTCATTTTTTGTGGTACATAGAATGTAATGCCTTTAGGAATGTGATTTGTTAAATGATGATGGATCAAACCAAAAACCTCATCATTAGTTTAACTAGTGCTAAATGGCAGTCTTACCCATCTGTTCACAGGCTTTTTTAAAATGCATGTTATAACATCATTCATTTTAAATGACTGGAGATGATGCAAGGCAGAGGAAAATTGGAGTTGAAGCACCTAGTCATGTCAAGCCTCACTGGTATTAAAAGTTGGTCTGTGCTTAAGAACACCACTGAAACTTTAATCCTCCTACTAAAATCACCTCTGAAAGTGTCTGACTGTCAGTGCAAACTTGGAAAAAAATGAGTATTAGAAAGTTTCTGATCTTTGTGAATATAGATATACTAAGAAATGTGGTTGAGATCTCCCTCTAAGTTGGTAAAAATCTACAAAATAGATTTGGGTCAGGATTAGCAGTGCAGACCTGCAACACTCTGATTCACATCTGCACAGCTCAGGGAATATGAACAATGCCAGGGGCAGGGAGACAATCTCAAACTCTCCTCTCTTCTTGCACAGATTCTGTCCCGTCCTCTTTCTGAAAGGCATTGCTGTGATATCATGAGGAATCCCTGGTCTGATGATGACTTATATGACTGTATTTTAGTGTAGTGATAAAAGAATCTCTATATGGTTTCAAAAGTATGCTGTTTCACAGATGTGCTGCTGCTGTGTGGTTTCACTGGAGAGGTTTCACTGGAACACGGAAATGCTGTCCTGCCTCCCACCTCTGGGGTGGCTGTGCTTCAGATGTGACTACAGAATCCCAGAGTCACCTTCTGTAATACAGATATGGCTAACTGCAAAACAATTTAGCAATAAGATACACATTGCATATTGTGGTTTACTGCAGAGAAGTCCAAAATAAAAAGACTAGAGATGTTTCCCCTTTATGTGGAACACATGAACATCTCCTCTACTGGCACTGACATGTCTCAGATCTACAGAGACCAAATTACCAAAGGCATCATTGAGTAGTAACTGTCTATTACTTCTGTATATATTCCCACCTTGCACTTCCATTTTGTGTCTGCTCATGTCTGTCATGAAAGGGAATAACAGCATCCAGCAAAGCAAAATGTTTGATGAGGAAGCAGGCAGTGTTTTGCTGAGCACAGCAGTCTGGAAGTTTGTATAGTGAGAAGCAGTTCTTAGCATCTACACACCATTAAATGGATTTTAGACTGTGCCTGGGGGCAAACCACAGATGATAACAGCCTTGAGCAAAATGCATGCCATGAGTGCTAGATCTGATCTGAAAAATGCCTACTTTAGCCCAAAAGTTCTTTCCCAATGCCATTTATTTGGGTTTTAGTTTTGGGGTTTTTGGGGGGCTTTTTTGTTCTTTTTTTTGGTTTTGGTTTTTGTTGGTTTTTGTTTGTTTGGGTTTTTTTATTTTTTCTTTTGGTTGGTATGTGGTTTTTTGGGGGCTTTTTTTGGTTGGTTGGGTTTTTTGGGTGTTTATTAGTGTTAATTCTTCTAAGCCATGTGGGTCCTTGAAACCACTACACCAAACAAGAGGAGAACAGATCCTTTGCAACCCTACTAATTTATAGGTCCTTGTGGAAGAAACAAGCTCAAAGGGGGAAAGTTGGAAAGGAGCCAGTCTGAGATGCTGGTGGGGAGGTGTATGCATTGCCATGAAATAGCTTTCCTGCAAAAGTCAATAAATAGATAAGCCTTGCAGCAAACAAACCTCATCAAAGTAAGGGGAAAATGACAGCCAAGCACTAAGGAAGGCACAAGCAACTTCCCTAGTAAAATCTAATAAAACAAAGAGGACACAACTGCTCCTTGAGAAGTTTGCAGCTCTGATAGATTCAAACCACAATCAGTGCCAAGCACATAAAACAATACTTATAAGTGTGCCTGAGCTGCACTGGTGCCATATGGCTGACAAAGTTCCAGCCCATATTTCTGCAGGCAGGTCTTGTAGTTTGGGAATTAAATAACCCCAGTGTAATTTAGACCACCATGAGTTGTAGACATGGTGCCTGGGGACATAGTTTAGTGATGGACTTGGCAGTGTTAGGTTTATGGCTGGACTCAATTTTAAGGGTCTTTTCCAAACTAAATCATTCTATGATTCTATGCTAATTTGCTCCAAGTTGCCTGGTTGCAGCCATTTGACCCTTTTGCTTCCTGAGCACAGCCATGTTAGTAGTTGTTTCCCGGCAAAACCTCTTCAGAGGAGAATACGTGTGAAGAAGCTGCACAACTACTGTGTCAGTGGTTGTCCTTGGATGCATTTGCCAGGGAACATTTTTGTATTTTGCCCTGGAAAGGACCTAGAAGAGTCTGTAATCACAGGAACACAAGGTTTGCATTTCTCCTAACACACGAGTATTTAAAAAAAGTAACACAATCCACTTGAAAATTTTTATATAATTGAAGGGCAAATGGTTGCACAAACTAAAGATGCCTTTTTTTTAAATTTCCTTTTTGTTTGGACTAACAATGGAATGTTTTTTTCCAAGGAAAAATCATAAATCATCATTCATTAATTCCTCCCTGCTTCTTACAGTGTTGCTGCACTGTTTAGATCTTTATTTTTGAATTTGAAAATCAGCTGTCGCCCAAAAATGGCAGTACCTGAAGAAATATGTAGTCATCCTGCACAGTCAGGGAATCCCGATCAGTGCTGCCAGCAAATGGGACTGTCATTGTCTTATCAGAACAATTTTGAATCTGGCAAGTGATGTAGCGATAACCTGAGGGAAGAGAGACAGAAACATATGACAGGGCTATCAAGGGAAAAAGAAGCAAGCAATATTAAATGCTATTCATGTTGGAAAAAGGCTGCCTTTGCCGGGTGAGTTAGTTGTAGAATTATTATATTAAACTCCCATGTAAGACTTTTTCAATCTCCAACACACTGAGAATATATTAACTGCTTACAGTTCAGATCGTTCCCTGGAGGCAACCTGTTATTATCCAAATTTTGCTGGTCCAGAGAGATTAGGGGTTAGATGAATGAGCCATTCATGGGTGGGGATAATAGAAGGACCTTCTTTTCTCACTTACCTATGCACAGAGCTGAATTACTCACTTGGAGAAATGGCAGCCTGACACAACATAACTGAAATCAATAGATCAACCCCAGTATAAAATTGTGATGAATGAGAAAAGAATCAGGCTCCGTTTAATAGACAGCGTGCAGAATTTTAAAAGCTATTTTCAAAGGTCTGTAAGAATGTTCAGACACACTATTAGCACACTATTGGAGCTGGTCTGTTGGGGCAGGATTTCTATATTCAGAGCTCATACCTTGCTGAAAAAGCCTAGACTGATTTATAATCAGAGGAGGCTATGGCCTTTCTCTTCCTCTCCAGTTAGCAAGGACTATCTTCTCTCCCTGGGTTCTTAGAAAAGCACCACTGCATCTTTGATACAATCTCCTCTTATCAGAGAGAGCAGAGCCAACAATCACTATCTCACACCAGCTGTGACTTAAAGACCATCCCTGGAACTCTTAAAGACTTTTCTTAAGCTCTTGTACAGCTCAACGTTTGTCACAAGCTTCTGAGCACAAGGTAGTTGAGTGACTTGCCCAAGCACAGAGGAAAATGTTATTTACACAATCTTGTGCCCAGATCACAAATACTTCCCACACTCCAGATACAGAGTGAGAGAGCAAATAATGTATCCCCATGTCCTTCACTATTTTTGCAGTGTGAGGGGATATGCATCCCACATTTAATGACTTTTTATTAGAAAAGGACAAACCAGTATATGGATGCAATTATTTGATTTAAAATCTGGATCTGTTTAAGAGGCAGATAGAGTCAATCCAAGTTCTCCTGTTTATGTCCAAATCATCACCACAAGGACATTTGGTGCAGCAATGGACCATCTAAAGTCTTGCAGGTGTGCACAGCTCACAACACAAAAATTACAGTTCTTTGTCATATGGGTAGTGCAAAGATGCTGTTTCCACTAAAATCAATGGCTATGCTTGTATTGACCATAATTGCATAAAGTCAGTTTGTTGAGAATCTAGCCAGAAAATATTCCATGAGAGTTTTTCAATCTCTGCTGTTTCTGTTAAATAATAAAAATAAAATTTAAAAAATCCCAACCAAAAACCAACAAACAAAAAATAACCAAAACAGAACCTCACAAACCAAAAAAAAAACCCAACCAAACAAAAAACCCCAACAGCCAACCACACTGCCCTCCAAAAAAGCCACCCTAAACCAAGACCAACCAAATGGAAAAAAAACCCCACAAAATCCATCACCAACAAAAAACTCATTTGCATTCAGGTCCTGAAGGATCGTCTTACATTATCTCTAAAGAAAGCATGGAGCTCTGATGGAGCTGTCACCATGTCTCATAAATCTCAGTGCTAAAAGATTTAGAGTTTTTTCATCCAGCTTTTAACATGGTAACTTTGATTTTTTTAATAGGGCTGAAATGAAGAAAAGCTATGGGAACAGGGCAGGTCAAACTGTGCATTCTTTATCACTCACTTTTAAGCTTGCACAGGAACTTAGATCACCTGATCCAAGGAATTAAATTATCTTTCAGGAGTATGATTGGTAACAAGAAACTATACAAGCTTTTGGAATCATGGTGACTCTTTCAGCACATTCTGACTACTAATCTGCTTTCCCATTTATTTTCCTTTTGAAGTTTCAAAGTATACTGGATACTGTAAGATGGAAATTCTGAGAGATAGTGGTTGGTGCACTAGACCTGACAGATGCAATTATTCACATTAACAGACACCCAGCACTAACAGTGCATTGCCAGTTTTATTTGCAAATCAGGAAAAGCTGTTCAATGTTTAAATGCCAGGATAAATTGCACAATTAATGGACATTATTAACAGAGCACAGCATCTTGATGCCCATTCCTCTTAAAGTGAAACACAAGTGGATTTTAAATTACACTATATTTTTATATAACAGGACAGTTTTGCTGACTACAAATAAGCAGAGAAAGAATCTGACTTGCACACTTTCTCTTCTGACTAGCTTTAAAAACAATCCAAAAAGTACCTCTAAACCAAAGAGAAATGACTATATACTGGGGTATCAATTGATAACATTTTCATTTGCATACCTCCACTGGGGTCCTGGATTTCCATATGAACTAAATCAAGGTCCCCATCAACTCCAGCAACAGCCCTGAGAACATAATAAAATCAAGTTATGTCAAGTCAGCTACAGAACAGTAATTATGTGTCTGGAAGTAAAGAGAAGATTTCATACCAACCAGCTTTGGAATTCTAGTTGGGAATAAAAAACCAGACATTTATAACGTCCTATTACTAACATCTATAAGGAAATTATTTTTTCTCTACTTTACATTATGTTTTTCTTAAATTTCTTTAGAATCTCTTCTACTAAAAATGCATACAAATCGAATCAATTGAAAAATATAATAGAAATATGCGTGAAATTAGGAAAAAACCCTTCATAATCATAAATTGTGTATACACACACACAGGGAAATGCAGACACTCATGCACTGGCAAGTGCTATAGCATCTTTTTACAATTATGTTTAACATTTGAGACTACAAGGCAGATTTAATGCTAAAAAAAGTTAGATTCCTTTCTTATTAGAACTATCTGAAACTTGACACACGGTTTCCATAACAAATTGATATATCTTTGGTTAGCATATTCAAGAGACAAGTACATTCTGCTTTGACTAAAAAAGTGAAGAATAATGTTGAGAAAAATATCCTGAGAAGGAAATTCAGTCAGAGTTGATCAAGGTACAGTTTAACTTCGTAAAGATGTAATGGGAATACAGGATGATTTTCTCCCAATAACTCTCATGTCAAATAAGCTCAGCCAAAAGATGAGTTTTCTACCCTCAGGGCTTCCATCCCAGTCTGGGAATGGCAGCCTCAGCTGTGCTTTTTTCTGGCCCTTCTATTGTCATTAGTCAGGCAGATTCTGCAGAGAAAGCTGTGAGCTGGCACTTGTGTTCTCACAACGTGAAGCAGAATCCAGCCCCACTCCCACATCACTTTCCTCAAAGCCCTTCACTGGCAGGGCAAGGGTCCATCAAGTCAAAATGTGAGCTGAAGACACAAAGGAGATACATTGAGTGATAAAGTGCAGCTGGATGCTGATATTAAAAAGGCCCATTAAGATACTTAAGAGAAAATGATCATTTTCATACAATTATTAACAATCAAATGCAATAAAGCTATGCTTTGGACTGAAATTACATCATTGTTTAATGATTTTAGTCGTAGTGATTTATGAGGAGTGGTTACAACTCAGACTCAATAATTGGTGGCTCCTCAGGAACACAGGCCAGGGGGAAGAAACTGGATGATTTCCACTGCTGCATAACAACCAGGAATAATCACATATGCTGTTTTTCCCTAATAAGATAAATGATCAGTCCAAAGGAGGAAAGGGAGGGAGAGGGATGAGCCCCCTCCAAGCCATAAGATGTCAGAGAAACTTATAGTGGGATTATTTATTTATTTATTTATTTATTTATTTATTTATTTATTTATTTATTTTAGCAAATGCATGGAAAAATCTTGTATTTATTAAGAATCTCAAACACAAACTATTTTAGCATTTTGGAGGCAATACATTAAGTTAGAGAAGATTTTAGATCCACTGTGGTCTGATGAGACTATATATTGGAGCAGAGGGAAGGGATCTGTGAATTTTTGTGCTGTGTGTGCTGTTATCTATGTTTCTAGATAACCACAATACAAAATCAAACCTGTTATAACTCTGTAGTCAGCAATTTCAACGAAGAAAATGTTTGCTGAATATTTTATTTTTAGTGTTGAACCTCAGGCAGCTGAACCAAAAAACTTTAGGGTTGAATTTTCTGAGCCTGACATGTGACCAAGCATCAATAATGCAAAGAAAGTTTTTGGATACTTCTGAAATTACTTCTTGTATCTATAATTTATCACACATGATTTCATAAGCAGTTTGAGGTATTTGTCAATATCTACCTCCTCATCTTTATTTCAACAGCTCAGAGTTACAATGATCTCACTTCTATCATGCTCCTCCCAACAGTGGCAGCTGACACATGCAGACTCTAATCTTGTTTCCAGTGAAATTTTTTCAGTGAAAGAAGATGTAACTGATCTGTTTGAATGAATACTGCAGAATGAAAATTTCCTACCCAGACTACTTTTCTTCTTTAGACTTTTATTAATTATAATTATTTAATTAATTATAAACTAAGCAGAATATTTCAAACACATTATTTGTGTTTTTCAGTACTTGTACTGATGTACTCTAGCAGCAGACACTATTCAATGAAGATGTTCCACCCTCAAAGTCTACTTTTGAATGCCAGCTCCAGAGGAGAGTTTCTGAACACCAAAGTACCTTTACCCAGCTTTACAAACACTTAGGAATAGTCCTTTCTTCTTTTATTGAAAAGAAGACCAAATCTCTTACAGCTGCTAAGAAAATCTCTAGAAGAGAGTATAACTAATATAGAGAATTTGAAGCTGCATCCCTGAAGAATAAACTAATCTCATTTCAGTGGACTCCTCTGGCAACAGTACTTAAAAGATAATACTGTTATTTCACTTGTGCTTAAATCATGAACCAGAGGAAAAGTCGTGTGATATTCTGCAGGCTAAACACAGACCAGGGCCCTGTGCTCAGCTTCTGAAAATAACAGGCAGACAAGGTGATGCAGGAACACAAACCCCATGTGGTCCTCTGGACAGGAAAGCTCAGTTGCATACTTTTTCATATTGAGGGAGAAATGTAAGATACAGTTGGGGGTTTTTGCATTTCCATTTACAAATTTACTACTACCAGAACATAAGTGCAATGTACCAGTGTGAGCATTGTGTCCACACATCCATACACAAGGACAGTTCATTGTTCCCCAGCTGGCTTTAGGATAGGACCTCTTCTATTTTATAAAGCTCAGATGCAATGGTCCGTGATAATCTGACAGCTTCTTCCTTTTTGGCTGACATTTCAGAATAAATTTTAATATTTTTTTCCCTCCAAATAGAACAAGCACTTTCTTAGGAACTCCCTATTTTTCTCAATTTCAGTAGTGGTTGTTTTTTGGTTTGATTAAAATTCCCCCATTCTTCTCAGTGTACTTTGCAATTAAAATGTTCACACCTCAGCAGTTTGGGATCATTTATTTGTTTAGCAGTTTTACTTAGGTAAATTCAGGGCTTTCTGGTTAACTTTTAAATGTTTTACATTCAACCACGAGTTCTCCAATGAAATTCAGACTAACTTTCAGATCAGACATGCCTTCCTCTAGAAAAAGAAATATTTCTTGACCAAGTGTACCATGCAGGCTAAAGCAACTGCAACACACCAACACTTCAGATCACATAACAGGGTGGTTACAACACTTCAGAATTAAAACAGCCCAACCTGACTGCAGGGTGGTGTAAATACAAGCAGCCTTCTTCCCTTTCCTGTGAACAGAAGCTCTTATTACCTCCCTTTTGATTGTCTGTCACCATGTTGAGCCTCTTGGGAAAAAATAGTTCTGCAGAATGTAAATTTAGAACTTTTTTTTTTGAGGGATTAGTTTTCTTATGCATATGAGTTTTTACACTTCACAGAAGTTGTCCCAAAAGATTAGTTCTTGTATGACCTAATTCTTCATGATTTTTGCATTAGTGCTTCACCAGGTAATTTCACTGAGCTTAACAACATTATATCAGCTTGAAAATGGTGCAATGGAGGCAATTGAAAAGTTTGTCTTAGTAGATGTATAAATGTATATTTCATGATACAACCATTAGATATTTTGTAATTTTAAACAAAAAACCCCTGAAATTCTAAGAATTTAGAATTTTCTTTAAAATTTTACTTTTGGTAATATTTTAATTAAAAAAATTCTTTTATACACCTCTTTTCCCTTAAATGTCCCAATATTTTCTCCCTCTACTTCAGAGTAGCATTAGGAAAACACCAATACTCACCTAAAATTTCACAGTTATGCAATATTCATTATTATTATAATGAATACATGATTCAATTACAGTAATTTCACGACTATAAGGCGCACCCTTTTGACTAAAATTTTCCCTGGAACCCGGAAGTGCGCCTTATAGTCCTGTGCGCCTTATCTGATGGACAAAGTTCAAAAAAATTGCCTACCCGGAAGTGCGAGCCGCGAGCCACGGGGGGAGCCGGCAGGGTCATGGCTGCCAGGTGGAGGTGGGGCGGAGCAGGGGCGGGCACGCCCCCGCCCTGTGGAGGCGGAGCCGCCCCTCCAGAGGCACGCCCCAGCCCCGTGCAGGCGGAGCCGCCCCTCCAGAGGCACCCCCCAGCCCCGTGCAGGCGGAGCCGTCCCTCCAGAGGCACCCCCCAGCCCCGTGCAGGCGGAGCCGTCCCTCCAGAGGCACCCCCCAGCCCCGTGCAGGCGGAGCCGTCCCTCCAGAGGCACCCCCCAGCCCCGTGGAGGCGGAGTCATCCCTCCACAGGCACCCTCCAGCCCCGTGGAGGCGGAGCCGCCCCTCCAGAGGCACCCCCCAGCCCCGTGCAAACGGGACGGCCCCTCTAGAGGCACCCCCCGGCCCCGTGCAGGCGGAGCCGTCCCTCCAGAGGCACCCCCCAGCCCCGTGCAAGCGGGACGGCCCCTCTAGAGGCACCCCCCAGCCCCGTGCAAGCGGGATGGCCCCTCTAGAGGCACACCCCGGCCCCGTGTAAGCGGGATGGCCCCTCTAGAGGCACCCCCCGGCCCCGTGCAGGCGGGACGGCCCCTCTAGAAGCACCCCCCGGCCCCGTGGAGGCGGAGCCGCCCCTACACAGGCACCCCCCGGCCCCGTGGAGGCGGAGCCGCCCCTCCAGAGGCACCCACCGGCCCCGTGGAGGCGGAGCCGCCCCTACACAGGCACGCCCCGGCCCCGTGCAGGCAGAGCCGTCCCTCCAGAGGCACGCCCCAGCCCCATGCAGGCGGAGCCGTCCCTCTAGAGGCACCCCCCGGCCCCGTGCAAGCGGGACGGCCCGTCCAGAGGCACCCCCCGGGCCCCGTGCAGGCGGAGCCGCCCCTCCACAGGCACCCACCGGCCCCGTGCAGGCAGCACGGAGGGGTGGCGGCCATAGCCCGGCCCCGGAGAGGCAGCGCGGAGGGGTGGCGGCCATGCCCCGGCCCTGCCGGATGCAGGCGGGCCTGGGGCCCCGCGGCACCGCCCCTGCCAGGTACAGGCGGGCCCGGGGGCCAATGACTGCCGGGTTGAGGCGGGGCCTCGGCCAGCAACCGCGTGGAGGGAGCTGGGGGCGGAGCCTCGCTGCAAAAAAAAAGTGCGCCCTATAGTCCGGTGCGCCTTATCTGATCTACAAAGTTGCGAATTTTGCCAACTCCCGGCGGGTGCGCCTTATAGTCCGGTGCACCTTATGGTCGTGAAATTACTGTAATTACCATTGACATGTAACAGCACACAGCTCAAAATGTGAATCATAAGCATCAGTCCCTTCTATGATAATTATGATTCAATTTTACTTCAAGCAGGAAACCCTTTGTTTCCAGTAGTGCAGGCTCATTTTGTAGGGGAGCAATTGTCTGCAAACACTATCAAGCACAGTCTGCTCTGGACATATGTCTTCCCTAACTCCAGTGGATCCCTTCATCGTTAAACATTTGATGTAATTCATTTGGGTGAATATTAATGAAGAGACAAATTCAAACAGGACATCTGAAAACACAAACAAATCAAGACAAACATGCTTGCTGATGCGCAAGAGCCTCCAATCAAAGCCCATCTCTAAACTTGCTGGGTTCCTCAATCGGCCCCTCTCACAATCTCAGAATATAAAGTTTATCCAAAAAGTACCATGTTCCCCATTTATACTGACTGATTTCTAGCAATTGCCTTAAGGGCACTGCCGTGCTTAGAAAGCAGGTCAAAAGCATGCAAATGTTTTCACCGAGTAGTTTAAAATGGCATTGACTCTTGGCAAGCTGGTTACTCAGGAAAAATTATGATTTGATTCACACAACCTAAAATACATCTGCTTATGACTGATTTGTGTTTCAGGCCTTGATGCCTTCACATCCACTTTAAAAGACACACCTTTAATGCTTCTTAACAAATATGGTTTTCCTGTCACGTTTGTCCAAACAGAAGAGCTGCAGTGGTTTGTCCCTGCCTTGGGTTCACCTTGGCTGGCCACAAATCAAGCTATTCTCTCACTGCCCCATCTTAGCAGGACAGAAGGAGAAAATTTAATGAAAAGCTCAAGAGTGGAGATAAAGACAAGGAGGTCACTCATTAATTCCTGTTACACGTAAAACAGACTTGGCTTGGGGAAGAGTAATTTAATTTATTGGTAATGAATAAGAGAGTAGGATGATGCCTCACCATGGGCTGCACTGGGGCTGCAGGAATGTCTCTGCTCTGGCACCTGGAGCACCTCTTCCCCTCCTGCTCTGACCTTGGTGTCTGCAGGGCTGCTCCTCTCTCATTCTCACCCCTTTCTCTCACACCTGTAGCACACTTTTTACCCTTTCTCTAATCTGTTATCACAGAGGCACCACCAGCATCACTCACAGGCTCAGTTTGGCCAGCAGAGCGTTTTCCTTGGAGCTGGCTCTGTCTGACATGAGGGCAGCTCCTGGTCTCATCCCTGACTGCTCCTGCTACCAAACCTTGCCATACAAACCAGTCACACACACCATCACACAGAAACAAAATCTTTTTCGAGTGACTAAGTCAAACATAAGCATAACTGCCCATACAGATTCTTGGCTTTACACACAAGTTAAAAATTCAATGACAAAGGCTCAATGAAATCCTCTTTGCATTTTTCTCCTTCAGGACATAACATGGCTGAAATCCTCTCTTTCACCTGACACTTGAATAGCCAAGCCCCCACTTCATTTGACATAAATGGGTACAGCTGTGACTGAGTATCTGTATAGAATTTCATGATGAGACCAGAACCTTGCCCCCTGAGAACAACTGCTTCATCAAAATAAACTCATCATTTTTTATTTTTATGTTCTCACCTCTTAAGAAAATGGAAAACCTGCAGCTAAAAATAAGAGCAACAGATACCCATAGCATAGAATCCAAATATCTGAGTGAGTCAAGGATATAGAATTCCTAAGGCTCTAGATAGTCACAAAAGAAATGTGTTGGGCCTAATTCTCTGGTAATTACCAATTCATTTCTCACTGTCCCAGGGTATATTTTTGCTGGTGTAGACAGCTGATTCACAATCTATTCTTTTCTAATGTATTACTAAGGCCTATTTTGAGAAATCAAAAGGATTTCTCAATGTTGCATAAGCCTTGGGGATTGAGATGAATAGCAGCAGACCTAGAGGAATCCCAAACTCCACTACTCTTTCTTCCTACCAAGGATTACTACATAATACAGCACTTTTTAAAATGGGCTTCACACACAAAAGCAGCTATATACCATGTAATGGGTGGGTGTTTGATGTCTGGCCAGGATAGCTCATATCTTTGCATTCCATGCTACAAATGCACTGAAAACTGAAAAAGGCACTTATAAAGGATGGGTGCTATAACATCTCTTAAACAGAAATCATCACACTGGGGCAAATGCAGTTTGCAGGCAGAAGTAAAACTGGTCACAGCAAGCAAAATTTCTTAATTTCACAGAAAAAGAAGTTGCTCAAAATTAAAAAAAAAAAAAGGCTAATTAGTATTTATATAGAAATAAAATATTTATCCTCTATATGTTGACACAATTTTTTTTTAATTACAGTGTGACATAGTATTTTAATTTTTTGTTAGCTTCAAATCTGCCTTTCATGCTTTTGCTTTATAGCTTTTTTGTTTTTAACTTTCTTTTCCAAAGAATAAGTGAAACAAATAGGAAAATCAGCTAGGATAGTGTAAAAGATCACACAGTATCACAGAAGAAAGAAAATATTCTGTGCTACTAAATTAGAGATAGTTGTATACACTCTCCACTGTTGCCAATAGTATTTTCATTCATCCCACTATCATGAAAGATCAAATTTCACACATAAAATCTAAAAATATATTTAAGGAAGGATCAAGAACACTTGGAAAGCAAATAAACCCTAGAAAATGGTATTAATATTACTTATAAATCTACAATACATATCTGAACATAAATATTTAAAATACTCAGTCTCTACTGATCTTCCTTTAATATAAATACATAACACATTCTGTTAAATTAATTGTATTTAGATTTTCATTGAGCAAAGCAAAAAAAAAAACCTTTTTCAGGAAATGCATGAAGATCTGGCTGCTTCTGGAGGCACAGAAAAAATGGTGTTTCACAAAGCACAGGAAAATATTATGACTGATAATATTTGTAGTTACCAGACTGAAATAAAAATCTTAGGTTACATTATTAACCTCAGTGGCAAAGCTCAAATTGAAATCAAAGAGGAAACATCTGCTAAAGATCTGCCCAGTGAAATGTTCTTGGCACAACCAGCCATGATCAGCAAGAGACATGCCCTCATTTATCATGAGATGTACAATTAGTTTGACACAATGTTTTTAACACATCAGATATACACTGACAGGAAAACAACACTAAAATTGGTGTCCTTCACTCAAACTATTATAAAGCCCAATTCTTACATGGTTTGAAAAAGAATAAACACTTGTTTCTATCTAGCACTCAGATAATTTGGGTGATAAAGGTCATAAAATACTGGAAAGTCTCACATGACAGACAAACTCCCACTGGAAAGCCATCACGTCCAACTCTCCAGTCACAGCTCACTCTTTATGTATTGCATATTTCCATATGAGATAGGAGTAAACTATATATATTTATTTTATGTAAGTTTATGAGAAGGATAATTTGGTAGTGATGCACTAAACATCTGCTTCCAAACCCTTGCTCCTGCTGGCTGATACAGTTTTTGAGAGAAAACACTCCAGTCTATATATAGAAAAGAGGAAAACAACCCCCTAGAAAATATTTCTACCAGTTATAAGTGTACAGAGTCTTCAAATTTGTAATTCTTATTTGTGAGGAATGTGACATTTATGAACAACCATGACTTTGAAGTACTACATTGGAGTTATTCCTATCAAATGATATAAGGAAACATAAGGATTCTGAAACACAGCAAAATACAGGCATAATATTAAACATGCCCTTGTTGACTTTAATCCTTACATACAGAAAACAGTGACAGATTATTTGGGCTGGAGCAAAACTGACACACATTTCAGTGGTTTTCTGTATTTTTCATAATTTAAATGTGCTGTCAGATGAGAAAAAACACCAATAAAAAAGTCTGTGAGAGAGAGACTGCCACTCTTATTTCTTACCTGTTAGTGACTTGGATGGTTTTTAGACTTCATGCATTTTAATATGTTTTTATTAAAGACAGCTAACCACATGCCCTCATGATTTATACCCCCCACAATCTTGCTAGAGAAGAATTGGTTATAAGGCAGACATGACATTTCTGACACACAGTGCTACTTAAAAACAATTATACATTCCCATAAGGTACTTAAAAACCTGCAGTGTATGGCCTATGAAATTCCACCTGCTGTGCAGAAATAAACTGATCAATTAGCTGTTCAAAAACTATACTTTGCAGGAGAAAGTAAGCAGAAAGTGCCTGCTCAACTCAACTGTTTCAGCAGATAAAGTTGAGGCAAACTGGAATAAATCAGATTAATGTTCTACAACCCAACCATAGGCTACTTTTCTAAAATTATGGGCAGTAAGTAGGTTGCAGATTGAAAATGAGGCACTTGGAAATGTGAAAAAGCCTGTCTGTTGTGCCCAGGGCTGATGAGACCCACAGGGCAGCAGGGCAGGTTTGGTCCTGTGATGCCAGCTCTTTTAGACTGTCCATGCTCATGCCCAGGTGTCTCATCACAACCTCCCCCTTCGGCTGCAGCAGCAGCCCGTGAGCCAGCACTCCCTTGGACCAAATTATACCTTGGGCAGTGGCAAATGCATCTGTAGGTACCACAGCACCTCTGTGTGCTTTGTAACCAGGAGTTTAGGCAGGTTTTGGTTTTTTGCATTGTTTTATCCTGAGTACAGCCAGCATGAATATTTATTTCAACACAAGAGTGAAATAACTAGGTGTAAAACTGGGAGGGTCACAGATGAAACCAAGATCAAGTTCTATTGAAATACTGGCACCACCCCCAGCAAAACACAAAATGCCACCAAAAGCCAGATATGTTTCATAGACATATGGAAAATAATACTTTGCACAACTGACAAAGATCAGAGTCCATTTAGAGGTTAAAAGCCATTTAGGGAACACAAGTGTCTAGTGTAGTATGACTTAAAGCTGAAATAAAACAATACATACTTACGTGTTGAAATTACAGTAATTTCACGACTATAAGCCGCACCATTTTGACTAAAACTTTGGTCCGAGCCCAAAGTGCGGCTTATAATCAGGTGCAGCTTATATATGGACAAAGAACGAAAAGTTGATGTTTTAGTTTGGAGGACAGGTGTCTGCTGAGAAAGGCAGGAGCTTCTCTTTGAAATGGAGAATGTAAACTCCCTCCTTCCAAATTGTTGTAATTTTGAAATCAAGGGGCTTTCAGGCAAAAACATGGGAATTAGGAATAACAGTTCTTTAGTAGGGAAAAGAAGAAACAAAGAAACAAACTCCAAACCCTGAAAAAGTCAGAGTACAGCCTGACACCCCGTCAGGCAGGGTGTTGGTAGCAGTCCCATTAAATGGTGGCTGCATCCTCCTGCAGTGACAGATGTGATTCAGTTGGAGCAGTGCTCCTGTACAAGGTGCAGTTTCCCTGTGGAGGTCCAGTGGTGATGTGGAGAAATCCGGTTTTCCTCTGCAGTCCAGTGGAGAAAGGGGCTCCCTTAGTGTCCCCAAACCTCTGTTTTTATTTGGTAAGAAATGTTGGGCTCTTCCCCCTGGCTGGAGCAACTCCCAATGGGATGCAGTAATTTTATCAGTCCCACAGTGGGACTCAATGGCCATTAGCAGAAAATGACTGGCTGGAGGAAGGATGGGTTGTGAAAAGATAAAGAACAATGCCCTGCCTGGTTTCAATGGATGGCCCATTAGCAGAATATCTGCCAATGAGATAAGGATCACTGCCCCCACCCTCAACAGATGGTGATAGAATAGATACCTTTTATCACACCCTGTATTGTAACGTGCAGCTTATAATCAGGTGCAGCTTATGTATGGACAAAGAATGAAAAGTTGCTGGCACCCGGAAGTGCGGCTTATACTCAGTGCGGCTTGTAATCAACAAATTAATGTAAATGTGAAAGGTGGAAGTGAGTGTGAAACTGACCAATTTAAAAAATAAAATTAATTAAAACACTATCAAACTTTTTTTGTTGTTGTTTTAAAGAAGATAATTTCATAATAATTTTATTTGTGCATTAACTTCCTTTTAAACATTTTTTCAACTGCTTAAATCACTTCTTAAATACTTGGTGAGACACATACACAATGTGAGATACCTGCACAATACTTGAGCTGAAAACAAATAATAATTAGATATATATGTCCTCAATAAAGTCATATTTTTCACCAGTTTCCTTAGTAGAGCAAGAATATATATACTCCAGTTAGTAGCTATGATCCAGCCTCTCTTAAAAATTTTTATAGATCTTTCTCTACAAAAAGACTCCTTTCTAAAGATCAATTTCACCAGTAAAATGGAGAGAAATTTCATTCAACATCGCAGCTTTCTTTAAATCTTGGGCTCCACAGATCCAGACCTCTCACCCTTCCATGTGCTGATACTCAGTGTGATCCCTGGCATGACTATGACTTTGCAATAGAGGATACAGAAACATTGCCATCACCTGCAAAGGATGCCAAGGCTCACACAATCCCCATCCATACCACTGCAAACATCTTGGATTAGAATGACATTCTTTCACTGCTCATTTTATTATTTCAAAAATAACAGACTTCTTACCAAAAAAAATGATCTTTAGAAACTCGTTCCTGCAGAAGGTTCCATTTTTTCCCCAAGTCAATAGATACATAAATCTAGAAAAGGAGAAAAACAGGTGATAGGAAACTGATAATACTGTACATCTTCAAAGACAGGCCCTATATCACCGTTAGAAAGACAGATTGCACACAAATTAAACAAGGAAAAAAACAACAAACAAACCCAAAAACACCTTATCAGGAGCTCAGTACCTTGTCTTCAGAGTAACAGCCTTTCATAGAGAAATTATTTCAAAATATCATCCATAATAAAGAAAATTCTACAACAATGATTTTTTGTTTACTGTGAAAACACAATTCATTTGGAGTCAGATTCTTTTTTACCTCAGCATGGTTACACAAGAGGGGTGGTAAAAGGACATTTCTCCTTCTTCCCTTTCATTGACTAAAGAAGCATAAATGTTTCCTTTATTCTTCAAGCCTTAATGCCATAAAAAAAAATTAAGCCAGGAAGTCAATGGCTTTAAAAATCTGCTAAAATAGGACCAAAATATATTACAGAAATGCTTAAGAGATTTGATGAGAGATGCACTTTTGGGCTTGCTCCACAGACACTAATTTGTAACCCACAAGAGGGGGTCCTTCAGCACAGAGGCAGAAGATGGCCTGGAGGAGAAGGATTCCAGCTCCACCTTCTCTGTGAACAGTTCCCCTCTGGTAAAAAAACAAATGCTAATGATATGGATGGATATCAAGAGTGTAGATTAAAGATGTTTTCCCCCAGAATAACGTGGGATCTAAAATAGCTCTTAACCAATCTCCTTCTTTTAGCATTTGCCTTCAAAAAGTGTTTCCTCTAGTTAAAATATGAAGTTCTATCAGACTTCTAAAAAGATAGATTTAAAGTCCCCCGCTGTCTGCATGGATTTATTATTTGATCCAATTTACATAAGATGGATTTTCTCTTGATAACTGTAATGAGGGGGATAAAAAGGCAAGTAAAACTTTCTTCTCTGATGTAGAAGTCACCAACCCAGTAACAGTGTTCTAGGGGAAAGTATCTTATAAGGAGCAGCAAGGAATGTTTATGTTTTAAAATGACAGGTTCAATGACAAAAGAGAAAAACCCCCACAGTTATGTATTATGTTCTACTACAGAAATACAGCAATATTAATATATAAAGGTTGAGGTAACGTAGCATAAACTCTAGGGGTAAATTTGCTGAAGTTTGAATTAGAGAGAAAAGAGAATTTCCCAGTTACTCTGCACTTCACAATGACTGAGCTTCCTTCCATTGCACACTTGATTAAAGCAGATAGACCACAAGGTAGGAAACTACAACAAGGACTCAAACTGCTCACTGTAGTGTTGACCCAGTCCATGCATTGGCAGAAATGATCAGGGATCAAAAACTCTTCATCCTCACAGCTAAATAATGGGGCTGCAGAGCCAGGCTTCTGATTTGCCTGCTAAATTTCTCATACTAATTTTATGTGGTTAAGGATTTGCTGCAAGCAGGGTATTTTACAACATCCTGCTCTGAGCAACCTCCTCGGGAGGATGGATGTGGCTGTGAATGGACTGGACTGTGCAGGGTGACGAACCTAAGCTGCTTACCTCTTCAAACACTTGTCACCTCAGGCATTGCAGAAAAGATAAACATTGGGTTTTCCCAAAAAAGTCCTAAAAAGTCCCTGCTCACCAAGTAACCTCCCTCAGCAGACTGCTTAAATCTGGGAGAGATGATCATTTAATGCACTATCCTAACCCTGCTTAAATCTGGGAGAGATGATCATTTAATGCACTATCCTAACCCTGCTGTCTAAGCTGCAAAGAAAGCTAAAAATTCAGAAGTTTCTAGCAAGAGCAAAGAGAACTATTTAAGATAGGGGACAACACTGGCACATGAACAAAGGGATATATTTTTGTCATAAATGAATTTCAGAAGAAAATGAAAGATTCCTGCCCTTTGAAGTGATGCCTTTACGAGAGAAGCCAAAGGCCAAACCAAATCCACCCCCTCTCCCTCAAACCCAAACTACCTGCTCACACACATTTAAGATCAGAGTCTGGGAGCTTATGAGTGAACAGTTTGGCTTTCTGCAGGGGGAAGAAGCCCCTGCAACCTTACTGCAAGGGAGAGTGAAGTAGGACTAATAAGGCATATTCAAACTGAAATGAAATTTTAACTGACACAGTATTTGAAACAGATAAAAAATAACATGTAACTAACTTACACACACATTGAACTTTCTGTAATAAAAAATCCCCAAATGAACCATATGTATATACTGTTTTTCAACAGGTACATATGATTAAACTATTAAACGAGATTAGATAGGATGTGAAAACAGTTGTTTTAGTGGACAGCTTAAACCTCTGGCCAAAGCAAACAGATCTAATAGGTCTCATAATTCTGCTTATTGTCACTTGTGCAATCAATGTGTGGAAAAGCTTTTTAAAAAATATTAAAAATATTTTTCTGTTTTGCCATTATTTCATCCTTTTTCCTTCCAAATGGATAATTAAAATCTATTGCATCATTGACACTATTTAAAAAAAAAAATCTAGAAGCATTTATGTAGGCTCAGCAAATAGATGATTGTTATTCATTATAACTGAGGGGTAGCCAGAAAAGGAGCATATAGATTTGAGGCAGTAAATGGATTAATCCAACCACATTGACTGGATTTGCATTCATTTACAGTGTCAGCTAGAGGCTAGAGATTTTTCTTAAACAGAATCTTGGGTTCTAAACGAAAGAACAATGCATATTTTGCAATATGAAATAAGCTCTAAATCTAATCAAAAGTTGTGAAAAAGGCCAGAGTTGCTCCAGAAGACAAAGAAGCTTTGCTGACTGATATTTATGAAGGAACCTCATTTCTTGCATTCCTTGCAGTCTCTGAAGTGCCTTTGTAAAAATTCTTTTGAGTAACCAGAGCTAATGGCTTCTCCTGAGTTTTAGACTGTGTTACATTCAGATACTACTTTCTTTTAGGGAAGGTAAAGTCACTTAACTTTACCTAGAGTGTACTGACTCCTCAGGGCAATTTCAGATCAACATTATCTCTCAAGATCATTGATTTTAGTACAGTGACCTTTACTGGTGTCAAGTTACAATTTCGATTTTCAACTCCTTTCTCTGCCAACATCACTTTATCTTCCTCTCCCTTCTAGGCCAAATAGATCAGATTTCATACAAAACATAAGCAGGTTACTGACCCAGTTATAGTCAAAGGCATCCGTCATTCCTACACATCTGAGGTAAAGATGTAGGACTTTATGGGAAGTCTTTATGGTTGACTCTTTTTAGTGTCATTGAAAGCCTGAGAAAAGTCCATCAGATTACCCAACCCTTCCAGCTACTCCTGCAGAATTATTCCTTACCAAATCTTTTTTCATATGTATTTTTTTGAGTTGTTTTTTGTTTTGGTTTTTTTTTGGCCAGTCACATTTAAAGCATGGTAAATCGTAGCATCACTCCTTTGGGGAGATTATCCAAGTATAAAATGCCTGATAGTCTTCCTAACATGCTTTATTCAGCAAAACACACCAACTGCTTCCCTTTGTACTTCTACCTCCTGCTCTCTCCTGACAAACATGTCTACCCAATTCTTGCGGGCTGCACAACTTGTTCAATACAATTTAGACTCTAACACTTCATGATTCTGCCCCTCTGTAACTATAAAAATTCAGTAATTATATCTACAAAAGTCAAACCAGAAAAAAAATATTTTCATAACAAAGGCTTTTCATTACTTCAGGCCTCCCTGAAGTATTTTATTTACATAACATGCATTCAAATTATTTGTAATTGTGTTAGGATCTCAAATCAAAGCTAAGTAAAATATTTAGTGTAATTTGTGACTTGGTTTGGTTTGCTATGTTTTTTAGTCTAGTTCTATCCTTATTTGCAAACTCCTGTAAACATGAATTGCTTTGGGATCAGCTGTTAACTTACGTATTTAGAACCATGTCCAAAAGGGTGACTTGATATGGCATCACTGGAGTCAATGCAGTATTTGGCTGCAGCATGTGCAACTTCTCTGACTTATTTCACTGCCTAAATGTACAATTTCTGTGAGGTATGATGAGGGTAGAATGGACTGCAGTTTACCAATTTAAGTTTAAAACAGGAGTAGTGGTAGAGGTGAGTTAAGGCTGCTACCAGGACCAGAATGACAGGGAGTTTGCGGCTGCAGTTTTGGGATGAGTTGCACACTTACACATGGTGTGCACACTCATCAGTGCTTAGCCCAACCCACCCAGAAAACTGACTTCACAGTTTAACCAGAAGAAATCTGAAAGAGGATGAAAATTTACAAACATGAACACCTCCTGAATCTGAAAGTGATATAAAGCCATCATCAGGGAGGTAATTATTCTACATTTCTACAAAGTCACTGATTCCACAAATCTTATTCTGCTCTATGAGTGTGCAACTTGTTTTGTATGAGTTTATTTTATATCCTGTGAACAGCCTTTGGATGAAATATTTTAACTTCATTAAATTTCTACTGTACTATAAATTGTTCATGGTCACTTTCTAGGGAGGAGCATGTTTCATTATTATTTAACTGTATTATGCAGAAGGATAAATATTCCCAATATCCATATCAACTGAAAATGCCAGGATTGAAATGACCATAATCACAAAGATTTAGACATGAATAAAATAAATATTTAAATAAATCTCAAAACCACTATATGATTCCCTTCTGGGCAATTGGTATTTCATAAAACCCAGCACTAATCAGCATGCCAGAATTGCTTTATAAAATCTTAATAGAGTAATTCCTAAATTTCAAAGAAATCCAGTATCTTCAAGCCTTACCTTGCCTTCCTTGGTATAAGCAAGTACTTTATCTTCTTCTTTTGGGTGAAAAAGGAGAGTTTCCACAAAGAAAGCAATGGGCTGTTTCTGGAAAGTGGCTCCTTCATCTGTGCTTATGAAAAGGCTTTGGTCACGGTCATTATGGGAAGAACTTACAAGAATTATCTAAAAGACAAAAACAACAACACACCTTCAGAAGCCTGATTTCTCTATAACAGACAACACAGCCTTATTTTTTGGGCATGTGTAAATGTCAGATTTTGTACACACCCTACCTTACATATTTAAATTCTGCAGACAAGAAACTCAAGTCACCTAAGAGATAAGGATTGCAAGATTTTATTAATCTTCCCTGACCAAATTTGTGAATGTTACATTCTGTAACTTCTCTTGCAATCACACCAAACTGATTCTGCTCCTCATCTCTGCTCAGAATGACGGCCTTGGGTTTTGGTGCTTGTACAAGGTTCATGAGGCCACATGATAAAATCTCCAGACTAAGGAAAAAAAAATTGAAATACTAGCAATACTGGTATTTTAACATGCCCATATAAATACATCTCTTTATCTAGTGAGGCTACTAAATGTAAAAATGATCATTGCCATAGCAGAAGAATGACTGAGGAGAAATAAGTCCTTTATGATATCTCTCCATTGTTTCACCATTTTCTTGCCTTTATATTTTGAATATAAAGGTAATTCACTTTGATGCAGAAGAATATGCCAATAAATTATTTGCATTTCCTTCTTATGTCCAGACAATGCCTTGACTCAAGATAATATCTTGAGCTGTTTCCTTGGGTGACCTTTATGTCAAGCTTTAACAAACAAAGAAATTCTCCCCACATAATTTAGTCAGAATTTCACTCATTTCAACTTCTTCACCTTTTGCTATCATCATGGTTCTAAAACTGCCAATGTGAGGATCCATTTTGATTGTTTTTGCAGATCAAAAGGGTCCAGTTGGTATTCAAAAACATGCCTTTATCAACTGATAGCCTGCCAACAAACTGGATTTTCAAAGTCCAGCTGGGCTCTCTGTAGCTCACACTTCAAAAACAATTTAAAAAAATCCTTAATTCAAAATGTAGTTAGAATATTCAGCAAATGCTGCAGAAAAAACCACAGAATACTGATGACTGTGATACAGTGACTGTAAATTGCTTACAGAGATAAATGGCAATGAGTTATGCAAACAGAATTACAATAATGTGAATACAGAGAAGGAAAGAGATTAACAAAAACAGTATAATTTTTATATAGTCAGTTTTTTAGAGCAGAGCTGAAGTTAAAATTTTGAAACTTCTAATAAATTATACAGATATGACAGCTGGGCTGAGCTTTTACTGCAATTGGTCTTGGGGGGAAAACCATAAATTCAACATTTATAGATGCTCCAATTTGACAAGTAACTTAAGCATGAGCACTTGTCCTTGAAGCACATACACAGTGGCACTAATTCCAAGGGCTTTGAATACCTCAAATGGGGCACTTATTGAAGTGCATTGTTGAACAAGAGAGACAACTGCAGATTCTGCAGGGTTCATGGTCCTGTGCTGAATTCCCACACTAAAGCATATATTAAAGCAAATCTACACCATTAGCTTCGTGACTAGGTCAGTAAGAAGAGCAAAATAATAATCCATTATGTTGTTATAATCTTGTATTTTTTAATGATATAATTTACCCAGGAGGAGGAACTGACATTTTTATTCAAAAGCCTCTGTAAATGACACCTTCACAAATGCCTTCTCTTATTTCTGTGTATCCAATGGCTTTCTGTCTCTTGGGAAGTGCTTCAAATAGTGTCTATTTAATTCATTACTATCTACACTCCACCAGTAGCTGCTGGTGGCCTAGATACAGCATTCAAAGATTCTTGTAACACACTCATTTATTAGGTTTTCTGCAGCTGGCATGATATGAACCTAAAATTGAATGTGGCTGGCATGTGCTGCCCTGTCCCTGTGCCTGCATCTCAAGGGGAGTGAAGAAGCATTTATGCCCAGCACAGAGATTTGCACTTTCTGGGCAGACTCCCATCTGTGACTTAGGCTTAAAATACGTATTTTCTCTTGGAAATAAATAAATTCAAACTATTTTCCTGCTGTAGCCTCATGACCAGAACATGGAGAGAAGGACCTGGTCCCCACAAAAGGCACAAACTGCACTTGTACAGAACAGTAATCTCTGGACTACAGCAATACTGTCTTGCCTTTTTTTTTTTTTTTTTTTTTTTCCCCTGACCTATAAATCTTACACTTCCAAAAATACCAAAATTATGGCTTCAAAATAATAAAGGAATGTAATTTATAAAATAAGGAGTGGTTTTCAGTATTAATGAGGCTTAAATACAGGCATGTCAGAGTTTAATGATGTGGACTCAACAGCACCTTAATAATAAGAAAAATATTTGTTATAATGTAATGCAAACCCACTGTGATATTTGCTAATGCTGTCCTTCCAAAATATTATGTATCTTTTGGAGTTAAATCTATTTTTAAAAATAGCCTAAAGACTGTAGACTTATAAGCATATGGCAGGGTTGTTAACTATTCTTTTATTCACACACACATCATATTTCATTTAAATAAATATTTTTGAGCTTCACTCAGTGTTGTGATTTATATTTCAATAATTTAAACTGATCATTATGTGCCAGACATACAGATTTCATCCCACAGCTAACACACTGGGTGCTCAGACTCGCCTGCTGGCTAACACAAGCCATTTAGGAAAATGCTCCAGAGTAAATATTGTGTCCACATTAGATGCTTTCCATAACCAGTTTTATTTACTTTGTAAGCAGAACAAGTAGTAAAACCCTCCTGCAAGCAACTGATGATGGGATGCAACTGGGACACACTATCTGGAAAGCCAAGTAGCAGTGATTGAGGGTTTTTATAAAGTACTACTAAAATAAACTACATCCTTGAATTACTGTATTTAAAAAACAAAACAGATTTTATACACAGACATATTTGAGCTCCTTTTAAACATTTGACAAATAATTTCTTACTCCTGTGAGATTCCTCTAATATTTTTTTAGTAAATTATAACTTTATATTATGCTGTTTATCTCAGATCTCAGTACTTAATCTCCATCTAGCTAAATAAACCACAATAATATGTGCATACACTTAGGCCAGATGTAACTCTACAACTTCCAGTAGCTACACAGAAGTAAAAGAAATATTTCAAGGAGATAAAAAGTGCCATGGATTATAAAGAAAAAGAGTAAAAATAGTATCTGTTATAGATGAACAAAGGGAAATGGGAAAAAATCTAATAAAATAGAAAAATACTACACCATGCCAGTATAGGAATTAAACCATTCCAAAACCAAAGAAAAGCCATGCTTTTCCTCATTTCAGGAAAAGTCAGTGTGGCAGGAGTTAACAGAAAAACCAAATAAATCTGAAAATAACATAATTAAATCCACTTGTTTAATCTCTCTTTCAAGACTGATTGGCCAATATGCATGTCTAACCATTCCTGCCATGAGTGGAATCACAATCTGAGCCCCAAAGGATGAAAAGATTCTGATGGCTTAGGCTACAATTCTTTGTGTATCAGACTTTTTCTTTCACTGTTACCATGAAGATTTGGAATAATCATAGTGATTACTCGGGAGTCTTAACTGTAGATTTGGCAGCAATTCAAAGCTATGCTGCAATTTCAAGTGGCAATAAACAGAGGATATTAACATGCATCATTTGCACCATGTCTGAAATATAACCCCCCTCCCCTCAGTTTAGGTCCAATCAAAATTTAAACTCAAGACAAATTTGATCTTAATCAGCACTTTCTCTAAAACAAGGCAATTTTCTAACATATTACAATTGTGCTGTCTCTTTCAGCTTCAGCAACTGATCTTAATTTTAATTGTAGCTTTTATTTTCCTTTCTATTTCCCTAGTATTACAAAGGATGGGGGGGGGAGTAAAAATGTCCATGAGGAATAAATTTTTACACTCATAACATTTGACTCGCTATAGATTTCTGCAGTAAGTGGTGAGAAAGATGAGACACGCTATTTTTTAATTCTATAATCCTCCATAAGGTCAGAAATCAAGACACTCCTCAGCACTCTCTACTGACCCTGAAGGAAGACACATCCTTTGGGCAGAGCAAGAAATGAAAAGAATATAGAGATTCTTCATTTAAGTTGACAGCAGACATGCACTGAGAAGCCAAGCATGGCCAGGAAGAACCTCAGCCACCCCCAGCAGGCTGAACCCCCACTGGACATAGAGGATTCACCTCTGGGGATACATTCCTAAAGAATGCTGGAATCCAGGAAAAAAACCCTTAATGATGTGAACTTACAAGCCATCCCCACTGAGGTCAAATAATCGCACAGAACACTTCCAGGGAGGGGTCATCAACAACTACTGTGAACAACCATCTTTCCAGCATCTCATCACCCTCATCCTTCCTGCATCTCATCACCCTCACAGTAAAGAACTTTTTCCAACATCTAATCTAAACCTACCCTCCTTCACATTAAAACCATTAAGAATATGCAGTGCTAATGCCTGGATGAAGGTGCTTAGCTAAACTGGAGACAAGGCTGCTGAGCTCAGGGCATCACCTGGTGACACCATCACAGAAACCTCGGTGCCTACGCAGTTCTGAAGGGAAATGCTCTTTGTGCCAGTATTCACAGAGCTTCACAGCACTGCAGTCATGCCCTCAACATTTTTAAGACTAAGTAACTTATCTATTTTTCTTTGGTTTACAATTTATGTTATTCATATGCTATTAGATACACTTGCCTGAGAATTACTAAAGCTCCTGGTCCCACTTGTAAATGAGATGTTGCTTCTCAGGCAGCATTCATAAAACACACAAAGTGGACTGCAAAGGGTTATGATTTTTATTTTGGATGGTATGAGAGACCTGATAACTCAAGAGAGGCTAAGTGAGAGTGAACTATAGTCCCTTTACTCTCAGAGTGGTGAAAAACAATAACTTAAAAATCAACCCAAGGTAATTCCAAGCAGACAGTAAAGTAAAATGTCTCCCATATAGCAGTTTAATCTTGTAGATTTTCCCTGGAAGTTGCATTACAAAATCACTCCTCACAAATGTAGGTTGTAAGTGCATCTAATAAGCCTGCTTCTCTGTCCAACTGAATTGGGTGGAATACATACAGAAAGGAATTTACATACACCCCAGAACAATATTTTACTTTTTATGTTAAGCATTCACAGTTTCCTCTAGAATTCTTACTTTCTCTTGAAGAGTCCCTTTTAAGCTGTCACACAGAAGCATTTCAAAACAGCAACTAGTCTCTAGGAGAACCACCACAGGGGAAGGGAAAATGGGAATATTAAGGATGATTTCTGAGAATTATTTGCTACACTGATCACATAATCTCAGGACACAATCAAAGGCCATCTGAAGCAATCCTCGTGGAGCTAGTGGAAAGCATGTATCACAGGTTCTTCTCCCCTGGGTTGTGGTCAGCTCATTAATCATTTGGAATATCACAACGGAAGGTGCAATATTTTTTATCTAGTATCAGCAACATATCAGGCACTTTAGGATGTGGAATGAATATTTAGAGGTCAGGATCTTAAAAAAAAGCTGGTTAGCAACTAGAACAGTTGGTAACACAAAAGACATACTGAAGAGGGAGCGAATATCAGAGTTAGTGCCCTAACAGAAAAATGTGTTCAGAGTAACTGGACAGAGAACAATTGGCTTACACTGCACCTAGGCAAGTCTGAAATAATATAATCAGATCATAAAAGAAAATAGTTCTGAAATAGTCGGCTTTTTTTTAGGGCATTCACCACAGTGTGATGAAGTTTAAGGGCACTTACATATCGTAATAATGAATGCCCAGAGAAAAACAACTATGGGTGTTCTGATTGGTGTTGATGAACAGAATGAAAATTCTGCCCTGTTGGCAGCCTGTATCTACCTAAATCAGCCAGGTCTTTTGAACTGAACACCTCAAAGGGGCTGACAATACCAAATCTCTAGGGGATACCAAATACCTTGCTTAGAGAAGGGTAGGATACACCAGCTGATCATTTACTGATTCCTCCACAGGAACAAACCTTATACATCCATAACCTGCTCGAACCAAAACATCAATGCCACTTGACTATGATGACAGCGCAAATTTTCATGAGAAATGCTGTCTTCAAGACTGTTTCAGAGCAGTTCTTCATGCTGCCAGCCTGAGAATTCAAAAAACCTTGCACACATTAAGCAAATTAGGAATTACTGTGATATACTGAGAAAGGCATGAATATGCCAAAGATAACAATAAAAACAGAAGAGTCCTTTGATCTTCCTGCAAAGCTCAGTGTTAGCCTGGCTATTGCTAACTCTTCAGCAAGAGTGATCATTTGATGCACCCCTTGCACACTCCTACATCCAAAGAGAGCAAAATTTAATGTTGAGATGCTTTGAGGGGTGGTCCCCATATTGGTTTGTTCACATATTCAGAAATTTTGGTTTAAATTGATGCATTCCAGTATACCAAGAATTAAATCAGATGGTCTTTTCCAGTATGCTCCAAATCAGTGGTTTGAGTGGGGAATAGCACTGGGGAAGGCATAGCACCAATTCCTGTCACAGCAGGGGAATGTTCCCTAACCTGGTTTTATATTGCCCATAAAATAAGGACATTTTCTGTGTCTCACAGTAAAAAAAGAACAAAACAGTTGTATTAAAAGCAGAAATGGGCAAGTTCCAGTCTTCCCCACCAATATTTCCATAAACATTAGTATTTACTGGACAAAACAGGCACACACTGATCTTTTTAGCTTAGGCATTCACAGATTAATCTAATTCAAGAAGTTATTTTGTAGACCTCCAACTAAACTGCAAATATTTTCTGCCTGAACACATCACAGGGCAAAAATATAAACAATGCTTTCCAAACAGGATAATGGATGCACAACAAATGACTGCATATGTGATTTGATCTAAATTAATGAAGGAACAGCTCAAACAGTTCCTAGCCACCAGCTATTAATTTGTCAACAGCAAAATCTGCACTAAGCTCAAAGAGAAATTACACGGATGGTAATTAGTGACAGAGAGAAAACATGAAGGAAAGAAAGGCAGTTGTGGTGGCTAAAATTATCACTATATAGGATTGATCAGGACCTCACTATCTTCTGTAATAGATAAACACTTTTCTGTATTAAAAATACTAAAGGTATGCCTTTTGATCCTTTGCTATGAATCTCAGCACTATTATAAGGCTGTATAAGAATTTTCTGGGAAGACTATGAAAAGGACCTCTCAAAACATTGCTCTGGGGAATCTCACTTTGCACAATTTTTCCTCTTCAATCCCAAATACTCATCAGGTGTTTTCACAGGCAAAGGTCTTCCCATAATGCACCCAAGACATCCCTAACACCAGCTGAGGCATCAACTTCAAGCACATCTATTCCTCTCTTCCAGTTTCATAGAGCACTTATGGAGATTAAGGTATTTAATGACTCTGTTGAGTTATAAAGAATAAGTAGCATTTTCCAAACTTGTAGGTTTGTGTGAATGTGTGTGTGCATGTGAATAAACACATTTGCAAACACAAACAAGTTCAAGCAATCAGATGGGACACCTCCAAAGCTGCTGAAGCTGCTGACTTTAATCACAGAGAGCTTTGGAAGGCTCTGACTGGGAGAAGTTCCTGAAGACTGGAAAATTCATAAACATCATCTACAAAGTGCTTCAGATGTGTCCCACACATCCATTTCCATATCTAAAGGGGTAACTGGGACCAGGAAATGAGCTGTTAAAGTCCTTGTCCTTCAGGAAGCACCTGATTCCTTTGGAAAAGTGTAGGTACTCTCTGAAAGGAGATCTGAATATAGTTAAAGATTGAACAGATCTTCTCCCCTAGACCATGAGGGAAAACACAAACCTGGGGGAAAGAGCTGCTCTGAGCAAGTCTAGGTCACAACAGATTATGTGGGTTTGAAGGAGAAAATAGAGAAAAAAGGGAGAGCGGCAGAGGCAAGTGCTGGAAAAACAGTAATTATTTTTCACTTGAATTTGGTCATATCTCCATTATGTAGGCTACAAAGCTTAATTATAAAAGCTCTTGCTATTGAAATATTTCCCCTTATCTTTGATATCCAGTCCAAATGGACTGGAAAAAACCCCTTGAAAAGCAGAAAGAAAATGTCTTTTAAAGTAATTTTTAGTCCCATTAGGGCGAATCTCATTAATAGAAAAAGGACTTCACTGAAGAATAGAGCTTTTATATTCAGAAGCATACAGTACTGCTGTGCCTGATTTTAGCAGCACTGCAGATAATAAACCTTTCTCCACTGGGGATTAGATCTTCACAGTTGTAAAATACCCATTTGATATTGAGGTAGGGTTTCAGTAAATACAAATACCTGGTAGCTGTTGTCCTAGTTTTCTCTGGGTGTACTTGGGAGTGGTGTTGACTGATGCTTTTGGAAGATGATGTTTAAAATACTTTTTCTATTAAAAAGCATAATTTTTTCCATAACTGAAATGTACTGCTAAACACTTAAATCAGATTTATGAGCATGATTCCTAGAGCCCATGAGGGACTCTGGGGGAGAGAATAGCTCCCTCTGGGGATGCTCCACCTTATGCACACAGTTAGAAAATATTTGTTGGGACAGAGATGCTGTCTTTGTTCATTAGTTGTTAGAGCACTCATACGTGTCATTGCACGAAACAAGTCCTGGCCTCATCCCACTTGAATGCTGTTATCCCTTAACCTTAGGCAATTCTGTACATATTCTCACATATGTGAGAGAGAAAAGGCTGCTCATCACCCAAACCAGACCAGAAATAGAAATAACATGCTCTTGCTCATTTGCTACATTGGAAAAATTTAGGGGAAAGTGTTAGTGTTTCTATTTTTGTTCCTGCAAATGTTATTTTGACTCTTTTCCAGTACATTTAATGAGTAGTTTAAAAGTGAATACAAAAATTAATAAATGAATGCAAAAACATTTCTACTAATACCTTTTTCTCCCTTTTACTAGCATTTAATACTCCTTAAAAGCTTAAAATTAAACTAGGCATTTGTAGGTTTTGTTATTTTGTTTGGTTTTAACATAATATTTTACTGGAAATGGGAAGCTGAGGAGATTGGCTCCTAGCAGTGTGTTTAGAAAGAGAAAGCAGCTAGGAAGATTTCAGGAGCCTTCTCTCTTGCCAAGAACATTGCTAGAGATTCAGCTACAAATTATAGCTGATATGGAAAAAGAAAATCCAGGCAACACTTGTTATTTTCCTTTCTAAGACAACCAGCCACACAGAGTTCTAAAAACATGAAACCAAGGTTAGTCATGGAGTTCCAGTTCTGATCCCAGTCAGATGGAACTCTGCAAACTGACCATTTTGCAGACGCTGGGACTGATGCCATCTAAAGCAGAATCCAAACAAAACATCAGCCTTATCACTGCTTTGGCACTTACAAGATTTTCCAGGGGTTCTTGAGGCTGTAGCAAGAATGTCTTATGAGACTTTACATTTATCACAGTTTCTCTGCATTTCCCATCAATACCAATAAGATGGGAATAAAAATACATGTCCTTTGAGTGGTGTTAAAAGAGGAGTTCCTGCAGTGTTTGGAAGATAACTTCCCAACACAGCTGATGGGGGAGACACCCAGGGAACGTGCCCTGCTGCACCTCCTGTTTAGGAACACAGAAAGTGCTGTGATCACAACATTAAAAATTTTCTGTTTTTGGAGATGCATTTATGACATTTAGAAGATGGGGCATGCCACTCAGGAGGACAAGGACATCATGCAGTTGTGTAGGGAGAAAACTAGAAGGGCCAAAGCCCAGCTAGGACTTAATCTGCCTAATGCCATAAAATGTCATAAAAGACCCAAAAGATTTATTTGGTTTTGGTGGCTTTTCTTATGTGTTTTGTTTTGGGTTTTTTGCTGTTTTGTTTGGGGATTTTTTGTTGGGTTGTTGGGTTCTTTTTCCTGTTGGTATTAGACCTGTAAATGACACTGCAGTTTCTTATGTTTATAAAATCCTTTCCAGTATAGCTGTCCAGCACATCTTGTTCTTCACCTCTTATGCTTTAAGCCACTGCAGCCTGGGACCACAGCTAGACACTGATAAAAAATGTAAGAATATCTACAGACTTTTTATTGACTGTGCTTGAGCTAATGCTCCTAAAAACTTGTAAGCACCATCAAATCACCATAATACAACACAACTAACTGGGTGGAGGCCAGTGTGAGCAAGCCATAAAGGATGAGATATAATAAATGAAACACTGGGATATATAAAGAGCCTCTTTTACATAATTAAAAGTTAATTAAAAACTCCCAGTATAATATATATCCAGAAAAAAATGGCCTATTGTCATTTCTTCAAGTCAGTTTCCTGAAAGAAGCACTCATCTGAGACTGCAACCCATTCCAGAAAAGTAAATAGAAATCACAAAACAATCAACAGCTTGTCCCAGGTGGCATACTAATTTACTAACAGTTCTTGATAATTTATTACAAGTTAAACAGTTCAGTGACAGGCAGGGGGGGAAAAAAGGGGAAAAAAACTTATTTATTCTCTCGTCTGACAGTGTCTCACACTCAAATCTACCTCGCTTCATCAGCTTGCTCCTAGGCATTTCTTTGAGAGAATTAATAAGTGGACAAGAAAAAGTTTGTAGAGAAATAGACTATAAATTATTTATTGTTACTGAATATAAAAGGGCTTATAGAACTCAGAAGGTATCAAAGATTAAATATTTGCCAAAAAAAATCCACACATAAAAAATGCCCCAACCTCCTCGCAGAAAAATGAAAAAAAAAAATACCACCCAACAAACCTTCACAAAAACCAAGAGAAAAGTTAATCCACATCCAAGATGAAAGATTGCCCAGGTGGGTGGATGGTAAATTTTCCCAAATTGCCTCTGAACAGATCTTCATGGTCTGTGAAATAATTTGCATTTGATAACTAAACAATGTACTGTATGTTTATACAAAGGATAATAATTAAAATGTTTCAGGAAGAATAACCAAAATCTCTCTGAGTATAAACCCAGGTGTTGATTTGGCACGCAGAAATGATATCAATTTTAGAATTTGTAAACAAAGTAGCAAGAAGACCCCACCATCTAAAATGTTCTCAGCATGCCTGTAGTCCTAGCTAGGTTTTCAAAGGGCTTCAGCACATCCATTTCTCTGTCAGGCTGATTAAAAGTTGCCCAGGGCAAGACTTTCTCCCTGCTTCCCATCTGGACAGTGCAGAGCTCAATCATACCTTTGCCTGTAGGTGCAATAATGATAAAACTAAATAAATGCAGCTGCAAAAACCAGACTGGTCACACCCAGTGCTAAGAGCAGCTGAGAGGTTTTTTTAAGTCTTTTTTTAAGAAAAAACTCCAAATGAGACCTTGGTGATTTTCAAGGAAACAACAATTATTTATGGCAAATTAATTCAAATGAGCTGCACACTGTCCTCATTTCTGCTGTCATATTCAGAAATCAGCTCCACTAATTTCATTCACTGTACTACTGCTGATACACTAGTGGTGTGATTTGCAAACTGCTCAGCATCAGAAATTCCCAACTGCAGCGTCTTTTATGCTTTCCACAATTTTTAGAGAGTTTAAATCTATGCCTACAGAGAAGCCTGGGTCTGCTTAGCTCCTATTCTGAGCATCTTTTCCAAGGTTTATCACCAGGAAGAGTTTTCAGTATCCTGGAGCTACAAATGTGAACTTTACAAACAACCATTGACGTTGGTGTCGATAAAGGCTCGCTGTGATTTGGGCTGTTAGAGTAGCTTCAGACAAGGAGAAAGAGAGCAAAAGAACAACACAGGTTTAAGCCCCAAGAACCTGAAGTGGCACCATGCTAACAGACAATAACCACTGCAAGCAATTGAGAAGCTGAACCGCTCCTCTGGAAAACATGCTGTGACTGAGAAATGTCAGATTGCCAACAGCTAGTTGAAACAGGATGAAACAAGAAGTTATGTTTTTGGAGCGGCCTATATAATTTCTGAGGAATGTTAAATTCTTTCAAACTCTCAGGAACATACCCAACCTGTCAAATCTCAGGTAAGATGTGTTCATCTGGTTCCCATCTCTCTCAGTGATATTGAGGGACTGTCAGGTCCCTCTGCTGAACAGGGCACAGGATTCTACAGAAATCCAACCAGGTGGGGCAGCTACAGCATGATGCCATTTTTCTAGTACAAAACAATTGTTTACTACAGTAATTTCACGATTATAAGCCGCACTGAGTATAAGCCGCATCTCTGCGTGCCAGCAACTTTTCGTTCTTTGTCCATATATAAGCCGCACCTGATTATAAGCTGCACGTTACAATACAGAGTGTGATAAGAGGTATCTATTCTATCACCATCTGTTGAGGGTGGGGGCAGTGATCCTTATCTCAACAGCAGATATTCTGCTAATGGGCCATCCAGTGAAAACAGGCAGGGCATTGTTCTTTATCTTTTCACAACCCATCCTTCCTCCAGCGAGTCATTTTCTGCTAATGGCCCATTGAGTCCCACTGTGGGACTGATAAAATTACTGCATCCCATTGGAAGTTGCTCCAGCCAGGGGGAAGAGCCCAACATTTCTTACCAAGATATAAACAGAGGTTTTGGGACACTAAGGGAGCCCCTTTCTCCACTGGACTCCAGAGGAAAACCGTATTTCTCCACATCACCACTGGACCTCTGGAGGGAAACTGCACCTTGTACAGGAGCACTGCTTCAACTGAGCCACATCTGTCACTGCAGGAGGATGCAGCCACCATTTAATGGGACTGCTACCAACACCCTGCCTGACAGGTGTCAGGTTGTATTCTGACTTTGTCAGGGTTTGGAGTTTGTTTCTTTGTAGTATTGTATTTCTATTTTAATTTCCCTAGAAAAGAACTGTTATTCCTAATTTCCATATTTTTGCCTGAAAGCCCCTTGATTTCAAAATTATAATAATTTGGAGGGAGGGGGTTTACATTCTCCATTTCAAAGAGAAGTTCCTGCCTTTCTCAGAAGACACCTGGCCTCCAAACTAAAACAGCAACTTTTTGTTCTTTGTCCATATATAAGCCGCACCTGATTATAAGCCGCACTCTGGGTTTGGACCAAAATTTTAGTCAAAATGGTGTGGCTTATAATCGTGAAATTACTGTACTTCTTATCCACATTCAAATTTACAGTGACTATTTTTAGTCTTTCAGTTTTATTATTCAGATTCAGATAGGCCAGATTCTTACAGAGCATGGAACCCACATCTACTGCAGACAGACACTTTGTAGGAACTAGGACCATAAGGTTCAATGTAGAGCAGATTTGGTTTCCAACTAAAACTTGTCCAAGAATAAAGCAATTTCCCACTGAAAAAAAGTCTGTCTTATATTGAGACACTTTTCAGAAACAGGCAACCACTATAACTCATTAACCAGAGGTTGGTTATCTCTGGTTTCTACCAGTAAAATGAACATAAACTGTCTTTACATGTCTGCAGAGCTTTGGAAATGTTAACGAGATAATGATCATGTTACAATGTGCTTTTCAAGCTCATATTGTCACTAGTGTTCAAGATTTACCATGCTCAGGATGGGAATTTATATATTTTGTTCCTCCAATGCCAGGTAAAACTTTTGATTTCTCTCCATTATTCACATCTAAGTGAAACTGCAAGTTGACAAACTGTTACTGAAGGAGAAGAAGGAGAAGAAGCAGTGTAGGTTATAGGTAATTTAAATATGCATCTCCATCAAAAGTTGCAGTTAAAATGATTTCCTTCTGCCCTGTATCTTTAGCATATCTGTGCCTCCCAAGGAAGCATTTGATTGTCTGTAGTTCCCATTATGTAGCTTGATAGCAATGGGTGATCCTGTGATACTATAACTTCCCATGAAAAAATGGTTTGGCTTTAAGTCAATATTCTGTCTACACTTGTCTTCAGAATTTAGGAATCACTTAAGATTTTTTTTAAAACCTATTCCAAAATCCTCTGCCATTTTTAATCAAAACAGCCAACTGTGACCTTTGTTAATCTGTATTCACTATGCTAAATATAAAGGGAAAATAACACTTTCAAAAGTATCAGGGTACTTTTTGCAATGTAGTTATGGTAAAAAAACCAATTTCTTGTGGATGGTGTAACATAATGGAGGCTGACAAGGTACAATAACTGTTTCCCAAAGCACACTGCACTCTGCAAACACAGATCCCAGCAGCAAAAACCATGCAGCTTTTCCTCAACAGAAGATTTGTAATAAAATTACAGTAATTTCACGACTATAAGGCACACCCTTTTGACTAAAATTTTCCCCCGAACCCAGAAGTGCGCCTTATAGTCCAGTGCGCCTTATCTGATCTACAAAGTTCGGAAATTTGCGAACCCGGAAGTGCGAGCTGCGAGCTGAGCCGGGAGCCGTGGGAGCCGCGGCCGCTGGGCGGGGGAAACCGGGAACCGACGCGGCCACTGGCCAGGGAGAAGCGGGGGAAAGCAGGGGAAGCACCAAGAAGCGCCACAGGAAAGTGCCGAGAAGTGGCGAAAAAGCGCCGCGGGAAAGCGTCGAGAAGCAGCAAAAAAGTGCCGCCGGTAAGCGCCGAGATGCGGTGAAAATGTGCCGCGAAAAAGCCCTACGGGAAAGCAGCGAAAAGCAGCAAAAAAACCCCGCAGGAAAGCACTGAAAAGCAGCAAAAAAGCGCCCCGGGAAAGCACCAAAAAGTAGTGAAAAAGTGCCGCAGGAAAGCAGCAAAAAGCGCCGTGAAAAAGTGGTGAAAAAGCGCCGTGGCAAAGCACTGAGAAGCGGCGCCGCCGCCGGCTGGGGGGAAGCCAGGACACAGTGTGGCCGCGCGGCGGGAGCTGGGAGCCGTGAACCGTGCCAGCCGGTGCCGGGGGGAGCAGGAGTGCTGGGGCCCGCTGCACCCGGGGGGCACCTGGGGCTGCATTTAAAGGCTACACCGATCTTTGAAAAATGTTTGCAAATCGAGCACCTGCCAGTAATTCGTTACTTTGTTGCATGCCACGCGGCTCCTCGCTGAAAAAAAACAGTGCGCCTTATAGTCCGGTGCACCTTATATGATCTACAAAGTTGCGAAATTTGCCGACTCACGGGGGGTGCGCCTTATAGTCCGGTGCACCTTATGGTCGTGAAATTACTGTACATGCTCACAAAGCCTTCCCTCTCAACAAAGACCCTAAAGCTATGCCAGCCCTACTGTATGTTGAGATGAGTCTCTGCAACCTCTCTGCTGAAGGCTATACTCTAGAAAAGGAGCAGTAAAGAGGTCATAGACCAGAATATTATGATAAACTGCTTTAAACAGGATTTACCAGGATATGATCCTTGAAGCATAACAAAGATGTGCTGTGATGGACAGGCAGCAAAACAAGGCATTAGAGAGGGAGGCTCTATTTGACATTCTCTCAGTAATTCAGTGTAAGACTTGGGGGAGTGTTTACCTCACCTCTCTGTGCTTTATAATACCCATCAATATAAAGTAGGTAAATGCTTATGTGCATTGCAGGATTAATGTGTTGGAATAAAAATATGCCTTAATATTAAACTTTCCTTTGTTTTAAATACTCCCAGATATCCCTATATCCCTACACTTCTCAAAAAAATAACCACGTAGGTTTCATCCTCTGTGGGTTTATTCTCATTTCCTCTGCTAGCATTTTGACCATTTAATGTAAAACTTTTCTTGCAATGTGCTTAGTGTAGATCAAAACAGTAACCACTGAACAAGAAAACAAAAACTATTGTCAAGAAAAATAAACATCATTACTGTTCAAAGGAGTCTCAAAAGCAGATTTTCCATAAAGTAAGTGAATCTTCTACTCATTCAACTTCATAGCTCCCTGTAGAAATGACAGAGCCAAATATGAAGACTGTTAAATCTGCTGAAGCTCAGTCTAACAGATGCAAATCTTTACCCTAAGAAATAAAACCTCTTGCTATAATATCTGTTTTAATCACATTTGCCAGTGTAAAAATTGTGGCTAAAACAATGAAGTCCAGATGTGTTTTGACCTTTCAGAAAAACAGACTTGGAGGTCTATACAATCTTTTTCACTTTAATAAAAGGAGGTGTTTTAGGGAAATAACTAATAATTCCTTATGTAAGGTGAGGCTGCAGAATAGCTCTGCCATGATCATGTGTTGAACTAAAACAATTTCTGATGAGTGTCTTGTTTTTCAGAGGTGCAAGAATTCAGGCCTTTGAGCTGGTTTATGCTCCATAGCACACCAGCACTCTGTGACTTTCACATTATCAAGAAGTACTCGATTCAGTGTGAGAAGTTAACACTTGCACTAGCACTCCATTTCCCCCACCCTACCTGTTCTGATTGAAAGTTAGCCAATATCCCTACTTTTAGTTCTAGTAATTACCACTCTTCAGATTCTCACCACTCTGAAGAAAGACCTGAATCACAGCACTCACCATTATATTAAAAACTATGAATGGACTGTACCTGAACTACTCAATAAAAAGGAATCAAAACTCATGTCAAATCATGCTGACTGTAAGTTGGCATAAACCTTTCTTTGACTCAGGAAAAAGGTCCCTCCATCAGCACTCAGAGCTACTGGTGCTTCTGGATGCTGAGTTCTGTGTCAGTTGATTGGAATTAATGGACTACAGACTGGATACAGTCTGATCACACAAAGATTCTTAAAAATATTTTCCAACGAAACATTTGTGCACAGTCTTGATCTGATGTTTTATTAAAATACACACACTTCTGTAGTCTGCAGAATAGAAGACTGTGAGTGCCCTTGCAGATGGAAGACTTGGAGGTTGCTGGCAGTTGCTAACAGCTTAGACCAAACCCCAAGAAAGATTTGTATTTCGCAAGGACAGCCTTCCTCACTGAGTTAGGGAGTAAAAGAAAAGCAGAACTACAATACTCGTGGAGCCCCATGAAAATAAATAAATAAATAAATGCAGAATTCACAACTAGTGCTGAATTATCAGAATATTTTTCTTCCCAATATCCTTTAAATTTTTAATAGCAATTTGGAAAACAATACCAATGCAATGTAGATTTCCACCTGAAATTTTAATCTTGTAAAAAGACAAATTAATAAAATGAAAAAAAATCAAGTATGAGTCTTATATCAAAGCAGTTCTAGTATGCTCCAATACAAGAGTGAATAGATACCATTGCAGAGAAATATGCCAAATAATCCTAAGATTTAAATTATTTTGTTTCTATTTACAGAGTAAATGTATTTATTTACTAGAGTAACTTTAAGAATCTTCAGAGTATTTGTCTACTTGAAAAATACTAAAAAGTCATTAAAATGTGGCATTTGTACAATTCATGTAGACAAAAACTGCAGGAAATTTCAAAAGTCATGCTGCCTTCTGAATAATCACTGAGAATACCAGCATTACTCACACCACACCAATAGCCCTTCCTCAGTCACAAACAGCTGTAATTAAGGAATAATTGGAAAATGTGAAAATGCATCTTTGTACTGGGTTACTGAAATTATTTTTCATCACCTCAAGAGATGCATAAAAAAAGACCATGTCAATAACAGAAAAATTTTTCTTCCCAATTCATACTCTATACATAAACAATTCCATTTTCACCAAACTGGACCTCTATTTACTTTGCTTTCAGTAATAATTAGATACAGTCAGTCTTACACGAGAACAATACAGGTGCATTTTTCCTTGTTCATCATCTCTTTACTCTCAGTCTTGCTTATTTAATTACATCTACAGCAGAACTTGCTACATTTTACAGGGACAAACCCTTTTACATTTCAATCATGGCTCTTAGGAATTCAGCCCAGCTCCCAGCTATCCAGACACATTTATTTCTTTATTCTTGTTACAGAGCTGAATTAACACATATCCCAACATTCAATAAGGAGCAGCATTTTAGGTGCCTTGATCCAACATGACTGAATTATTGCCATGACATTGCTTCCTAAATCAAAAAGTCTTCCTTGTCAAAAGCAATCTCCAGCTCCTACAACTTTCTGGTGCTGCTCTTCCTTTCTCTCCCTGCTCTTGTACCAGTCTTGATTTCCCCTGGAGAGATACTCATCCTTTTTCAATCCCACTTGCCTTTGTCCTTCCCTGCTAGGTACAAACCTAACACTCCTGCTCCTTCTGACTTTGATTGTCAAACAGACTGGCTGTCTGCTCAGAAATACCCACAATTAAAAGCAGTGAGATCCTGTATAGAAGTATCTGAGAGGAAGGTGTCCAGAGGCTGGAGCCAGACTCTGCTCAGTGGTGCCAACCACTAGGTCAGGAGGCAGTGGGGAGGAACTGACGCCCAAGAAATTCCAAGTGAATAACAAGAAGAACTTCTTTACTGTGGGGGTGACCAAACACTGGTTTAATTGTCCAGAGAGCATGTGGAGTCTCTCCCTCACTGGAGCTATTTAAGACCTGTCTGGACACAAACCAGTTCCATGTGCTGTAGGATGACCCTGGTTGAGCAGGGAGGTTGGACCAGATGACTCTGTGGTCCCTTCCAACCTCAACCATACTGTGATTGTGTGATCCTGTCCCAGAAGGTTAAAATACAAGAGATGTATCCAAAGGACTTCTGAATACTTCTATAATTCTACAAACCATAGCAGCTCAGAAATGTGAACACAGAGAAGGAAAGAAATTCTATCATTGCTGATGTAAAATGCAAATAGACTGAAGGACAAAGAAAAAATATTACCATTACTCTCCATGTTGTGAACTGATGGAGAAAAAACAAAGATCAGCTTTAAAAAAATTCTTACCCTCTACTACAGCATGTAAACAAAGACATGGCTTTGAAAAACACTGAGAATAAAGCAATTCCTTTTGTGACACCATGAATTTTCCAATTATGTCAAAACTTGTTACTCTAAGCCCTTGAAAATCTGGTCTTACTCTTAAGCACTAAGCAACTTTGATCCTTTCTGTCCTTGCCTATCATCACCCAAATCTGTTCCCAAAAGGATTCTACAACTGTGAAATCTGCTGCAGAGCTGGGTATTAATGCCATGCATTTTCTGTTTCACTCAAGAACTTGATACCACATATATCTTAGTTTCATATATGTATATATTTTATGGCAGCTAAATGCCTGTTCTCAACATGTGTCATGAATACCAAGCACCTGTAGTATACACACACTACTCCAGAACACCACACTGTTCTTATGAGTAGCAACTCATCCTTTCCATCAGATAAGAAAAAGTAGTAACAGTTTCTGATCTCAGATTACAGCTGTGATGTCGCTGATGGGAGAATATTCTGCTTAATAGAACGACCTGTGTTACCTTTTGTTAGGAAACTGTCAACTGTGAAAGGCTTCATTAAAAAGAGAGAACAAATGAGCAAGACAGAAAAGCCCTTTATGAAAGTTGGGCTGTCAGGTTTTCTCCCATGAAAGTAACAGTTCTTTTCACACTGCTGTGTGAACTGAATTATATTTGACATTTACTCCAACTCAAACCTACGTAACAGTTACACAGTCAATCAACATTCATTAAAGTCAAGCAGATTTATTAAAGTGTTTTTCTCTTCCCTTCTTCGCACCCCCACCTTTACAGATCCTCCATCAGTAACCTTCCAATACAGCATCAAGCAAGACAGTCAACTTTCTGCTGAGTTCTGTGCATGGCATATTCTAGCTTAGAAGGTGGTGTGTACCTCTGAAACTTCAGAGATAAGTTTAATTGAGAGGCAGGCATCACTACTGATACACAGCTGACACAGATGAGCACCACTGCCCTTTATGGGACCTGTCCGAGGCTTTGTGATAGCAGCCCTCTGCTATCAGATACTTACCACCAGGGGCTTCAAGAGAGTTCAAAAGCTGTAACATTTGAGATTCCTATTCTGCCTCCCCAGCCTCTACCTCTTAATCAAGTTTTGATAAGCCATCACTTGTACAGCAGGTTGTGAACTTAGAGATTAGACAACAAAACACACTCAGCTGTGCTCAAAGCATGACAGTGCTGGTCTCAGGGCAGTGAACTGGGGTTGCAATGTGATAGCATTAAGCTGTGCTCCTGTTCAAATGCAGGGCATGCTTCAGAAGGCCAGGTAACTGAAAAACCTTTTATCTCTGAGACATAAAAAAGACAATAAAACCCTATAAAATATGAAAATTTTGCTGTGTGCCTTAAAATTAAGTCTGAGCACCTAAAAGTGCTCAAATACGTCTATTATGAAGCTCTCATTTGTTGGAGGAATAGATCTAAAAGGCAACCTGCAACACATATGTAACCAGCTGAGTCAGTCATGCATTAAACTATTGACACCAAACAATTTTAAGCACTCATTTACTATAAAAAGGCAGAGCAATTGCTGTATTTTTCATAACTATAAAAACCTCACACTTTCATACCTTTTAAGTCTAGAAAAGGCCACTACAACAGTCTCTCATGGGAGAAACACTGCTGAAACTGCATGTGATTGTACTGTAAATTTCTAGCATAATTTTCACACTAGCATAATTTTGCTGGGTTGCTGGATTTTCCCCAGATCTCTGCCAATTACCTCTTTAATAATATGCTGCCCATACTTGTCATATAAAAACCACTATGATCTAAACCTTCAAAATGGGGAAACTTTACTTCCTAGATAGGGTTCACTGCACATGCCCCCTTTTGCTGTAAAATGTAGTTCATCTCAAAAAGCAGAACAATCCAAAGATCAAGAGGGGCTGCTGAGAGTCACACTAATACCACCCTACTCAACATCATATCAAGCAAATCCACCATGGGGGGGTATGAATACTTCAGCTGTTATCAGAAGATATTGGGACACTATCAATATCCAAGTAGCCTCCATTTATCTCTACACTAATGGAACCCTATTTCAGCTGAAGAAAGGTCATCAGCTGTCAAGGAGCATTAACCACATTAGGAATTACAGAGGCAGTGGTGGCAAATAAATTGGCCTCATGAAGTACTCTGTATTTTTTGCCTGAAGCTTATTTTCAAGAAATTTTTCAGTGCCATCAATTATATCAAGAAAGTGAAATACCAGACTTGCAGTACCCACTCTTTAAAATAAACAAACAAAAATTCCAATTTGCATAGTTCCTTTCTTTAGTCTATGTCTCAGAAAATGAACTCTGCGCAACCAAAACATTCGCTCTGGCTTTAGGACAACAGCTGAGAGAAAAAACACAGAAAGATCACAAATATATATATGGCTGTCAGTTTTCCATCTGAACTGTTCACAACAACTTATCTTGGTTGAAATCCAAAAATATTCCATTAATTTTAATGGAATTACTTTGGAATTAAAGTAGCATGGAGCACAATTTGCACAATTGGCTCCTTGATGGCAGTTATTTGCAGAAGGGAAGCTGTTTCATGTAATCAGTCTGAACACCTGCTTTTGTAATCAGCCTGTGGAATCAGACAGATTACATGATTACTACCAAACATTGTGCAGATACATTCTGTGCGAATTCATTGCATTTCACAATTTTAATCAAGGTGGCAGAAAAAAACCCCACTGAAGAAATGAAAATAAGGTTCCATCTCAGTAGCTATTAGGAGGATGGAAGAGAAGCATGGATTTTGCCTGAAGCTTGTTTCTAAAATAGATTTAAAACTTTAAACCAAATTTTTCACACCAAAATTCCAGAGAAAAATTCATAATTTGATAAGCACCATGTGGGGCTTGACATCAATCCACTGAGAACATCTTTAACACCATGTTATAGTAGCAAGGGAAAAAGGAATTGGCAGTGGGCAAGATATCCCCTCTTAATATATTTTATATTTTATATATATACACACACAATATATACACGAATATACACAATATTCATATTGTACCATATTATATATGGTACAATATTATATATGGTACAATATATAATTGTATATTGCATATTGAATATGGCACAATATGAAAGACTACTGTGGATGATGAAAATTAAGACACCAACCTCTTCCCAGTGAGATCTGCTATGAGGTTCCACCACTGAAGAGAAACCTTTACTAGAAAAAGTCATGAAAAGTATAATTTTGGCACACCCTCTACCAAGTCACTGGACATTTGTACACTTTTTGTTTCTCTTTATAATTTCTAATTGTGTTGTAAAATAGTTATCTGCAAAGACCACACTCAGTAAAGTGACACCAAAAAAGCTAAGAAATAGTGTAAATTCAGAAATCTTGCAGATAGTGAACTTCAAACTGGATTTGTATAATAACTAGTTCAGAAGAAAACAATTGGACTGCCTAGCATATGCTAGCAAAATGCTTCATATTCATAAACAGACTGAAAAATCACTGAAAAATAAATCTGCAGTCTATTATCCTGATACACAGCAGCAATAATACACAGAAGCAACTAAAATACCTGATTGTAAGGACACAATCATAGCACTATTACGAATATTTTCAACATGAGGAACTTAAACATAGAATTCAGTACCCGATATATTAAAAAAAAAAAGAGAATATTTGCATCTTGAACGTATTGTCTAATTCAAATACCAAAAACTACAAGTTTCTCTTAGCAGTGTGAAAATATCTCTGTGATGTTTGAGCCAAATTACTTTGCTTAGAAAATTAAGCAAATACAGGTCTTGGAGATTGCTGATTTATAGCATAGAGAAGTTTTTCTGTTAAAAAAAGACTCTTCTAAAATGTTTATCCTTAAGCCTTTTAAAAAATTCCTCTACTCATAAAGAAAACCCAAGAGTATTCTAGCTTTTTTTTTCAGTTTGATTATGGACTATGGCATGGAAATGTTATTTTTTTGCACTTTTTTCATTTAAAAACACCTCCAAAATCCAAAACTAAGCAAACAACAGTTCTTCAAAGGACAGACAAGCTTCCAGCAGTTGAATTCAGCCCAGAAAGACTCAAGTGCTCATGCTTCCTGTGTTGCCTGCACCCTCTAGAATTTATCATCTCTCTCAGCTACCTGGGGACTGAACAATTTTTGTAATCATAAACTTGCTAACTCTATTATACTAATGGACATACTGTCAAGCAGGCTCTTGAAACATTAAGATGAATGACCATTTTGTCAGTGACAGAGTAACCATAATGAATGACTTAATTTTTAAAAAGTTCCATGCATAATTACACATGCAGGTAGATGCAGATATGGAGCTGCATCTCAGGCACACATTTACTGAAGCAACCCCTGAATTTACACCATCAGTGTGGACATAGGTTGTAGTTTTGTTCTTACAGAGATCTATATACACTTTTACACATACATGTTCCAAATATATGAGTAAAGCCACTCAAGACTGTTGCTGGAAACAAAGTATAGTCTTCTGGTTTTGTGTTTTGAAGAAAAGCTATGAAATCAAGTTACACAGAATAAAAAACCTATTATTAAGATAAAATTTCAATGCACATTTGATAGGACACTGATTTGATGTTTATAAAAATATATCTCATGTAATATATTTCACCTAACAGAAAAACAGACGCACAAATATCAAGAAGAAATACAGATACAATATATGTTCCTTAGTATTTACAACAGAACCTCTTGAATTCCTCTACCAAAAGCACTTCTATGTTGACAACGAGCCCATGTAATGTGGTTTGATGAAACCACACATCATGTCTGGCTGGAAATAAACACATAATGTGTCACCATTTAATCAGGTTGACTGAGCACAGCTCTATTTCTTTGGTCACATACCTGTTCACATTTGTGTATGGCTGTACTCGCAGTGTGCTCTTAGCATCACAATACATCTTTTTTACACTACTAAAAGAAACCAAATCTTGATGTGCTACCTTAGTATTTATTCCCTCCACACTTCTATGATTTCCTACTATCTTTAGCAGAACTTGCTGAAACTCAAAATCAGAAAGAAATCATGAAAACATTAATTTTTCTTATTGCTAGATCTCTTGTCTGATCTGGTGCTAGAGAATTCCTTCTCTACATTCACTTACAGCGAGAGACTTCTTGCTGTATGAGCAGAACCAATGAATCCAACAGGTTTACTCCTGCAGCTAGGAGTGAAGTCACTGAAATTTGGCACCAACATGTTGTTTCTTAACAATAAAACCCCACTCATTTTCACAGATGTGTTTATTCAGCTCCTGATATACCAGCACTCCTGTCCCAGAGATACAGACCAGAAATGCTGGAGCTGCAATTGCCAAAACTTACACTGAATTTGCTTGTGCAGTCTTGGCTCAGCATCTCAGGTATGCATCACAAATTAGTCTTTGAGCATGTGTTCCCTTCCTTCTTGCATATAGTCCCACTTACCTTCTTCATTCCCTGGCAAAAGATCAATACCTAACTTTCAAAGACAATTCACTACTTAATATTAAAATAATCAAGTAGCAGATACGAAAAATAAAAATTCAGTCTAAATTTTGCCTAAGCCAGCCAGAAGTATAAGCAACTGGAAAGTCCCACACAGGAAATACTAGGGAACTTTAATGACAATCACAAATACTTGGATCATCCATGACAACACATGCAGCACAATCCTATAGTTTTGCTATCTGTGCATTTTATTTTCTATTGCCATGGCATCTGCTGGCAATAATGCATTGCTATTAATGTGTTACAAAAGATGTCTGATATGATTTGCTTCAAACCCCTACTATCTTGTCTGTGCCTCATATTAGCAGGAGGTTTATTAAGGATCTGTTTCTCAGTGTTTTATACTATACAATTCTTAGCTCCATCAGCATGCAAGGAACCCAGGGAGAGGATTCTTACTTTGTACCACCAAAATCCTTCACCAACTTCTTCACTTCCACTTAACATAAGAGTAAATTGTTGGCTGCTCTTCCCAGCTTTACAGATTATGAAATCCTTTTTACAAACATGTCAGGGTCAGATTCCATTTTCAATAAAAAGAACTGGAGTTTAATTTATTATCATGTTTAAAAAGTTTTTATCTATCATTGATATCAATATGTTGACATCTCTGGGGTTTTTTTGATTGCTTAGTATATGACCTGTTGGACACTGTAGATAACAAGATTCACATCTGGTGAAGCTGAAGTTGGAGAAGACCTATTTCTTCTTTTGCTCCTGAGTGCTCTTGCCCTAAGATGTGTTCAATGGAAGGAGAAGCTTTCTGCCCTTTGGTTATATTTGTTCTTTATCATATTCTTGATGCAGAGCTGGAGGCTTAGGCAGAGAACACTGTGATATTTCCTGGGCATTTTTTACTTCAATGGGTTTCAGCTCGTCTTGTGTTTTAAGTCACCAGAAGCCTTTAAGATACAAGCCTCAAGTAATCCAGTTAAATATTGGGAAAGTGCTACATAAGCATTAAATGCAATTGCTAATATCTTCCAGGGGCTCCAAACAGCTCAGATCATTCTTAACTATAATAGAGCCTTGGCTGCCACACAGGGCTATATTATTCATCTCTGGAGGGAGATGTGTCCAGTCGACTTTATCCACTGCCAAATATGTTTATTTATTACAGCACTTCAGTACATTCCCCAAGCTCTTCTGTTCAATAGCTGGTGGAAGAGGCAGGATTAAAAGAATGCTTCTCAGCATCTTTGGCTATCTTTAAATTTTTCTTCAAAGACATGTAGACAGAAGCTACCCCATGGCTTTTAGAAGCAGAGATGATGAGTGATCCTCTGTGGTTGTAAAGCATACCTTGCAGCTGTCCCTGATTTTTACTTCTAAAGTTCACTACCCTCCTTGATCTCAATTGTAACTTCCCTGAAAAACTGAGGCGAGGAAATGTCAGGTAATAAAGCAAGGCAACAACCTTTTGGAAGCAAAATTCTCTTTTTTAAAAAAATCCACATGGCATAGTGCATGGCTTAGTGCAAAATTTAACAGTATGTCTGCTTCCAGGCAAAACCATATTAATAATTTGTTTAAACAAGGAATTTTTCTGATGCTACAGATTCTTAAGGTACTCTCTACATGGAAGGGTCAGAGAAAGCAAAAAGCCAAACATCTTTAAAGATACTCACTAAGTGAAAATTAATGCAATGCTTTTTCCCTCTTTTAACATACCCACAGGGACAGTTTTATCAGCCAAGAATACTAACAGGTTTCACTGTTCTGAACACAAAATCAGCATGTGAAAGCACAATTTTCTCTAAATATTCTCTAAGCCCAGCCCTCTCCCATCTTCATCATCCTTCCTTCTTGGTTTCTTCCCCTAAAGGGAATCCTTCAGATTCAAAGGTGGCATATTACGACTGGGAACCCAAATGCAATGGGGTTGCATTTATTTTACTTAAAAAATCAACCACCTTTTCAAATAACTTACCCAAAAGTATCTCATTCCATGATGTGACCTTACTCTGGTCACATACAGCTGGTCTTTTGACAAATAATCAAATTTTTTGCAAGTCTAGAATAGCTTAGATAAGACAAAATCCACATGCTAGATTCATTAGCCTAGATGCAGGTAAAAAAAGCACCAAAATAGAAGAATTCACCTTGAATCCCTAATATTTAGCATAATCCAACAATATCTTACATATATATTTTTTCAAAGAGAGTTACTTCTTTTCCACAGATGCAGTTAATTCTTATTAAAGAACAGAAGACCATACTCACATGGTACAAGGAGCGTGAAACAATTGTCTGCTTGGAGGTTACTGCTCATTAATTTTTTGGAAGGTTTATTTCAGACAAGATAGATTTATTGGATAAGAAAGATTAAAGAGGCTATTGCTTTTCAATTACCACTAGATACAGCAGTATATTTGTGCTTCCTATGATACAGTCATCATTGTGTAGATATGTAACTTGCCTCAACCTTTCACCCTTCCTTCTGTCCATCTATACTTGGACTGCAGCTGCATCTAAATTCAACATATTCACTGGGTAGGGATTACCTCACATTTTCTATGCACTGCACAAACATTAACTTATTAACCTTCATAACAGCCATGGGAGATTCATCTGAAACCTATTCAAATCCCAGTGGAGAATATGGGAAGATTCAGTTTGGAATCAGGCTCGCATACAAGTAAAGCAAAACATAAGATTCTGTTTAACTTAAGACTACATAACAACCCAAACTTCAGTCAAGGTCAGCTTCATCCTCTCGATTATTTACGGATGTTCCGAGTCCTCTGGCTGTTTAGAACATTCCTGTTACTTCTGGTCCTGCTTACAACAACCAGAAAGTTACAGCAAATCTCACAGAGAGGACAAAATGTTCAAGGCTCCTTAAGGTTTCAACAATTCAACCATTTTTAATATTTTTGAAGCAATTCTTATGCTCTGAGAAATGAAGATTTAATCATTACTGAATGGACCAGGGCGCTTGGTATGATTGCAGCATGTTTTAGCCTATTCATTTCTAAAGTTGATTATTGTCACAGAGTCCAGTAAGCACAGGATATAATATTTTTTCTATGGTATCTAAGCATACCTTTTCCATTGATACATATTCTTACAAGTAATTTAGTCATCTTAAAAATTATCCTAGCTGTGATTAATTAAGATGAGCAATAAAAAAATCAAATAGTCTGACTCAGTGCTATTTCTACTGTGATTACTTAATGAAGTTTTTAAAACTCGAAATGAACCTAATATTTCAATTATTAGGACTTAATATAAAGGCTTTTTTTCTTTAAAACTATAATAAGTTAATTACTTATAAAAGGAATAATATAACTGGAAGTGTTCAAAGCAAGTTTGAATGGGTCTTTCAGCCACCTGGTCTACTGGAAGGTTTCCCTGCCTATGGTAGAGGGATTAAAATTAGGTGATCTGAAAGGTCCCTTCTAACTCAAACCATTCTATAATTATGTCATCAAACTTTCAGGAAACTTCTTATATTGCTGAGATATTTGGTGTTGAGATTGGGTTGGGTTTTTTTTGTTTGTTTGTTTGTTTGTTTTTTGTTGGTTTTTTTTGCAAATAATCAGTGGCAGAAATCCTTAACAAAAAAAAAAATCCAAATAAACTTTAAATTAAAAACTCAGTTAAACCACAACCTTTTCTTAAAGGGTACAAAGACACAACATTGATTGTGCTTGCTAAGGCATATCACTACTTTGTGCCAAGCATAGTCAAATTCTTCAGGTTCAGTTTGAAAATTCAGCATTTATTTCCCAAACAACTGCCACAAACTTCAAAAATCATGAAGGACCCAACCCATCCTGAAATGGACCACTGTGACTCTTTCCTTTGAATATTAGTACATAGAAAAAGGAAAGCTTCAATTAGTGTGTGCATTAAACAAAGTAGTGTTGTCCTTCTGTACCTCCCCAAAGCTTTTTTTGGAATTCATGAACCATAACAATAGGGCTGAGAGAACCTGAGCCCAGGTTCAAAAAGAAAAGGTTCTCTTGAAAACTCTTCCAGCCATGCTTTAAAATGTTCTAGATGAACTTGCTATCAAACAGAGTCCTCCAGTAAACATAAGCCATGTTATCAAGGATTTCCCTGCCAAAAAATCAATTATACAAAGCAAACTTTCAACTAGAGGCCAGGTTTGAAAAAGAAACAAATATTTGGAGGAACATAAAACACCTTTGCAAGAAGAGCAAAAGAAAAGCTTGCCTGTTTCTGCACATTCTTTCTACTACTCTCTTTTGTTTCAACAGTTCTTCATTCCCTTCTTTTTCAGCGATGACAGTTTTGGGAAATTTTGGATTTTCTTCAGCAGACAGTTGTACAACAAGTAAGGGGCTTAGGCAGGAGAAATACTTCTGTTGGAAGATCTATATTTCTGACTCATTGAAAAGAATGTGTTCATTAGAAGGAGCACAAAAACCTGACTATAATGTATAATAGGATTTATTGAAAAACTCATATACATCATTTGCAAACCAGACACTGTATCACAAATATCAATAAAGGCAACTTCCAACCCTGAGCAGCTGGTAAAAGTAGATTTGATTAGTACATAAATAGATTGATGTCCCCCTGCAAATCCTGGTTTAAGATTTTATTCTCACATACTGTTATGAAGAAAATTATTAATTTGTCTATAACAGAACTTTGGCAGATCGGATGACCTCGACTCACAGCGCAAGATGCTGTCCTGGCACAAACACAGGATTGCAATTTTGGGCAACAGTTTTGACTTTAAACTACAGAATTATAGAACCTCCCAGGGGTAGGAGGTTCTACATGATTTAATTTACTTTATTTTGACTTTTCCCATGCATCCAAGCTTGTCAAGGAGTGAACTAGTTGCTTGCTATATTATCTGACAACTGCAGTTACATGGTACATTGGCATTGCAAAGAATTTTAGCAATTATGATAAAATTTCACTATACTAAGTTCTTAGGACTTTTCATCTACAAGAATCCAAAACTGCATGCATAGCTTTATATTCTCCTTCAGATCTTCTCTATTAATATGGTACACACTTGAGAGGCTTATCTTTTACAGAAAAGCACATTATGCAGCTTCAAGAAATTTGCTAATACTTTTAAGTCACATTGGTCAAACTATGATGAGACACAAAAGCGTCAGACTAATAATACAGAATCTCAAATTAACAGGCTAGATGGAAACCATTTATGCTAAGCTACCATTTACATAATATATTTTTTCTTTATCACTAGTGTAGTTGATACAAAATAGGATACTATAATAATGGCAAAACTCCCAACCCTTTAGGGTTGGTCATTTTCATCTTAGCCTGGGCTTGATTTATGCTTAAGCTAAAAAGAAGAAATCAGTTCTGGATTCCATTTTCACTTTCCTGTTCAATGACACACATGACATTGAGGTTTTTTCCTCATCTGGTTTTAGCTGGAAAAAGAAGATCATAAAGAAATACAAATTATACCAGATGAGCCCAAGGCACACTACATGTGCTTCATATTTCAAATGTCAAATAATTTAGATCATACAGCTAATGAGAAAAAAAATTTGCTAACTGGTTAGGTAGGTTTAAGTGGGCTTAAGTCTGAAAACAGACAAGACAACAGACAGGAGAGCAAATGAACATGAGCTACTACGGCAAATTCCTCAGAAGAGTTAAGGAGAAGATGGAATACTGCTGCTTTCAAAGAGGAGTAATTGTTTTATATTAGTGAGACTATAAAAGTTACTCATTTAAAAGTAAAATGCACTATAGCCCAAATGAAGATTACAGGAAGGGATAAAAACAAATGTTCAATTTTTAAACCAACTTCTAGTGCCTGATTAATCATTAGTGTTTATTTCTTTATTTCTTCAAATATCAGTGACAATACTGAAGTTAATATTGGAAGAAATGATGAAGCAGGATTTCACTGGGGTCACAAAATATGTTTAATATGCAAACAGTTTTCTTACTTAAAAAGTGAGTCTCACTACAGCTGAAACAAAACCACTTACAAAAAATCAGCCTGGAAACTGGTCACCTACTAGATGGACTCAAAGCAGAAAAGTAGGCCTAGTGCAATGAGGAATTACAGAAATACCATGGAGAAGGAAATAGTCTCGCAACTAAAAATGGCCATTCTGTTCACAGAGATTTAGCCCCAAACAGATTGCATGGAGCCCTTCACTGCATACAAATAAATAGAAATCTGGCTAAATGTTTATGCTTTCATTTTCTTGGCAAGAAAATACAACAGCTATATGCACCTTGCAGTAAATACTGCCCCATTTCCTAAAGCAGCTGCCTCTGGCCACCGAGCAGATTTATTAAACCCTTTTTTCCCTCTCTTCCCAGCAAGGCAGCAGTTTCAGCAGCACAAAGTGCACCCCAGTGAGTGCCCACCCTACTCCAGGAGCTGGCATTGTCTGGGGCTGACTCTGCCAGGGAATCACAATGAAGCCTCTTCACTTCCCTATTACACCTTTCTGTAAAGATGATGATGATGATGGAGATAATACCTTTCTAATCACAACAATTAAGGAGAATGATAAGGGCTGTTAATGATTTATACAACACGCTGTTGTAACAGGGAGCAACATTTAAGGGTAAAGTGCATTTCAGTTATGTCAGCTACAAAAAGTAGAACACAAAAGCATATTGGAGCTTGCAGCAACATTTTTTGCTAATTATTGGTGAAGAGAGAATGAGGAAACTGGCCTTCCAATATCCATCACTAATGAGACTCAGTTTAGGCCTTTTACATAATCTACTTATGAGAGCAAAGAAAATCCCCACCCTATCTGATAGATATATAGTGGGAAAAATTTCCCAGAGAGATTTGCCTCAATCATGAAAGCAAGCAGAATGTTAAGACTTTGATGTGAAGATGGAGGCTTAAGACGAAAATCACTCTACAAATTAAAAACCGTGCCTCCTAAAATAACAGCTGGAAAAATTTCTAAAATCAATACAGAATGAATGATTGATAATGGTGTCTTAGAGCAGAACCTAGTCAATGCTTTTCCTGGGTACAATTGTTATAAGCTTTTGAAACTGCTTATAAACTCTGAATAAACTTAATTTGAAGTGCTGGTTTGACCTTTTTTGTCCAAAAACAAATTACACACATAAGGATGTACCTGTGGACAACTGTGGTTAACTGAGTCAGTCCTTTATGTGCAAGCATTAGAACAAATTTAACAGTGTTCTTATAGTTTCTTGCAGCATCAACATCTTTGTCAGTCAGATACTAGTTCACCACTTTTTTCAAAACCAATTCCATCAAACTCATAATGAAGTCACTGCTCTTCCTTGGCTATTTAAAAAAAACATGTTTCTTTTTAGCTTCAGAACAAAAATATCATGATACACAAATCCACAAATTAGCTATCATGTAATGTGAAAACCCACAGAAAAGGCAGGTGCAGACAATGTCCTATAGACTTGCAGGATGTTTATTCAAGCACCTGTACATGCTAGACAAAAACTAGTCAGAGTTTACCAAATTATATCCAGTAAAGACAGTGGATGACACATTTGCTGAAAGATTACACAAAAGATAGACTGGAATGGTGGATTATCTTACAGGGGTTTTTCAACCAGAAATCAAAAAATGTATATGCAATAAAAACAGCCACTACAAAAACCTTGTTTTTCACTGTCATCATTGCCAGTGATCTTTTTGCCATGGTACCGACCTGACCCAAATGGTGATGTTCTCCAACATGGGACTCAGATCTGCCAGGGAGGAAGGCAACAGGATTCCTACTGGTACTTGTATTTATAACATCTACATGCATCTGCTACTGATTTAAAAACATGCAAATGGTTTTTGGGGTCTAACATGGCAACCAAATTTGAAATCAAACAAAATTTACCTACTTTGTCAACACAAAATTTATCTACAATTTTCAGCAAATCACAGGAACCTGAAACACATTATTTAATTAATTCTAAGCATTGTAAGGTCCAAACAGAGGATGATACATTAGAAACATGCTATGATTTAGAAAACCTTTGTTCATTAAGTGACCTGAATGAAGTCAACCTCAATGATTTTTCTTTAAAATCCCTTGAAATAAGTATTTTGCACAACCTCAGGTAAGTTGAGCAGTTTTGAGTTTTACTATATGGATCTATGGGGGGTTTTTTTGCCCTACTGGAACACATGAAAGCTGTTTAGTGTTACACTTCAGAACCAAAAACTAAGAGTAATTAAAGTGATGTAGAACTAAAATCACTGAGCTAGCTCAGCTCAGCTATAGCTGCTAAGCAATCGTTATGTTATCTTGCTTGTAAAGTGTTATCTGTATTCATACACATCTTTTCTCCATGCCATCCCTGCATGTCCTTGCACATCATCCTGCACCCTTTGTTACTGACCAACACCTCCATAGGAAAGCAAAAAGACCCCAGTAAATTTTAATTCATATCTGGTGAAGTTTTAGCTGATTAAGGTAGAGGATGACATGATTTGACCTCCCATTAAGAAATGTGAGCAAGTGTTGCTTTTCCAGACAAATTATCAATAACATTTTAATTAAGGTTTGATTGAGCCAAAGCAATTATCACATGGCAGCAGGTAGTGAGCAGTGAAGACCTCAGGGTATCATTCTTTCCCTGCAAGGGCTGGAAGAAGACAGGGTAATTACTATTGGCGAGGCTAATCTTGCAGTCTTCTAACCTCAGGCATGCTCAGAGAGACAAATCCCACTCAGCATTCCTTGTCGACAAATTGGTCATTTACATAAACACGTTTTCTCGCCAACATACGCTATTGTAGTAGATTTCCCAAAGATGGCAGCAGGCCAGACACTTACTTAGCAGCCAATGTTCATGTCTTTTGCATAAACATATGTGCTTTTCTAGCCTTTACATATAAGTCTGGAGACTAAACCTTACCAAGGGCAAGTGGAGCTTTGGGTCAAAACCTCCTGACGAGGGTCCCTGCCTTTGAAGTCGCTCCCTATTATCATAACAGCATACAGCTATAGTGCTTTTTTCACCCCTGGACATTTCCTGTCCCCTCAAGGAAACTTTCAAGGCTTTTGGAAATAAAATTACTGTTAGACAGACCATACACAATTTTTTTACATACTGGTTTAGCTGTCCAAAAGCATTACTTCAACACTGCATCTACATCATCCACAGAAAGCAGTAACCCCTGGCATGCCCTGCCCAGGTTGTTTCAACACAGCGTTTGCATTTGTTCTCCAGACACCAAACTGAAGCTGGGGGACAGTATTATTTCATTTACACGTTTTATTCACATGCAGATGTCTTATTTATTACTGTTCACCTCCTTTCCCCTCAAAGACTGACTCCATTCACAAGGGATGAGAGCACCCTGCCAAGGTGCTTATCTGCAATGAGACAAATGCAGATTATTGCTATAACAATTACTGATAATAGTGACTGCCCTCCCAGTTCCCAGATATACCTGTGGTCTTCGACTTGGATCTTTTCTGTGCTGCTCAAGGAAACATGGTATTGGGAAAATAAAATAAAATTAGTAAAAAAAAATCCCTGTATCTACCGCTTATTAATTATATTTTCTTTCTTTTTTCTTTCTTATTTAATTTTTTTTACCTATGCAAACTCAAATGCTGCAGAATAAACCAAGTGGATACACAAAAATTCTGATAGAATGTAGACAGATTTTTTAGAAAGTGACCTCTGTCATGTCCTTCAAATATTTTGCAGGCAATCCCTGCTGATGAACAGCTATCACAATCTCACAAGGCTCCATCACACGAGAAATAGGATATCTAATTATTCTGCATCCATCACTGGAATGATCTAAGCTTGGACTAAGAAATAACCACCATGACATCTCATTTCATAGTAGATATATTTAAAAGATTATCTTTATAAAACAGATTTCCTTGTTAAAAAAAACAAACCAAAACACAGAAACCAAAAAAGAAAACCAAACATATCTGTACATCCAATTTAACATTCTGCATCTTCTCAATTATTTCACAAGGAAATTTGCAAATGCATTTGTGAATTGTGATTACATTCTTCCAAAGGCTAAAATTCCAGTCGTCATATGAGGTCTTTTCTGCTTTGCTAAGTGAATTTCTCTAAATGTTCCTGACTCTCACTGCAGGTCAGGGGAAATATTGTTAGTATTTATCACTTGCACAGTGTCAGAAAGAAACCATAATGCACTTCCTGCAGACAGATGGATGCTATTCTGAAGGGCATAAAATCAAAGTAGGTAAAGAAATAAAAAGAGAATGGATAAAGCTCAGTACACATTTTGTTGTCTCAACTATATTTGCTTTTCCTTCCACATTTCTTTGCAAATAAAGTCATAGCCTGATAAAAGGTGGGTAGCAATGTGTACAAACCCTGCAATATACACTCCTCTCTGCTATCATCCATGCTGAGACTAAATGGTGGAACAGTGTCCCAGTGCCTTATCTGAATACATTCCCAGGCTGCCTCCTGCCTCAAAACCCCTTCTGTTTTATTTCTTACATGACTAAGGATTTTACCTACACTTTAAACTACAAAACCAAAAAATTCACTGAATTACTTTTTGCTTCCAAAAAAGAATTGTAGAAATTCAGTATAGTGAGCAGTGTAACAAAGACTGAATACAGGTAGTCCTGCAAGGAGCAGGGAGTAGAGCTCAACAATCCTTATGGGTCCATTTCAACTCCAGACATACTCTGAGACTCAAAAAGTGAAAATGGAAAAAGTAACTAACTGGAAGATGCATTTATTAAACTTCACCTGACAGTTCAACCCCTTCTGTCCTTGAAAAGTTTAGTTATAGCTTAAAGATGACAGCTGCAGATTTCCCTCCAAGGGGTTTCAGAGTTTTTCTCTCAATATATTCATCATTGCAGGGCTGATACAAAGATTACACTTTCTCATATCTGTTGTCAGATACCAATAACATGGATCCTAGTAAGTCTGTAAGGATTTGGTCTGAAAGTTTTCACTCTGTGTCCCAGTTCCTTACAGTGTCCTCATGATGCTCCTTACAGTCTCCTCCCAGCCAGGGAGGAAGGGATAACACATTGGCTGTTCATAAATCTCGGGCTGTTACCTCCCTGTTTATCTATTTTCCAGAATAGTTCTGGATTTTGACATTACATTACTGCACTAATGAATTCAGAGGAAACCTTCACAATAAATATCAAGTAAGAATTGAAAAACTTTTGCTGCCAGGTTCTCAAGCTCACCAAGGAAAATATCCTGTGAGGTGCTTCAAGGGCACCACTGCCCCCAGACCTGGAGTACCACAGGTCAGTGGGGCAGCACTCTGTACTGTGGCCTTAGTCCAAACCTGATTGAAATAATACTGATAAAATTTCTGCTGCCCTGAATGTTGCAAACAGTGTTGCCTCATGGGCTGCATAATTCAAAACCATAGGGAATTCTATTCTCTCCCAAATCAAACATCTCCTCCTTGACAGGCACAGGTAGATGGCATTAGCTACCACACAGTTCCTGGAGCTCTTCATTTACTACATGGCTGTAATTAACCCTCCCATAAATACATTGCTGTTGTCTTGGGAATCCACCCTGGACATGAAGACAGTTCCATTCTGTGCTGCATGTGCCAAGGAAAAGTTACACTTCTGACAACTGCACTGTCACAAAGGGGTGTCAGAGCAGTTGTGAGCATCCACATCTCGGCAAGAGATGGGACAATAGAAAGTCATGAGTGATTTAGCGAAATTAAGGCCACAAAAGGTGCCAGGGAACCCAGAAAGCCATGTCACACCTGTTCAAATCACTTTTCCTCCCACTTCTCCAGAGTAAGCAATCACTGCAGAAAATAAAAATTTAAAAGCAGGAGAAAAGAGTGCAGGAGAGCACTCATATTTCCACATATAAATGATATCATACTAAACAACAAATTAAAAATAAACAAACAAAAGAATTAGCACTTTACCCCAATCTACAATAGGCACAGAAACTCAATAACACTGTTTATTTTTAAAATTAATGCAGTAGACTTATCTGAGAAAACAAGAATCATAAAATCTAAACAGAATAGCACCTTAATAGATAATATTTAGTTTGCATACCACAATTTGCATTATAATAATCCCCTACTTTCTACTCAGAAAGGATTTTTAAAGACCAACATAATGAGATTTACAATTTATTGTATTTGTAATTGTATATTACTGTATGAATCTCCAGCATTATTTAAATTTATCAAATCATTTTTATTAGTAGCCTAGGAAGCCTTTAATTCAATATTAATTTCCATTTGTCAAATAAAGAACTAAAATATATTTTGAGTTGCATTATCTTTTCTTTCTTAAAAAAATCAAGTTTGCATATTCACTAATTTTCAAAATTCAGTGGCCATTACATCTTTAGATCATTAACTCCTTTGGATCCTTATACACTATTAAATAAAAAGTAAAAAACCCAATCCATTTGTAGATATGAAAAGGACTTTCTAATATTCTATTGCAATGTAAAAGTACTAATGATGTCTTCTTCAAGTTTTCACAGACATATTTCACCTGTCCATATTTAGAGAGGTAATAAAAGCACTCAGGCATCCAAAACAGGCAAAATTTAAGCAGAGTCCAAACATGAGAGCTACAAAATAATTTTCACTGTAACACCTCCCATATCTAATGGTCCCTGAGAACTTCTGTTTTCTCCTAGAAAAAAAAATCCTGGGATGTCTTGACTTTGCTGTTGTACACCTGTTGACTTTCCTCAGCTCTGTCTGTAAATGCACACCAGCTCCAGCTAAGGCTCACAAAGTCAGGCATTTATGGCTCTAAAATTCCTATTTGCTGATCTGGGAGATGTACTTAGCCCATGCCCACAAGCATGGACAGCAAGAAGCTCAGAAAGGAGGAGAACTAAGAGCAGAAGACAGCAGCATTGCTCAAATTTTCCTAACAACATGTGATGGCTGAGCACTCTGACTGGGAAGTGCAAGACCTGATACTATTTCTTCACCTACTTATTTATTACTGTAGAAGAATAGGAATATGAAAAGCATAAAGCAGATTCAGACAGAAGATGCAGCGTGATTTCTGAGCTGTGCTCTCTCCTGACAGACAAATGCCTATCCCAGGAACATTCCAGTCAGGCCACAGACACATTTTTGCATGCTGTCTTTGTTCACATTTGCCTGACAAATGGCTCACAGGCAATTCCAGGCTTCAATAGCATTAAGCACAGTTTTTGTATTGGTAAGGCCAAGAGTTGGGAACTGCAGAAGGGGCAGGAGCAGGTTATGGGATTTCAAGGGCAACAGCAGCTGGAGGGCATTGTGTGTGAAAGGCTGACAGCAGGATGGAGGTGCTGGGATCTGCCTGCTTTGGGGGAGCTGGCTCTGAGGAGCCAGGGATCACAGCTATTTGAGCTGCAGATGGTTAAAGATCTCTTTCTTTCTCTTCCCCCAAACCACGTTCCTTCGGAGATCTCACTCTCTCCCCTTGCTTCCTCCTGACAGCGCTGACAGTCTGCAGCTGCTGCCACACCTCTGCATTGCCTCCTGCAGCCCCAGGCAACTGGCTCCTGCTTGGAGCTGGCCAGACAGTCCAGCACAGCTCACATCTTGCACACCTGACAGTCCTCATCTGTTTTATAAAGAGCAGGAAGGTGGGGCTGTGGGCTCCGTTCCTGGAGCTGGATATTCAAAGAACAGCTGCGATGATGTTCAGCAGGGATGCAAATCTGGGAGAGCCCAAGACATCTTCAGACCGGCTGGCTGATACAGAAGGCTTTGAGGGAATGAAGGTGAGGATGCCTCACTGCCCTTTTAGGACATTCAAAACTTGTTTAAGTTAAAATGAGAATTACTTTTCTGCTCTTTTTGCTTTTCTTTTGCAAGGAACCTGCTCCCGTTTTCACTGGGCTGGTCCACAATGTACAGCACTCAATAGGAAGAACTGTAATGATAACAGTTTCTTCGAGCAGGTTATTTGATATGGACCTCAACAATGGTGGATCAGGCCTCTCTCAAACAAACACATACATTCATTTTTGCCCTTCTCAGTACAGAAATAAACAGCTACAATAAAGAGTTGATTCTCTGTGACAAAAATGAAACTGGAAGGAAATATAAGCTATTTCCATGCTCACAAATACATCAAACACCCAAAACCATGATGGGTCCCATCACCTTGATTACCAAAAGATGTCCTTTACTTTTAGTTATTTTCATGCTTCTGAAGGCTTGAGTACAAAGGCTGTCATAGCTGAGTTTTTCACAGTTGGAAATATTTATATATGTCCACTGTGTTTATGTATTAAGCACTGTTAATGTACTTTACCACCAAGTACCTTCTTCAGTTTAAAATCAAAACATCATCATCAATTTTTGCTTTCTTCAAGGCACTGCTGTGATGGTAATCCAAGAGGGGAGGCAGAGTCTGTATTTCAGAGCTCCTCCACTGTGTAACTGCTTGAAAGGCACTTAGCTACATCTTACAACTGCTTTCATCACTTTGAGTACTGAGCAATCTTTTCCCGATTACCAGTTACATCTTCCTGAAATAAAAGTGCTGGAAAGGCCCTGGACCTCTGTTTCATGTTAAAAGTTATCATTTGGCCACTGTAACTTTCCAAATTACAGCAGTTTTTTCTTATGAGATTTCTATGTGTTCTTGCCACCATGCAATCAAATACTTAAAGCAGATACTAAAAAGCCTAGGGAAAATTAGACACTGAACTATGAACTTTTCTGGGTGACCTTAGCTTTTATTTGTGATTCATCCAATTAATGTGGGGAAGAAAAAAACCACCAAAAAACCAACAAAAGTGCTAAACCTTATTCCCTGCCTCGCCAAAAAAACCTCCATACATAAACAAAAAACAAAAACAACAACAAAGACCAACAAAAATAAACAAAATCCAAAAAGCCCATCCACAACTGTGTAAAACTATCTCAGATCTTGAAGAAAATTGGAGGTGACATGTCATCTGAGCTCACCTTGCAACAGCATCCTACTGCAGGGCTGAGCACATTCCTGATATTTGAATTTTATAAATTATGTATACTGTACACTCCTAGAAGATACAAATGCAATCCTGAGAAGTCAGAAGGCCCAACTAGCTAAATCACTAAATTTCTTTAAACTTACATTCTGAACTTAAAAATTTTCAATTAGTGCAAACTATGGTGTACAAATAAGCTGAGTACAGAAAAATTTCCTAGTTTTGGGTTTGATTGTACTGAATTCATGAGTTTGCCAGTGAAACATCACTAATGTGGTAGCAAGGGATGTTTGCTTATCAAAAAGAAATCAATCTAATTAAGAATTTACCCACCTAACACTACAGTGCCTTTTTTGAATCCATGTGTGCAGTGTCTCTTTAAAAGGTGCAGCAAGAATTTAGGACATCATAATATGACCCACTATTTCTCAGTCCAGGACTTGAAAAGGTGTCCTACTTCTGGAAATATTTTTGCTGCTATTTTTTTCCTGTGTGTTCCCCACTTCTTCATCACTTGGGTTTTAAAAATTTATTGCTTATTTTCTATTCCTCCAAATGCCATTTTCTATCACTCCCTGCTGTCTTCCTCTGCACTTGTCTGGAGCTCAGAATTGAAATGGATTATCTGAACTCAGCACTGTCTCCAGCAGAGTCACCATGATGACAAAATTCAAAGAAATAAAAACATCTCAGTCACTGATTAATCAGAGAAAAGGGCCAGACAAGACAGGTGGGGAGGAAAGGGAGATGAGCCCATCATTATTTAAACCTCCCAAGTGAGTCATGATGAATAAAACCCTGAGCCCAGCTGAAAACAGGAACTTGGGAATCAGGAATTATATACTTCAGCAAACATATTGACAGTGTTTCTCATAGAAATATTCCCCCTTGAAGCACAACGGGGACTGAGTTGTATTTTAGAATACCTCACTGACAAATACACAGCAACACACCTTCACAATTCACCTGTTTATCTTAATTTACTAAGATAATCCTCAGCAGGAAGGTATTTTGTTTTCTACTGTTGTGTAAAAATGATGGAGATTATTTCTAAAATCAACCACAATTAGGTAGCAATAGACTCCTCAGCCTTGTTTGGAAAGAAAGCTTTTGGATAAAGTTATAGGCTGCATCCCTTTTCTCTAAAGGAGTGTCATATGCACTGCAATGATGAAGGGGAAGAAGAAAAAATGAGAAGTTGTCAGGCACTGACAGGGAGCAGCACTGATTCAGTATGAATTCAAAAAGCAAACAAACAAAGCACAAAATATCTTGGCACAGATGTATAGCTTAGTACTAGATTTTGGCCCAAAATAGACAATTTCCAGACGTAATAGCATAGCAGTACCAGGAAATCACTTCAATAAGTATTTTCTTGTTTGGTTATCACTGACTTATTTTTTCCATTAAAATTATGGTTACGCTGATTTACAGAAATCTCTATAATAAAATTATATTTCAACATTGAAATAAGTTATTTTAAAACCTAAACAAAATGCCTGCAAACAGCAGGAAATATCCCTTACTGAAGAATAGCTGCTATTATTATTGTTTCATCCTATAGCTATGTCTTATAATCCTTATATGTACTATCCAAAGTACCTCTACATTTTAGATATTATATGCCTCATAAATCAGAACATTTTAGTAAAATTTTTCTGATTTCATAATCTAATATTTTAATAATACTCAAAGTACAGTAATTTCACGAATACAAGCCGCACCAATTTGACCAAAATTTTGGTGGAAACCCGGAAGTGCGGCCAATATTCCGGGGCGGCTAATACATTAACAAAATTCTAAAAGCTGCCAACACGGAAGTGAGAGCCCGCGGCAGCCCCAAGCCAAGCTGGAGCCCGGCCGGCCCTGGCAGAGGTGGGAAAGCCTGGCAGAGGCGGGGCCAGCAGTGTGGGGGGCGGGCGGCAGAGCCTGAGCCAGCAGGGCGGGGCAGGGGGGGCGGCAGAGCCCGGGCCAGCAGGGCGGGGGAGCCCGGGAGAACTGGGGCTGGCAGTGCAGGGGAGCATGGCAGAAGCAGGAAGGCCGGCGGGTGGGGCTGCCTGGTAGCGGGGGAAGCCCAGCAGAATCGGGGCCAGCAGCGTGGGGGAGCCCGGCGGCGGCGGCGGCAGCCCTGCCGGCTGGGCGAGCGAATGCGGCAGCGGGGCGGTGCTGACGGGAGAGGGGGGCCAGCGAGCCCGGCGGCGGCGGCAGCACCACCCGGCCAGCCCCGCCGTGCCGTGGCGCTGAGCTGGGCCACCCGGCCCCGTCGGCAACCACGAGCAGGCCGAGCCTTCCTGGCCCCGCCCCAAGCCAGTAAAGCCCGCTATGCCGCGATCCTGTTACTAATTGGCCAATTTGTGAAAGCTGCGCACGGATTCTCGCGACGAACGAAAGTGCGGCTAATATTCGGGGTGCGGCTTATCTATTGACAAAGACAGCAACATTGTCGAGGCACCGGAAGTGCGGCTTATAATCCATGCGGCTTGTATTCGTGAAACTACTGTATCTTGCAAACAGTCTGTTTTGCCTACAGACTCCAGACAAGCTTTCTTCAGTCATCACTGGTAACAATTCGTGAGCTGTATTCTACAAAGACGTTCAATAGACCTTCAGGCCTAAGATTCACTAATTTATGGACTTCCCTTAAAAAGTAGCACAACAGCAGTTACAGCTCACTCCAAACTGTTTCAAGTTTGAGGGAACTGCACTGATGGGTCAAGGCAAATTTTAGGGGGTTCAACCAGGCCAGGTGGTGGCTCCTGCCCTTGGATAACAACTCCAGGCAGCACTGCAGGCTGGGGCAGAGTGGATGGAAAGGACCCAGTAGAAAAGGACATGGAGGTGCTGGTTGACAACAGTAGAGCATGAGCCAAGTGTGCCCAGCTGGTCCAGAAGGCCAGTGGCACCTGGCCTGGATCAGGACTAGTGTGGCCAGCAGCACCAGGGCAGCGATCACCAGTGTCTCCCCGCAGGTAGCAAGGGACAGGACAAGAGGATATGGCCTCAAAATGCACCAGGGAAGGTTTACCCTGGATATTAGGAAAAGTTTCTTCACTGAAACGGTTATCAAGCATTGGAAGAAGTTGCCCAGGGAAATGGGGAATCACTATCCCTGGAAATGTGCAGATGTGGTGCTTAAGGACATGGTTAATGGTGAACCTGGCAGTGGTAGGTTTACAGCTGGATAAAGGTAGGTTTATGGATGGTTTATAGATTATTTTAGAGGTCTTTTCTTACCCTAATGATTCTATAATTCTATGATTCTAGGTTTCATACTCTTCATTAACCATAACTCCCTCTACCCCAAAACGGTTTGACTTGCTAACTTGGTGAATTCTAGCGGTCAAAAGCTGTCTGCCTCAAAAAAAGAAAAAAGAGAGCTCTGTCACACTTCACTTTCATTTTTTAAAAATAGACAGCATGAAAATGGTAGGGAAGGCTCCTCCCCTTCTCTTGATGTCTTATTGAGTGGATGTCACTTAATTCCATTCCTTGGATAGCTTTTTCTCTTAGGCACAAGCATTTTCTTAAGAAATTTCTTTCGTGTCTGTTACCTCTTGAGATATTCTGCTCCTACCATTCACTTAATATCACTTTTCTTAGCCTTTACAAATGAATTAAATTCTCCCAACAGTGTGAAAAGCATTGGATTGAGATGACAGCAAAGCCTGGTGTTCGATACCATTCACAAATTAGCAAATTAACTAACAAATCACAACAGTATCACAATAGCATACAGGAGAAATATCCCTGCTTTGGGTGATCAATATGTAGAAACACAAATGAACAGCAGAAAATGACCAAAATTTGATGGATTGACAGGCCTATTCTAGAATAAGGAAAGAATAAGGAAAGTTAAGCCCAGAGGAAGAGATCAAGTCCCACATATAGGGGCAAGAGTGACAGCCATGCTATTACACGATCAAGTCTTAACAGTATTGTTCACTCAAAAGAGATCCAAAATAAGATACTTTCTAAAAGTGGTAATTCAGACAAATTTTCAGCCATTATTTAAACCAGAGCTGGTGAAATCTGAGAGAAAACAAATGAAAAGTAAGAGAAAATCCACCATTAGTATTCGAAAACTGAAACTGAAAACACAATTTTTAGTCAGTTCTAAAAAATTGGAGACAAAGTTTGGGAAAATGTCCAGTAATAGTGACACAGATGGCTTCAAACCACTGTAACAAAGATCATCTTCCAACTGCTTATTCAGTTTCAGATGCAAAACAGAGGACAAGCCAGATGTAACTGCCAAGATATCAAGAAAAGTTTATTATTTTCAAGTTCTCTATTTTTCCACATCTACTGAAGGTTTTCATTCTGCTAACAAAGTTCACTGTCATTTTTTGGTCTAACTTTGCCAATTTAATTTTAGTAAGAATTTGAGACATCAACATTAATTTAGGTTTCCCAGAACTTTTTTTATTACCTGGGAAATCACTGATTTCCCAGATTTCTAATGGAAAGGATCATCACAACTCCTAGCATGGAATCAGTACAGCAAGGACTATCTGATACCCCCTACTATTCACAAGTTCAGTTAATATTTGTCTACAGTATTTTTTACATTATAGAATAAATCAGTGGTTTCAAATCAGGTATCTCAAGAGGTGAAAGTCACAGCCCATTAAATTTGCATGCAGTATGAAGTTTAAATTGCCTGGCTGAGCATTTCTGGAAAATACCTCCTTTTGCCATATACATAAATTGTAGTCACATGATATCTTAGTATTTCTTTTGAAAAACAAATGAGACTGCACTACTTTAAAAATCTTTTTAAAAATATATATATGTGAAACTCCCCCAAATATGCAGCTTTCAGTATAAGAATTACCTAATTTGTCACAATATGGATTTCCTTACTATGCTGTAAAAGGATCCAGCTCTGCATGAACTCATGAGCTGCAAGGTGGACCACAGATAACTGAAAGCTGTCATCTAAATGACAAATCCATTAAATACTACCAGACATTCCTAGTGATTTTTACCCATTTGAGAGGGCTACCTCTACAGTTAAAGAAAAAATTCCGGTACCTCTCTGACTGCCTTAGTCAAATGAAACAAAGATATGAAAATCTCTCCTGGATGTCAAAGAAAAAAAAATTTAATTGATTTGATTTAAGGAGAAGGGCATATTGCGTACAACCTTTAATTGCTGGCATTAAATGATGATATGGTTTTAGAGCACTGTTATTTGCTCAGAAGCCACCACCAGGATGCATAACTGCATCTGTGAATGAGGGTTTATGCTTAGAAATCCCAATAACAACTCAGAGAATTCACTTGAAAATACACTGGAGAGTGTTAACCAGACAGGACTGAAGCACTTCATCTTCAACTGCCTTCTGAAATGGTTGGACATTGCAAGCACAGACATGGCACTCTCTAGCACCTTTCCTCCTCTCTGCAGCTCCCACAGCCCCAGAGCTGCAGCTGTCACACACCCACCGCTCACTTGCCTAATCAGTTCTTATTTTCCTGATAAATGATTTGGCTATGCTCAGGTTCTCATTCTTCCTGCTGTTCCCATCTGTCTTCTCTCAGCCCTCTTCCCTTATCAAAGGCCCAACAGAAAATCTATCAGCAGCCAAGTGTTAAAATATCCCTCCAGCATAGTGATACATTTTTCCATTCTTCTAATCCATCTGTAAAAATGGTCAATGCTCAGTATGAAGATATAAGGGTTAATATCAGGATATTAACCTGATATATTAACCTATCATCATGGACCCAGATTCCAAGAAGTCAAATCAAATCACATAACATTAAAATTCCTGCATATCTTTTGCAGATGTGATGTCATACAAGCTGTGTTTTTCTCATGCCCATAAGGGATTGCAACTCCTTTGACTTCTCTCCAACACACTTCTTTTAATTGAAGTTTTACCTTCTGCCAGTAGGAAAGTTGCTAAGAGAGGAGAGGAAATAAAATACCTGTCAATATGTCTGAAAGAAGACAACATTAATATAAGCCATAAGCACAAGACTGCACTCTGGTATTTTTAAGTACATGCCACAGAAGGATCATTTAACTTGCACTGGTCTCAGAGAACTGCCTTTTTTAACTCACTTTTTCATTTTTTAAAAGGAACAAGACGCAGAAGTCACAGTAAAAAATTCTTCAGTTGAAGAGATTGATTCCCACCTGTAACATTGCTCATGTAAGGCAAAGTCATTATAAGCATCATTAGATTTTGTCCACTCTGCTGAAAAAGATTCTTAATGATCTTATGACAAATCTAACTAAGCTAAATTTAGTAAATTTTTAATTTAGTTAATTTTTATCTTTAACTGCCACATATCAAGTACTCAAAACTGAATTCTGCATGTTTATTAAAAAGTATTAAAGAAGAGAAGAAATTCCACATTGAGGAAAATTTTATAAAATTCTGAGAAGTCTATGGGTGCATATTTCTATAAACTACTGCCAATTAAGAAAAATATATTTTTCACAAGTAAAAAGCCACCAAAATTATCTTTTATCTAGAATTTAATTTATACAATAAATCTTTGAGAAGACCTTCTCTTATTTATCCTGACATTGACAGCAAGAATGGACAGAGATGGCATAATATCCTCTAAAATACCCACATGTAAACACATGTGGAGCCAGATGAGAAAGCATCACATACTATCAGAAATCCATCATGCATGTACAAAATACAATGGGGATTTGAGTGTCAAATCTCACAGTGATGGACTTCATCAAATAAAGAATTAGTTCTGTCTCTCTTTGAACGGTGGACCAGACTTCCTTCAAAGCTTTCTGTTAAATTGACTTATAACAAGTCACCTCTAATCTTTGAAGTCACAAGAAAAAGATGCAATTCTAGAGATGCTATAGCTACAAGCCTGAATTATTTAACCAATCGACCTTTTTTACTAATACAATTGAATTTTAACACAACTTTCCCTAAACCTAAGCAATCATGAGATCTAAGGATTCCAGGTTTCCCATTACAAGGAAGATATCTCAAGGCTTTTCCTTGAAACAATGAACGGAATGAGATCTACTGCAACTGGATTTGTTCTCCAGGAGAAAACAAAATCTGATGTCACTGTAATGAGACCAATAATACCTTGTTACCACAGAAAAAAGCCTGTGATAAGATAAAGGGATTTCCCTGTAGCATAGGATAAATTTGTCTGAAGAAAGATCATCCCTGCTTATCCTGAAGTACACAAATTTAGTGAAATTTGCATTATAATTATGACTGCAAAACATCATAGTAGATTACATTTTTCCTTCAGAGAGTTTTCACAGCTATTTACTGGTCCTTCACTCCAAACTCCATATGGGAGATCAAAGTCATGCTGAACTGCTCGGAAGTTTGTCACAACCAGAAATACAGTGTCATGTATTAAATAATTTTATATTTATTAAACACATAGTACTCAACCCTGACTTTACTAAGATGCTAAAACATCTGCTTTGAATAGATTTTTAGAAGTGCAACTTCTTCAGGTCAGTAAATAATCTGACATATAAACAGAAACATTAATGAGTTCTCATGAATATAGTAAAATCTAGTGTGATACAGTGTTAGAGTGATGCTGCAAATGGGATGGTTTAGCCTGGAGGAGAGAAGGCTCAGGGAAATCCTATCAGTGGAGGGTGCAAAGAAATTGGAGCCAGGATATTTAGTGGTGCCGAGTGACACAACCAGAGGCAGTGAGCACACACTCAGACACGGGAGGTCTCCTCTGTACATCAGGAAATACCTTCACGCTGAGTGTAACCAAGTGCTATCACCTTGCCTGAGCAACGAAAATTTGTATTTGCCAGAGTCTCAGTGTATTTAATCTAGATTAATTCCAGTACCTTGAAATGTCACCACTGGAGGATACTGCAGGAGAAGCCCAACTATATATACAGATCCATTCAAAACCAGGACATAAGTGAAGCAGCTCCCATTCAGCTCTTTCTTGCTTTTGAGTCACTTCTGAACACCCCGGGTTGTACCAGCAATTCCTTCACAGCAATTGCAGCTTATGATGCACACAGCACTAGCTAAGCTAGTGACAAATTGAATTTTGAAGTAAGTATGTATTTAGAAGATAAGAAATGTGAGAAGTTCTTTCTGGGTTTTAAAATCCAGTCTGTTTTGGATTAGAAGAAAAAAAACCTGAGAGTTTGGTTCTATACTAATATTTAAGTAGGCTAATAGCAAATATTCTGGCTAATACTGAAATTAGTGAGGTTTTCCTACTGTGATGCCTTTTCCTTTTTTATTCACTGCTTTAAGCTGTTTTACAAATATGCTAAAACTACAGCTTTGAATGGCTTTAATAACATAGGAGCTATTGATTTTTGCACCCAGTTGCAAGAGCTGATGAACGTCCTTTTTCCACTTCAGGAGAAGAGAGATGACAGCTCTTCCATCTGTTGGGACTGAGAACCTTTGTCACTGAAAAACAGCTAGGCCTTTTTTCCTCCTAAGGGAGAAAAATCAGAAAAAATGGCCATGTAGATGTTCTTTAAAAGACAGCGCTTAAATTGAGTCTATAGCAACATGGGCTGCTTTCTATAGAGGGTTTGTTTGTGTCCCAGGCATCAGAGCCAAGGGAGATGGCAGCATTATTTGCTGAATGTTGCTGTTACTGCAAGATAAATACAGCAATTCTTCTTTTTATCTGTGAAGTGCCTTTCAGATAAACAGTCTGACCTGAAGTAAAGCCCTTTGCTGTTTAAAAGAAAAACCAGAAAATATCTGTTTTCCCAACAAAAGCAGGACAAAGTAGAGATAGCTTTGGACCTCATGTTTAAGACCAGCATCTGATGCCATCTCAACCAGGATTACATTAGCAAAAGGAAACAAAAAGAAAACAATTTAAAAGAAAGAAAGTTCAAGAAGAATGCCACTGATGCAATTATGAGACATAGAAACAAGACAATAACAAGGCTGAAATTTGCAGGACCTTTGCTGTCAGGTTCTGCAAAATCAAAGACTGTAACAAGCCCTGGCCAAGAAGCAGAGCCCAGTGGGGCCATTAGGACTGGGTTAGGACTGAACTACAACTCCAGTGGAAGTGTTGTGCTCTGAACTGCTGAAACAGCATTTTAGGAGGATAATAATCTGGAAGAAAATTTGTTCTCTATTTCACCTTTGAAAGACTAGAATGTAGAAATGCTTTTGCACACAAGAATGAGAGACCCAGGGAGGAAGTTTGCTCCTCTTCCAAGTTCAACACATATTTAACAACATTACATCCGAGTACTTTCATGTACCAGTAACAAGAACTGTTCAAATACATTGTTTCAAAAACATGTTGTTTCCAAGAATCCGACATAAAGAAATAGATGTTACTAAATGCATCATATGCATCTATTACCTTAGGTCAAAGAGTTCTCCCTGCTCTTTCTGTATTTCCCCAATACCAAGTACAAATACTTCTTCCTGAAACCTCAAACAGTGGAAGCCTCACATTATCTCCAGGCTATCTGTTTCAAGGCTTCACCTTCCCTATTGTTAGAAGGTTTTTTTCCTGCTGTAAAACCTGAATTTTCCTTGCTGCAATTTGAGCCTGTTTCTCACTGATCTCCCTGTAAAAGACCATGAATGCATTCTCTACCTGTTTGCAACAGTCTTTTATATATTTGAAAGCTGTATCATGACACCTTAGTCCTACCTTCTCTGTATTAAAAAATATATATATTAAAAATTCCATTCCTTCCACCTTTTCTTATTAGGGTTTTGTTTTTCTTAACAGACATCTGAGGGCTCTTGGTTTTTTGCTGAGCTCTCCTAAATTGGTCCATATCCTATTTGACCTTAGGAGAATCAAGAAGGACTAAAGAATTCCTTCTGATGTTTAACACAATATTCCTGTGTTCCTGTCACACACTCCAGATGGTGTTTGACACCACTGACAAGAGATTGTTTACCTAAGTTCAAGGTAAAATTGACTATTAGTGCACACTTTTTCTTGTATGGCTGATTCCTAAGGAATCATTACCCACCCTCTGCTTGTACACTTAATTATTCCAATCTAAATATAGAAGCTTAAATCTGTCCTTTCTACATAGCTACATTTATTTTATTTTTCCCATAGTGTTTCAGTAACAGAATGGCTAAAATTATATTCACAGGATGCAGATTTTGACTTTTAAACATCCTTGTATGTTTTATAATGTTTTTGTCATGACCTGAAGACAAAAACAACCTGAAGACTGAATAAGCAGTGTCTGTCCTTCATTCAAAGGATTTAATGAAATATAGAACACCAATTGGGCTCCTGAAAAGTCCCATTTGATTTATCTGTCCATTCTGACAGATTTTCTAATGCATAAGTATATAGCCATCTACAGCTTCTCACCTATCCATCAGAACTGTTAAGTTGTCAGAATAGAGAAGTGAATTTATGGCACTTTTTTCTTTTCTTGATTAACCTTGGTTTCTTGATTACAGTTATTATGCATAATTATAATCTTCCCATTACTTACAATAAAATTATTTATTTCTTCTAATGTTTTTCTAAAAAATTAGTTAAATTGACAATCTTGTAATGCCAAGATTCTTCCTGCTTCCTTCTTTTACAGATGGCATTATGTTTGCCCTTTTCAATCAGGTTTTGCTTAAAAACTATCATGGCACTGTAGGCCAGCCAGTTTCAGAAAAAACTTGCAGTATTTCTTGCCTTTATGCCTACAGAGTCTCAGTCTGGTAGGTAGGGGCTCTCAAAGTATGAGTAACATTTATCACCAGCATAAAGACCTGCACAGAATGCAGCAGTGGCAGAGCAGAAGTTTGAATTCCAACATTTTCCTCTGCCTGGAACGATGTCTCTTATCAAAGCAGCTCTAGATATGAAATTACCTCTTGGGAGGGTGCAGCAGGGAGGAACAGAGATTATTCAGCCCTTCTTACAACACCACTCCTGTATTTCACAGCAAACAGCCTTTGCTTAGTACAGAAGCTGAGTCACAAGGATCCACATCACCCCTCTGTATTCTTCCTCTCTCACTTCTGGTTCCTTAAAGGGCACAAGTGACAGTTTCAGCAGGACAGGAAAGCCACAGCCCACCATGCTGATGACTGCTCTCTTTCACCTTGTAAGCAGATATTCCACTAATACAGGACATTAATATCTTCAGAAGTCCCCTCCAAACTAAGGTGAAAGACAACTGCCATCTTCCTAGAGTGTATCTAATAAGGTTCCACACATTATGTGTCTGTCCAAATTACTGTAATTGACAATATTTGAAAACATCAATCATTATACATAGATATTCTAAAAGTCAATCCTAATACTTAGCAAATCCCTTTAGAACAGTATCTTCTGTTTCATCCCAATGTATTGAATTCATTTACATCAGCAAAACTGAAATCACCTTGCTAGAAAAACACTGATTGAAGCCATGCACTTAGAAGTACTGACATAGTCTGTGTGCCTGAAAATATCACTGCAAGAATGCTTACTCACTCCTTATATTAACTATAAGAAAAAAAGATATTAATTTGCTAATACATAAAAATACCTATCTCAATGCACCCATATATACAAAGTAGTGTTCACATTAAGAAAGCATAGCCTGAGAAGTAGTTAAATGTCAAAAAAAAGCACATAATCACTTCCCCCAACAAAAATACCTTTTAATGGTATCTTTTGATCATACTTTTAATTTGTTTCCTAACAGTGACAAAGAACTCACTACATTTAGTATATCACAAATTTCTGATCACTATAATCATCTTCTATGCTAGGTTGCTTTAAAAGTTAATAAGAAAAAACAAACAAACAAAAAACTAACAACCAAACAAAAAAATCACAAACAAAACTAGAAGATTACACTTATCAATACAAAATTATAAGGAAGCTATTCATTATTCCTTACTTTAGGTGGACAGAATTAGTACAGGTAGAGCAAGGTAAGTAGGTAACATAAACATAGAAATGTACTGTAGCTAAGTTTGATAATAGAAATGACTCTATTATAAGGTACAAAGCATCAGCAAGTGCTTAGAAAAGATGCTTGCAAAAGACATGATCATTGTTATTACAGAACCATATAACATGGGAATGCCTGTGGGTGCTCCTCTTATACAAATAAAGTAATAAGAATCCTCTCCAGACTTTGGTTTAGCCCTGCACAGCCTCCTTTGTCATTCCAGCTGATCTATTGGTTTTCAGTGTTAGCAAGAGCTTATCTTGGTAATATTTGCATGTTTGCAGGCTTATTTAAACTGTAAACCCTTGAAGCAAAAAGCTGACAAGCTTTCTGGAAGTAACCACAACATAAAAGTAGCTACACAGTTTATAAATCTGGGACAATGATATGATCTTCAGGCTGTTTTATCCATTCTTTGTGAAAGTCTATTCCAAAAACTTTTAGCTTCAATTCAACAAAAATAAAGTTTCCTCTTAAATTAATGCATTAGGCTAAGAACATCTCCAAAACACAAACAAAATGAACTATAGCATAGAACATGTCTTGTTCTGAAATTCAGGCACAGAGCAATACTTCTGATTACAGAAAAAGGCCTAGAACTAAGAAAAACATTGTCTCCATAATTTAATGGAAGAAGAAATGACCACATCTGTTTTTCAGAAAACAGAAATGCCTGTGCTGCAGTTCCCCTAAAATGTTGAAGTTATGTCAGGTTCACTACACTTTCACTAATAACACACATAATTTGTGGGGAAAATAAAAGACCTTGGCAATAGAAAAGTAGATAAATCCTTGTTTATGGATATTCTGATGCTGTGGGGCACACTCAGTGCTCCAGGTGGAGAACTGGCAGTGGCCCCAGCCAACCCTTGGAACTGAGAGCACAGCTGGAGTTGAGCTGATGACTCAATGCTATGCCAGAGAAGTCCTAGTGCCCTGCAAATTTCATTCAAATTAATTGTGTACAAGCAGAACCAATGGAAGCTCTTCCCTTAGGGTAGATCTTGACCAACTGGTTTTATACCCACTTGTCTCCTAACAGTATAAAACTCATCAGAGTTGAAAATTCAAAACAAACTGATTTTTCTGAGAGTTTTAAGCAAACACTGACAAGACTTGCATCAACTTCATATCAATACAGAACTACAACTGCACAAAAAGATCCAAGGGACGCCTTCCACTCAAAGACTTTATGTTCTCCTCTCAGAAAGGAGGACAAACAACAGACTAGGTGCAAGAGGTTACAGAGCTACAAGTCCAACTTACACTGACAGGAGAAAGTCACTGACTTCAGTTAGGGACATTAACCCACTGGAGAACAACTAAATGACTCTGGTACATGTGTCATGTACTTGTGAGCAGATAAAACTCACTGACAGATTTCCTGAATTTAGATTCCTGAAACTTTTGAAAGCATATTTTACATTCCTACAGTCCTAACTTCCTTCTCCTTGGAGAGAACATCTGAGCCATCCATTCCATCCACAAGTACCAGACAATCTTCTCCCAAATGGTATAACTGATATCAATATACAGTAATTTCACGAATACAAGCCGCACTGTTTTGACCAAAATTTTGCTCTCATACCATGAAAGCAGCTAATATTCAGGTGCGGCCAATATGTGAATAATTTTCTGACATTTTCAACCCTGGGAGTGCAAACCAAGTCAGTGCAAACTGCAAAGTCGAGCTCCTGCCAGTAAAACCCTGCATTTTACGCGGTTGTTACAAATTGATACTCTGTTGCACGGCGGGTGGAGCTGCTCTGTGCGGGCAGCACAGGGGGTGGGGAAGGCGGGGCAGCTCCCTCCTGCTTGGCCCTGCAGCTCGGGGGAAGCAGGGACAGCTCTCTCCGCTTGGCCCCACGGCTTGGGGAAAGCAGGGGCAGCTCTCTCCGCTTGGCCCCACAGCTTGGAGGAGGTAGGGACAGCTCTTTTCTGCTGGCCCCGTGGCTTGGGGGAAGGCGGGCAGCTCTCTCCGCTTGGCCCCGCGGCTCAGGGAAAGCAGGCACAGTTCTTTTCTGCTGGCCCCACGGCTCGGGGGAAGGCGGGCAGCTCTCTCCTGCTGGCCCCACGGCTCAGGGGGCTCCCGTCCCCGCGTGCCGTTGCCGCAGGAGCAGGCAGGCTACATCCCCGGCTCCCATGGCCGCCGCAGGTGCTGGTGGGCTCTGTGCCCCCCCTGCCGCCGTGGGGCAGCGCCGGGCCGAGGTGACCGAGCCCAGCGGCGGCCGGCCCCGAGCATCCCCGCCGAGCGGCAGCGCCGAGCTGGGCCACCCAGCCCCGAGCCGAGCCAGTAAACCCCGCCCTGCCGCGATTCTGTTACTAATTGGCAACTTTGTTGCACGTGGGTCCTCGCTGCGAACACAGAGCGGCTTATACTCGGGTGCGGCTTATTTATGGACAAAAAACTAAATGTTTGCCAACACCCAGCCATGCGGCTTATACTCAGTGCGGCTTGTATTCGTGAATTTACTGTAACTAAATATTGGCAAACCATTTTCTTTCCAGTTTACCAGTTCTGCTTGGAAGAGAACAGTCCAAAAGCTTGCCCAACTTTTTGCAGCTTTATGGCCGGTGCAACTAAGCATTGATCAGCTGCCAATATATTTTCCTCTTCTGTAAGTCTTGGAAAGCACAGAGAAGCCTAAGGCAAAGTAGGTTTTCAAGTTTTAATTACAATTCCTGTTTCTGTACTCGCACCATGTCAGTTCTGCAACACAGATCTTTGAAGTATCAATGCAAAAACCAGAACACATCAACCAGTTAAAGAATGAATTGAGTAGGACACAAATATTTTGACAGGTAGATAAATAGATGAAATGTCCAGTTTTACTAATTTCTGCTAGGAAATCAGAACACATGGTATAATATCCCAGCTTCTCTAGCAACATAATTTTTACAGTCTCATAAGTGCATCCAATGGGAAAAAAATGTATCATCTAGAATCTGACTAACTAGAAATTTTCCTTTCTTCTTCTTATGAATAATGTTGAGAACACTACAATAAATTCATATGTCAGAATCTATTAAAAAATCCTTGCTAGAAGAGGCTTGATTTTCATGGGAAAGAAATCCATACAGATCTGACTTCTTAATGGTTTATTAAAAATTAATTGATGCCAAGAGCACATTAAATGTTCATCTTATTAAAGAAAATATAATTATTTCAGTGAAGATAAAATAAGAAATGGATGTTAAAACATATTAATGAGATTAATCTTAAAAACATATTGTCTAGAAACACCACAACTAAAATGCTAACATGATAAATAAACTATTAAAAGTATTTTCCACAGCTATTTTTAAGTTAAACAAATTTTGAAAGCATTTATTTTTCTGACACTTGATCACGTTGGGACAACAATTTTGATATGATATAAATAAATTGTTTGGCAAGTCTTTGCTTAACCTCCCAGTGCAGTGCTCCTACACGAAATACAATTCCTTTAATGAAGCTGACGCTATGTCATTAAGGGGATTTGAGTTCCAGTCCTGTATCTCTTTTGTGAATGTAAGTAAATTATTTTCTTAAACTAATAGTAGTTTCCAAAAAGAGGGTTTAAGGAAAAGATTTTGTAAAATGTAAGGCTCTCAAGTAAAATTAACATGCATATAAGGATGTATGTCAAGGTAGTATATTAGGACATATATATGGATGTTAAAATACTTCTATCAGAAGCAATATAGGGTATAAATACAAAGTAACCAAAACGGACAACATCCTTTTAACAACAATATTCAAATATGATGCTTAACTAATATTACCAAGAATATTTGTTTTCTCATTGTTACAGAGGTAAAAATTGTCTCATCATAGAATTTTCAAATGATATTTTCAAATGATCAAATAAAATCAAGTATTCCTACTTAAATGATAAAACATCAGTTAGTACAAGAAAAAGTTTATGGTTGGGTAGAGCAGTTGCAATGCTGAAATACAGGTTTTAGAGAGCTGTGGTATGAAATACCTTTAAGGTTTCATATAAAAATTTGCAATTTTCTGAAACAAATATTATGTCCCTTCTCATTTGCATGGACTCTTTCACCCAATACATTAGATGGAAATATTACACCTCAGGGTATAAAATGGCCGCAGAAAATAAAATCTTTTTCAATTGCAATCATCAAGAAAAATAGCAAGTGCCCTGCTTTGTACTCAGCCACAATTTATTTTAAACTTTAGCAAAACTGAGGCATTCCCCACTCATCACAACATCATTACATTTTCCAGGTACCTCTCCCTGTTTAAGCACATTATAAGCTTTTTTCCTGATCTTCTGCTTCACTATTTTCCAAATGCTTACAGTACTCCTCAGATTGGTGTCATCTACAGATTTAATAAGCACATTCTTGACACAAAGTTGTTGGAGTTTTTTTTATTGACAGTGAAATATTAATAACATGCCCCTATTATAGCTTTTTCAACAGTTTTTTATCCAGCTACAATAATTTCTTCTGTTGAAGTCAAAATATGACACCTACTGCCTGTCCTTTACCCACAAGGCCTGTTATTCTACACGAGATGAACATTAAATTGGTTTGACACATTTTGTTCTTGGCAAATGTATGTTTACTTTCCTTTATCTCCTTTATTTTTCTAGGTGCTTACATGTACTTGAGTGATTTCTTTCAGCATTCTTCCAGTAATTGAAGTAAAGTTTGTAAAAAAACCTCACAGAATAGCTGAAGTCCTGAGTAGAATGGATGTATCAGCTATTAATTCAAAATAAATAACACTTTTAAAAGCTTAGTTGATTCAAATTTCAAGCAACCTAAACTAGGCTTCTTAGTACCAGAATATTGTCTTCTTAGAGATACACTTGAGACATTTCAAGAGTTGAAAGAAAATGACCTTATTCAAATATTTCACTTTTTTAAGCATAATAAAAACATGACACTCAAAAACCTACCCAGTGTTCAGTGAAACAGGTTTCAGCACACCATAGTCAATCATTTTGGAATTCATTAGTGGATTTATTGTATTGAATTTTATACTACTATGGGTTTTACAAATCTCAGGACAGTCTTTGAAGCACTAGTACAAAAGACAATGGAGACCACAAGCACAGTAATTTCACGACCATAAGGCGCACCGGACTATAAGGTGCACCCCCCGGGAGTCGGTAACTTTCGCAACTTTGTAGATCATATAAGGCGCACTGGACTATAAGGCGCACTGTTTTTTTGCAGCGAGGAGCCGCGCGGCGCGCAACAAAGTAACGAATTACTGGCAGGTGCTCGATTTGCAAACATTTTTCAAAGATCGGTGTCACCTTTAAACGCAGCCCCAGGTGCCCTCCCCGTGCAGCAGGCCTGGCACTCCTGCTCCCAGCACTGGCTGGCACGGCTCATGGTTCCCGGCTCCCACTGCGCGGCCGTGCTGCGTCCCGGCTTCCCCTCGGCTGGTGGCAGCGCCGCTTCTCAGCGCTTTCCTGCGGCGCTTTTCCGTGCCGCTTTTTCGCCACTTTCCCGCGGCATTTTTTCGCCGCTTTTTCGCCTCTTTTTGGCGTTTTCCCGTGGTGCTTTTTTGCCGCTTTTCCGCAGCACTTTTTCGCCGCTTTTCAGCACTTTCCCACAGCACTTTTTTGCTGCTTTTCAGTGCGTTCCCAGGGTGCTTTTTCGCCGCTTCTCTGCGTTTTCCTGCGCTTTCCCGCAGTGCTTTTTCACCACTTTTTCGCCGCTTTTCCGCGCTTTCCCACGGCGCTTTTTCGCCGCTTTTCGGTGTTTTCCCGCGGCGTTTTTTTGCCGCTTTTCCGCAGTGCTTTTCCACTGCTTTTCAGCACTTTCCCGCGGTGTTTTTTCGCCGCTTTTCAGTGCTTTCCTGGGGCGCTTTCTTGCTGCTTCTCGGCACTTTCCCGCGGCGCTTCTTGGCGCTTCCCCACAGCCGCGCCACTTCCCCCCACTTCTCCCCGGCCAGCGGCCGCACCTCCCGCGGTTCCTGACTTCCCCCGCACGGCCGCAGCTCCTGCGGGTCCTGGCTCAGTTCGCAGTTCTCACTTCTGGGTTAGCAAATTTCTGAACTTTGTCCATCAGATAAGGCGCACCGGACTATAAGGCGCACTTCTGGGTTTGGGAGAAAATTTTAGTCAAAAGGGTGTGCCTTATAGTTGTGAAATTACTGTACTTTCTGCCGTACAGCAGACCCAACATCTGTTATCACACCATGGCTTTGAACACAGGGAAGAAGCAGCTCAGGTGATTTTTTGCATCACCTGTAACCATGTAAGAGAGACAATGCTCACCTTGCTTTATTTAAAAGATCTCCAAATGGGCTGTACAAAACAGATGTCAGCAGAATTTTGTTACTCTAAAATGTGGTGAGACAGGTCACTTCATCCACACTGCTTTAAAACAAAGCCCCCTCAACGCCCATTCCTTACATGTTTAAGAAACAAAACTAGGGACATCATGAGAAGGAACAGAGAGCTTTCAATTTCCTACCTTAGGATCTCCTTGCTCAGCAAGCCCTGACTGCCTGCTTGACAGAGAATGTTTAACACACTCTACTGCAATTTACTGCAAGGCCCCTCATACTACATTGACCAAAATCCTGCTGAAATTCTTTTCCCACTACAATCCCATCGCATCTTCAGTTGAAGAAGAAAAAAAAAATTCTGGGGAAGTACTCGATTAGACTGACCCTGAAAATTCTAACACTGTTAAATGGTCTAACTGCTTATCCACAACTGGAATTTCCCTTAGTCTTCAATGTCTACACTGTGAGAAAAAAGAGATCATGCAGGCATGACCTTCCTGTTCACTTGCATAACATTTTTATATATGCAAAGATCTGGCTTATTTTCTGTTGACCATGACTTATGTTTTGAATTGATATGTGACATGCTTAAGTCACCCAGTTTACTACAGGTTTACAACTGCAAATAAAAGCTGATAGGTGACTGTCTTCAGTGTAAAACCTGGCAAAGGAGATTATATTTTTTGCAGAAATATCCCTATTTGCAACAAAATTGTGTTTTCCAGGCTAAGCGCTTTAGGAAGATGCATTTCCTTTTCACAGCACGAGGATTTGATGCTGTGATGGGTATATTAATACCAAGCTGCCAGAAGTGCTTAGTAATCTCCTGTGGGTGCAATCAGCCCTGCTCACACTCCCATCATCCAAAACAGGAAGGAGGAGTGAAAAAAGTATCACCCATTATCCTGCAGAGTAGGAGAGAGAATAACTTTAATGGAACCAAAGACTTGAAGGAGTCTGGGATGTGTCAGAAACTGCCTAATCCAGCAAAGGCTGTGGCACAATGCAGTTCAGAGAGAGAGGCAGTAACATATACTTTCTGATATCCAAGATCTCTGCATCCCCACATAAAAATAAATCAGCAAAAATACCATCATCAAAAGACAAAGCAAAGAACTACCTAGGAAGCTCCAACACTAACAAGGATGAAACTTGAGGACTGTCTATAAATTCCCGCCATATTCTGAAGCTAAGGCATCTGAGTCAGGGCTTTGTGGCTCCCTCCACTTGAGAACCAGGTGCCAGAGGCAGGACTTGTACCTAAAAGCCAAATCCAATTGTGGGTGACAAGAACCACTTACACTGCGCTCTGTAGGCAACATATATAGCCAGGAATGGAAAAGGTGGGGTCAGAATCTTTCCTTGAGTAGAAGAAAACTCAACCTGTCACACACCTCAGAGAGGCAAGTCTTCCATCTAATTCCAAGTGCTTTCCCAGACTTGGAGAAAATTTGCTGCATATCTCTCCAGGTTGAGAGAGAATAGATGTGTGTTTATGTCCTATGGGCAAATTATCTGTAAATATGCTTGATGAACAACTGCTTCTCTCTTTCCATTCATTATTGAGGTAAGATCCTGAACACCTCAGGGCATTTCAATTAAGCATCTAGAATTTACTGGGAGGAGAACAAGTCAAAGTGCCTGTCCACAGCCTACAGAGTCTGATGAAAATGCATTTCATGGCTGCACATTAGAGGGCAGAGTATTTGCAGGAGGAGTGAGCTGTTCCTATGGCCTCACACTCAGTATGCAGTGGGAAGTGGGAGAAACTGGGTTATGCACCCTGCTTAGTTTATGCATTGTACATTACACAGCCTCCCAATGAAAACAGAAAATGCCCAAAGCAGGGCTCTGAAGTCAGGTCTCAGTCCCCTGACATTTGGAGCAGCTTGCAAAGGAGACACAAGTCTCACCACATTCCTATTGCACATTTGTGTCTGAGGTGCATGGAGAACAGAGTGGAAGAATTACAATGCAGCCCTTACCTTTTATTAAAGAATAACCAAAAAACCTTCTCCACACACAAAACCTGGACCCCATTTTGTATTGCAATCTGACAAACATTTCATTTGTGGAACACCGTGTGTCCAAGGAAAAAACAGAAATCTATTAAATAAATGTACTCATAGCTGAAGAAGTTAAAAGCATTTTTTTCTGGAAATTGTTACAAAAAGTGCCATAGATCATCCTCATCTGTTTCCAGCTGTGATCTAATGCTTTAGAGCAATGCATAAAACCTCATGCACCTGGAGATTAGGAGATTTCTATAACTCCAGTTGATCAGCTTGTAAAACCAAAGCTCAACATTTTACATAATTTGTACTTTATATTTGAAATGTGCATGATGTTTCACATTCAATAAATTTTACTGTACTCATTTTCACATTAAAAATATTTGTCATGTTATTTTCAGATCACTTGTTATGAATTAAGCCCTTCTAAGGGGTGGAAAGAGTGAATCTTGCAAAACAAGTTTGGTTTTTCTGCTATCCTGAAGGATGCCCCCGACCTCTAATAGGTTAAGTCTCTTTTCTGAGACTAGAGAGTACCATAACAATATTAATGAATTTTAAGTGAAAGAATCAAATAGTTTGCAAATAAAATATATCTAAATTTCAAAAAATAGAGTGGAGAGGGGAAAAAAAAGCAATTTTTTACTAATGTACTCACACTCTTTATTTTTAATGCATAATTAGTGAAATACTACCTTATGGAAGTTGATGGCAAAACTCACTTGCTCCTTTGATGAGAAATGTATTGGAAGGGAGGCAACAGAAGGGAGAAAAAAAGCTGCATTTCTCTAAGCCTGGTGTCTGCTACTGGAATGTTGTGGTGGAATGAGGTTATGCAGAAAGAAACAGGGATGTGTTAGAGCTAAATGCAATGCTCAGAAAACACAAAAGAAACTGGAATGTTAATGAACCAGAGAGCACAGTTAGAATGCAGAATTAATTTTTAGTCAAGTCAAGTGAAGCCTGAAATTTGCTATTGGATTCTGCTACTTGTTGTCTGTAGTTTGTCAGGTTCTGAGGCTTGCTTGCTTTTTTTCTCATTCCACTGGGATTTAGCATTTAAGAATAAACAAAACTTAAGTATATGAGTCACATTAATGACCCAGGAGTAGGAGGCTTTATAATTGCTGTTTCTTGGCCAGCTGAGGTCAATTATACTCTTAATCCTTTTGTAATAAATAAATAAACAAACAGAAGAGAAGAAAGTCCTTTAAGTTGAAAACACAGAGGGTGGACATGATGGATGACAAGAAGTTCCACATAGTTCCATGCAAGAAACACACTTGTACAGTTCCTCACAGAACTGCAATTTTGGCCCCAAAAGCATAGTGGAGCATTGAACAGTACCTGTCTCATTTTTGCACTGCTGGACTGCTTGCTCATGCTAATTTATTTACCTTTTCTCAGCAGCACTAATTCCCCTTTTTACCACCCTGGGCTCACTCATAGATGCTTCCACAAAGGTACTGAGATTCTGAATTGAAAGATACACACTGGCTTCTGCAGGGACATGAGGCCCTTGGATAATATTAATAAGTATAATAATAAGTATTTTATACCACTGCCACCTTGTTTTGCAACTTAACAGATGTTCTCTGTTCTCTAATAACTTCTGTGCACTTCTGGATGGGTAGGTCCCCTCATTATGGAACTTGTTTGCAATTCTTGAGCATGATGAAGGACTATTCTCAAGCCCCATTATCATACACCTGAAGGTTATGTTATTCTTCTGTCTGTTCTCTCTTCTCTACTCTCTTCTCTTTTCTCTCTTCTCTTCCTGCGTGGCACATCCCCCAGCTCCTTTTCAGGACTGGCAGCTGACATGCAAACCAAACACAGCTTTGCTGCCTGGAGTTCAGCTGCCTTTGCTGCAGCCCTACAAGCTGTGCCAGGTTCTGCCAGGTATGCAGATACATCTATTTTGTGACTATGTCTTCAAGCAGACAACTCTTCTGTCTTACCCACTGTGTGTGTGCCCAGTGTGCTGGCCCTGCTCCGACATCCTTGCCAAACTTGTGCAGTAAGCCTCTGAAGTTTCATAATCTAGTAGTCTTAGCTTTTCATCTCCATTCCCAATAATTTCAACTCACAGTGTAAATGTTTGCTGTCAAATATGATTCACGTTTAAATTAATGGAATGCCTAAAAGAAAAACTTGAGTTTTTGTGGAGTGGTACTTGATAATACAGCTCATTTGCACCACTCACTCCTACGGATTGGCAACAGGCAGGCAAATCAACTAAAACCTAGGGAACCAACCTCAGTGTGGAGAACTGAGCTGGCATTCAGACAAAAGAAAATGATCTGGCAATGAAAATAAACCCTTCACAGATTATCAGGACTAAAGGTACTCTTAATTTCACTAACTGGTCCTGTTTTATATTCTTAGCAGAGAACCATGTAACAATTACTAGGTACAGTAATTGAAGAGAAGCTTCTAGGTACAGAATAAGAGAAGCTAAGAATGGAAATAGGCTAATTTAGGATCATTTTTCTTAATGATTTCTTCCATGTCTTAATATTTTTTTCAAAAATAATTGTAAAAAAAAATATTGGCAACAACCTCTTTCAACTAAAATATTTAATGCATATTGCTTTTGGAACAAAAGAGAAATAATGGGAAACTTAAGTCCTGCACAGGGCCTCCTTTATCTGTAAACTTTTATTGAATCTCCATGTTTGCAAACAATAAATAATAATAATAAAATGGAGCATTTTTATAGCTGTTTTCATCCATAAACTCCAAGGTACTCTTTAGTACGCTTGTCTAACTATAGCCAATAATTTTCCCCTGTTGACTGGTGTGGAATGCTCAATGCAAGTGTAGTCCATTAAAAGGGAAATGAGGAGAAAGATGTTAGTGCCTGTGACTGGGAGTAATAATTCTTCAGTTTTATTTCCAGCTCAGGCATTGACTCACAGAATGACCCTGGGCAAGTCACTTAGATGAAGAGAGAAAAAGAGAACAAAGTTTGTACCTTTGATTTAACCACTAATATGAAGCTTGACTTTCCTTACTGCTCACTGTCTGCAAATTTGCTTTGTGTGAAAGCCTTGTCCTAATCCCTTGTTCCAGTAGTTGACCCATCTGAAATTCACTCTTCATGAGAAATTGAACTGGTTTAACTTGAATCAATTTCAAATTGATCTCATTAATTTGTTATAAATCTCAACTGTATACATGCTTAACCCAGCTAAACTCTTACTTAAGTAACAGGCTTATTTAGTAAAATACTATTTTATTAAATAAAATTCCAAGTCAGCAATTTTAGAGCTTCTGGATAAGGAGATGTCACTGTTTATCTGGTTCACACTCAGCCTTCCTCTAAGGCACCTTTCCTTCCTGCACCTGCATTGTGTAGGCACTCTCTGTCATGACCCTGCTCTCATATTATTCAATTCTGTTCAATATATTACATTGCCAAACCATTATTGTAGATTCCTTTTTACTACCTTTAGCTCAAGTTTCACCATTGTAGGACTGATGAGAAATCTGCTCCCAATTCCAGCTAGCCAATCTTGTCTTGCAAATGTCTTTGGGGAAAAAGCCCAACAAACTATCTCACTCAGAAAATATTCTAACCAGTAACACTGGTCTGACAAGATTAGTCTTGACTAATTTATTCTCATAATTTAGAGAAAACTCATCAACAATTTATGGTTTTTAGATCAACTGTAAACTACAGGTTTTCTCAATACAAGGAGAACCAGAGCAAACCCATATGCTAATATGTGATGTTGCTGTGAATTTTTCTATGGATCACTAATGAAAGCCAACAGAATATCAATGGCACTTTATTGAAATTATCTTCCACACTCAGATATGGTAGAGGGCCTTGTGTGTGTTTAACACATTTAAAAGGGAATTCTCATGTGAGCATAAACATTTTAGCATCAAATAGATTCTAAACATCAATATCACAAAGATTCCAGATAGCCACAAATAGAACCATCCTGTTGTTCAGAATTTAACAGAAATTAAGTCACTTTTATAAATATTTCAACACAGTGTCTGCATCAATGTGCTGCAGTAGGAGAAAAATTTCATGTGCTGATTAGTGGGTACTGCTATACACTCTGATTTGAGAAAGAAATTACCAACTTGTGTTTTTCTTTCAGTTCTTCTCACCATCCTCAGATTATCTACATAACAACATAATTTGTTTGTTAATTGGCATGGCACTATCCCCAGTAAAATCAATGATTTTATTTCATTAATTTTGAGGTCAGCAGAGCCTTCCAAGACATTTAATTTCTACAATGGAAATTCTTCAGAGTTAGTTTGTCAAACTGCAGAAAGAAAATAAATAATACAGAAATAGATGAATAGAAGTATTTCATGCTGCACATTTCTGCAAACAGAAAATTTGCTTAAAACTATTAGCAGGAAAGAAACACCAGTTTTAAAGAGAGAATACAACTACATGTCCAGCTACTCAGCAAAGGGGTCAAGAGGGAATGAATATCTGGAATTATGTTAAATGAAGAACAAGAATTTTACTTCTACATCTCTCCATTTTTGTGGGTGAACATTTACCATTTTTCTGTAAATTCATGAATCAAAATAAAATGTGATAACTATGATTAGGCTATGGAAGGTTGGACGAGATTTTGTAAACAGAAAAGAGGAGAAATAGCAGAGGACAGAAAATGGTGGTCAGAAAGGTATGAGCACCACAAAGGAGAAGCAGCAGTAGTAGGGACAGATGAGAGGAGAGAGGCTTGAGATAAAAGAACAGAAAAACTGAACAGAATTCTGTTCCACAAACTCAAAAGCCTTCATAATCTGTTCATTGAGCAGCTTTATGATGGGAAGCAAAGTAGAATATAAATAATTGAGCACCTTTGTGAATAAAAAAATTGAAAAGAAACCCATCTGTTAGGTCTTCCACAGAAAAAACACAATATTATAACATCACAAAAGCATGTTGACAAGAACTTCACCAGGAAGAAAAGCATTGCTTTATAATACTTAATATTCAGAAAATCACAGAATAGTTCAGCCTTTCTGATATATACATACAGCAGTTTCAAAAATAATAACTATCATCACATTCTCTATCTTTGTTGAAAACAAGTGAATGCTTTTCATCAAATTTGAACTCTCCATCGCATTGGTTTGATCCTGAACATAGCAACACTTGACTTGCTTTGTAAGAGAGAGGAGGAAAGATCAAAGGAAATATCTGAAACATCAGGACTAACACTGGGCAATAAGAACAAAAATGAAGTTCAGTGCTTGTAGATACGTTTAACAACATAGGCACAGAGGCTACAAACATTTTTTTAAATGGCACACAAATGCCAAGAGGGTACCTCAGGGCTGTATTGTTACTACTACGTTATTACTAGTACTGTCATCACACTAAACCTATAGTAGCTATATTTAATTTGCTTTTTTTAATATATGTTGCACATTACTCAGGTGGGAACTGGGTCTTTTCCTGGAGCTTCTGTGGCATAAAGTTGAAATACTTTGTATGGTATCATAGGAGTTTAAAATTCTAACTCAATGGAACGTGTGAGTCTTGGCTCCTGACCTTGCACTCATTCTTTCCTAAGCATTTCCAGTGGTTTGCATGCACCTATGGACTGTAAATGAAAATAATTTAATATAAAAATCCCCAAAATTTTACATTTATTGCAGGTTTTAGCTCTTGTAGTCAGATTTATGAAGATACTCAACGCAGTCAAATGCAAATAAATGCTTAAAATCAGCTCCAGCAGTGCCCACAATGGTTAAGTTAAACTCTGGTTTTAATCACCAAGTTGTTTAAACATTTATGCAAATTCTACAAGAAGTCTGCCTGCTTCCTCTGGTCCCTTAATTTCTTTATAAACCTTAATCAGGGTCTGCAGTTTTATTCACATGACCTTAAAGTTTTTTGAAATCTTAAATACATAAGAGATCTATGCAGAAGGGAGCCAGATCTTATTCCAGAATTTCTATTGAACTATTTATTTGATTTCCTGTGAATACCACAATAAGAAGAAAAAAAAATAAAATAATAGGGAAGGAAATGATTGCTGCAGTTTGTCCCTACAACATTATCTCAGCTTTGTCCAAGATTGACAAGACACCTCATTATACAAGCCAGCACGTGTACAAACTGCATAGGGACACAGAGATGACATTTATAAGCTCTGTGTGAAATTTTCCATGTAAAGCCCAAGGGACAAGCCTATGTTGTTTCCCATGGTTTGGAAGGAATTTAGTTCATTTTTAAGCCAGTATTGGGTCATGTTGTACGGTAGATTACCTTTTCCTTTCTAATCTAGGTAGCATCTGGTTAATAAACAATTCAAATACACTGGGGATATGGTAAATCACTGAGTAAGAAACATGGATATAGAAGTGTTCTAATTTATTTAGAGAAAGTTCTCTTAAGGTGAGAAAATGGTAATTACCCCTGCAGCACAGAATCATCAGCATCTACACTTGAGGAGTTGTAAAAAAATCACTCTAAAAACTGGTTCAGCTTAAAGAGCCAAGACAGTTCCTACTGCACAGCTCACTGGGGTCCAGGCCTGAATGGAACAAGCAAAAGAAACCAAACATACCTTAGAATGCAGCACTCCAGTTAGAACTGTCTGTCTGTTTGAGCTACTTCCAAACACCTTTTCCTCTGCCCTTTCCCTGAGCAGCACTAATTGCAATGCCAGAGGGATTTAAAAGATTTCACTTGACTTGCACCTGCCATGAGGTATCCATTGCCACTTCACATTAACTTTTATTTATTTTTCGGTTTTTTTTCAATAAACTTTAATTTGGTAGTTACATTGCAACTAATCTGATTTCACCCCAGCAATCTAGAAAGACAAAAAAAAAATTCTTTCTCTCTAATGTGGCACAGAGGTAGGCACCTTGAAAGGGCAACTTTTACCAGTCCTCTTAGATATTTACTTTAGGACAGGATGCACAATATTTATACTGCCAACAACAACCCAGAAATATTCCAACCTTTAACATCTGATATTGAGAATTCCAATGTTTATGGACTATTAGTTCTAAAAACAGATGTTAAAGCCCTAATTGATATTAAGATCAAGTTTACCTTTTTTTTAACCTGAAGATATAAAGCTCTTCCACCATTTTGTAGACATCCAGATGGCTGAAAATATTCTCAAAGGCCACACAATTAATTGCAGTATATGGTTCATAACAGAGAGCAGATAGTCACTTTATGCATGCACAGCTAATTCTGAATGCCTTGAAACATCATCATATTCTCATTTAATGAACCTCTCTCCTAATGTTGCTAGTTTGTGATGTTTCCCTTTGGAAAGCAATGAAAAAAATATATCCTTTGCAGATAAAGCCAAAGGTGGTAAAGGAAAGCTTTGGTCATCAATTTCAAAGAGAGTAAACAATAATTTTGAAATTTTCATTAATGCCAGCATGAACATATCTGTAATTACTTCTGATGATTCTTGAGACTTAACTATTAAAGAAAGCAAAGGTATTTTAATGATACTTTCACTCCTAGCATGAATAATTTTTAAAAAATATTTTTGTTATTTTTATTTTAAAGAAATATGATACAAGTTTAGAGCTACAATCACTGGTACTCCCCTGGTGATAACGGAAATATGTTTCATTTTAACTTATGTTTTATTTTAAAGTTCACTTTAAAAGAGACTTTCATTCAGTTTGCATCTCTTGGCCCACTGGGCACTAAGACGATACAGCAATATTCTGTTTTCTCATTGAATTTTCATTAATTTTCATTATCAAAATAGCATTTAAAAAAAAAAGAAATGCATTTTGTGTGCTCTGTAAGTCCAGTGGCTGGTGAACTGGACCAAAAGAACACTAAAACATATCCATGAAGCAGGCACATAGATATATCCAAAAGCTTCAATGTTAAGTTTCCCAAAAAAACCTCTGAAAAACTCTGTGCCAGGGCTCAGTTCAACAGCAATTAGGAACAAGCATTTGAAAAAGGAGAGGCAGATGTTCTGCTGGCTGTACAGACTGAGCAGCTGTGCCCTGGCCTGCCAGTCATGGTGATACAAAGAGGAGCACGAACATTTGAAGATAACCAGGCTACTCATCACCTCTTAATTCTTAACATTCACCACAGAACATTTTCCTCTCAGCAACCTATGGCAAAGTTATTACACGGGATCATTCTTTTATTTAATTTCAACTCAACTTTAATTTATAAATATATGTGTCCCAAATCTTCATTCTGGAACATTTCTTCTGCTACAGATGGGAATTTTAAACATTTTATAAATTTGTATACATACAGACACGCTCACAAGCTGATTATAAATGACTTCTGATTGCCTGTGAGACAGAATTGATCCACTATCAATATGTGCCTGTACTTTAGTACAGGAAAAACCTGGCAGGTATCCTCATTAGTTAGAGAGTTTGGTTCCACACAGAGTTGTAACCCTACTCTATAACCCTCTTTCTCTCCTCCTTCATCTAAGCACACTTTCTCCTCAGAAACTGTAACATGAAGAGCTGCAATGAACCTGGTTGTTTGTGCTCAGTGCTTGCACAAACCAAGTCCATTTGTCAGCTACAAAATAAATATCATATCTTACATAGTGATTACATTTAAACATCCATCACTTGGGATGACAGAAATACTTAATTTTTTTTGCATTTTGTTAAATTAAATTATCATTCTTCATGTAGTAATGACATAGATTTAGTACTTAACAATGGAGCATAATAGACAAAAGTACATTAAATATATATTGCTCTGAAAATTGAGAAGTTAAGAGATTATTATTATTATTATTATTATTATTATTATCATTGATGATAATAATAATAATATTACCACCTTAGAAAAAATTGATCTGGTGGCAAGAAGGTTAAAAAACTCCAAGCAGAAATTCCCACTATGTTTAGCACATATGCATTATGGCCTGGAAAGACAAAGGCTGATTTTCAGGGGAGATACCCAGCATTACATCCCATGGAAATCCTAGGAAACAAAACCTCTTCAGGACCCTTGCAAATCCAGGCTTTATTTACTGTGCATCCACCCCACAAAAGAATTTAAGGAATTTAATGCAAGGCTCCAGATGACAGGTTTGTAATGCACAGAGATAAAGAGTTATTGTGCTGGAAGGATTTTCAATGGAAGGTCCCATTATACCTTTTATCAACAGTATGAAAACATACAAGAAAGAAATATGGTCAGAATTGCTAGAGAGACCCCAGAAAAGCAGCTGGGAGGGGCTGTGACAAGGAGGAAACAAGAATCAGGCAAAAAAATCTGCACTACTACAACTTTTGTTCTACTTCTTCTGTTTTAAATTTAAGATTAAGACAGTGTGCCAAGAAATACACATGGGCTCTGGTCCATAGTGCCCTAGAAAAGGTCTCAATTTTGGCCAGCCACAAGAAAATCCTCTTTGGGTTGGTTTAGGAGAGCATAATTATTTTGCTTATTCTAATGCCACAAAAAAAAAAAAAAAAGCTAAAGTAAATTAACACACTTCATCAGTGAGTATCTGATAATTTGCAAAGTCTCTGTTTTAAATCTGTTTTATGAAAAAAATAAGATCATTACTGAAATTAGGGGAAGGCAGGACAAAATTAATTTCAACAAATGGTTCCTGAGATGCTTGGGGGCACAGTTACCAATGTACATATATACAGTATCCAACACAGGGTTTACAGGTGCTCTCCAGATTTTACTGCAAGTCTGTGAAAAATAATAGTCCTCTCAAGAACATCCATTTTCTTAGGGTTTAACAAAATAAATCTAAAAGATGAATGGTCTTTTTTAAAACCAGTCTCAAAATTACAGAGATTCACCAGTATGGCAGTCTCTTTGAAAGTAAGAGCAAGCAGCTATAAACAGTTTAATCTCCTGATTTGATGATGTTTTTATACCCTCCACATCAAACCAGAGCAGCTGGTATGCACTAATGAATACGGCCCATGGCTCCCAGCTTTAAACTCCCTCTTGCTCATTCTAAGTTCCATTCTAACCCACTTTGACACTCACAGCAGCAGCAGCTTCTTGGAAATGTTCAGTTGGTAACAATGCTAAGGTTTGGACCACAGTAAACTGTGCTGAGAAAGGGGAGAGACATGCACACAGCCACAATGTCATTCCTGATTAGGAATCAAAAAACCCCCATGGTTTAGTTCCAGGCAATTCCTTTCTTGCTGCTCCCCACCACCTCTAATGAGAGTTCTGCTTCATGCATATTTGTCATACCCATCTGGAAATGGTCTCTGCATTCTTTTTCCCCATAAACAAAAAAATGAATGCAGAAATCTGCTTGTTGCCTCCTCACACCAATCCTCTACAGCCCAAACCCCATCCCAGCTTAAGTGAGAATCAGGGAATCACACAGCTCAATGCAATGCCAGAGAGAGGAGGGGGCAATGAGGCAAGAACAGGAATTCCAGATCAACTTGGTCAAAAAAAGCATGGAGGCACTTGAAAGGATGCAAGGGGCCCCTCAATGGCATGTCTGAGTTAAAATGATCTTTGGGCTTTCAGAAAACTTAGTTTTTAACTCAGAGAAACAGGACTGCATACAATCTCAGAACCACAGAATTGCTGAGGTTGGAAATAACCTTTCAGATCATCAAGTCCAGGCACCAACATAGCACCACCACCATTCACCATTAAATTGTCAGATTATCAAGTGGCATATTCACGTGCTTCATTAGCATTTTCAGGAATGGTGCCTCCAACACTTCCCCTGGGCAGTCTGTTCCAATGCTTTACAGCCTTTTCCATGATTTTTCTCCCTAATATCTGTTCTAAACCCTGTGTAACAGACCAAAGCTGACACAGAAGCAGACTGCCACATTTCATCCCACAGCTGGAGCAATACCAGGAGCTCACAGATTTGCTATCTGCTTAAGTAAAAAAAACCTCACCGATACTTGCAAGAGATATTTAATGACCTATAAACAAAACTAAATCTAAAATATTACATTGGTCACTAGACACAAGATGGAAATGAGTGAAATAGGTTTGATAGAGCTGGAATTTAGGAAGAAAAAGTACATCTCCCTTTAATTCACTTCCTCTTCCTTTGGTTATTCGTATAAGAATAATGAATTCTCATTCTCTTCCTTAGAGGCTCTATCAATAACATTGCAGACAAACCCAATTAGCATTTAAAGGCTGCAACCTGCTTGAATTGCTTTGAGATTCCTTTGAGCTCATCTCCCAGTCAGACAATATACTGAAACTGATTTAGCCCACTCTTTTTGAAGTATCACTGCTATTTTGCTCTTAATATATCACAAACAAAAATTCGCCTTCATTCTGACAGAGGGCCACAATGGATTTTGCATAAAGTTGAATAAATGAGAGCAGATGATAACCAAGCAAGATCCAATCTCATGGTTTCAAACAGTACATCTATTTTGCATAAACAAATTAACTGTTGAAAAAAAATTCCTCAAAACCATTTACTTTATACTTGGTTCAAAAGTGGTGAAATCTGAAATCATTCCAAGGCCAGGCTGGTCCAGGAGTTCTGAAATTACTTTAAAAACACTCAAAGCTACTCTCATTTTTGAGGGGGGATGTAGAATATTTTCATAGCTGTAGATGCTTCACTTGTTCCCATATATCTATCTGTAGTCCTTTTTTCAAAGGCTGGTAAAACACTAGCCTCAATACCAGCTTAGGGAAATGACTGCATGTGTTAATTATGTATGCCTGAAAAAAGTCTTGTCTTCCATCAGTTTTGTTTTTTTTTTTTAATTTCCCCCTTCCACTTTCAATCAGTGTTCCCTTGTTCTTCTATTCAAGCTTTAAAAATAAAATACAAATTCTCATCCTGCTTTTTTTTTTTTTTACTGTAATCACTACTTTGGCTAATTTTACTGTTTCCCTCTTATTCATCTCTCCCTAAACAGTCCAAGGTGTTTCAGGTTCTTCATATGATACATTTTCTCCATACACACCTCATCCTCATCTTCCCTCCAAGCCCCTCTCCATCTCTATCCAGTGTCTTTCTGATGTAGCAGTTGGAACCAAACACAAAATCTCAGGTGAGGGCAAAACTCTGATTTTTCTTGGGTTTTTAATAAAATCATAGTCATAGTGTTCTCAGCATTTCCCCCTCCCTCATTGTCACAACTTTTGAATATTTTTTTATTCCTTGGCAGCTGTTGCACATAGAAGTCTGAATGTAGCTATCTACACTGATGCCAAGATCTATTTTTGACTGGATGCTGTCAAGTTAGAGCATAAAATTAATTTCTAAATTTAAACATCTGCATGAATATCTAGACCTGAAATAGTTACCCAAGCATCTCCAAATAATGAAGAGAAATAGGCACTTTAAGGCACAAATTCAGACATGCATTCTATGACTTGAACTGCATCCTAAAAATGCAGTTTCTTCCACCAATTGCAATTAACTGAGAATGGACATCTACACCATAGGCCTGAGGAATCCTACCCAATTAACCATCTTTCACTTCTACAACTCCATCCATTCATATTTTTGAATATGAAAAAAAAAAGTAAAAAAAAAAAAAATAATTTTAGGAGATTTTCCTCCCTGAACTGAAAGCAGTTTTGTAAAGTGATCATTACCAAACCAAAGAAATAGAGGACTACCAGAAAGGGGCAACAGTGCTTATCTTGATGACAATATTTCAAAATCAATGTTGTTCCATTCATAATTATCACAGTTTCATCACATTCTTCTGAAGAATTGTCAATTTTCTTTCCTTAGGAAAAAAGCTTCCTTTTCATCTGACAACTTCCAGCTTGAATTACAGAGTTGGATTCTCTGCTACTTGGTTAAGTTGGTTCCATGGTCAGATTTCAGGAGAGCACACAATTGAGATACTCAATGTGCAAATTAAATAATCAAGAGTTTCTCTGAGACAATGTCAGGTAAGAATTCCCTTCTCCACTTCTTTGAAATTTATGTCATTGTAGAGAAGTGAAGCTGGCATGGAAGTGGAGGAAGACAAGAGGGAAGAAAGCAAGAACACGGAGATTTAAAAAAAAGAATAAGAGAGGAAAAGAAAGGAGGGGAAAGGGGAAAGGGGAAAGGGGAAAGGGGAAAGGGGAAAGGGGAAAGGGGAAAGGGGAAAGGGGAAAGGGGAAAGGGGAAAGGGGAAAGGGGAAAGGGGAAAGGGGAAAGGGGAAAGGGGAAAGAAAAGGAAAAGGAAAATTAAATCTTAAAAATCAAATCCCAGTAGAAGCTACTCCATTGGTACAGCACATACAAGAACATGGGATTTATATTCCACAAAAATAGCAGACATTGTTTTCTGAAAAAAATAAAAACAAAAAAACAAAAAAAGAGAGAAAAAAACCCAAACCCAAAACAACATCTTAGAAAGGTCCTGAAAAGAAGTCAAATTTAAAGTCAAACTCCAACAGCATCATTGTCCTTTTGTGCAAATGTTGAAAGCCAGAGGAAGATTTTGTTTCCTAACGGCAATGACAGCAGCTGTGCTCAAGAGCTGTCCTGGGTTTTCATTCTGCTTACTTGTTTTCCAATAAAGTACTATTGATTCCCAGTCAGGTGGTACAAAAGGGTTGTATAAAATAGTCTCTGAGAAAATTACCACAATGTCTTTACTCACCTTCCGCCCTCTCCTTCAACTCGATATAAACAAAGGAGACTTAATGATTCCCCTGCTTGATGCTTTGGAGAATAGGAACGTGCACTTAAAACAGCAACTGCTGTTTGCTTACTGAATCTTTTATCTTAAATGCAGACCCTTTAAAAATATGTTGAGCTGATTTTAAAAACTACAAAAAATTTAGAAGCTCTTTATGTATAATGAGACATCAAAGTTTGATGTAGAATATGGTTTTGCAATAAAATTTCATCCTTTCTCATTTGCATTTCAAATAAACCATTAATATCTTACAAAAGGACCAAGAACTGAGATAAAACACACTTTACACTTTGATATGCTAGCTGTTGTTCACCCCTGTGGCTTCAACTTTTTCTGCTACTAGAGTTACTACAACTTCACACTTTTTTTTAAATGTAGCCTTATGCCATCACCAGTATTCGCAGTTGAAAAAGCTGCATTGACATGGGTTTCTAACCACCACAAAAACCTACAGTACAGATGGATTATGGCTTCAAAAGCTTTCAAAAGGGACTTGCAGCTTATTTTTCTCTTTATCCCCATTTAATGTCCTCAGGCCCCTTTGCTGCAGGCATCATCTGCTGCTGAACTCCCAACATGCCTCTTGCTTCAACCTTCTGCAACATGAAAACAAGTTTAAGAGAAAGATTTTAAAAATATCTCATGAATGTCCTAAATGATTAGCCTGAGATTCTTCAGCCAATACTGCCAAGCTTGCAGTTGTTCATAATTTGCAGTAGTATATAATAAGTTTGCAGTTGTATATAATCTAGGAATGCTACCAGGAAGGAGAGGAAAAGAGAGGTCAGTGGTTCCCACCATCAACACACACTAAGAAATTCAAGCAAGTTTGTATCCACAGGGTCCCAAAGCAGCAGCTGAAAGCTCATGGCACTAAAGCTCCATCTGAACAAAACACCAGGAACCATAAAACATCTGTTTATTGCCTACTTGACTTTTTTCAAAAAAGCACTGTTAGGATATAAAGATTGTGTTTATTCTGGAGATAGTCTGCCTTTGATTCAGTAAGAGGTCACTTCTGGTTTGTGTGCAGCATGGATAGATTCCTGTGAGAGAGACACACACCTTAGAAATACTACTAAACAGACAAAAAGGACAAATGCAGTCACACTTCATCCACATTTCCCAGGTGAACAACCTCTGCTCTCCACTAAAAAACCACAACCTGACTCTCCCCATGTGAATACAGATTGCTAGCACCACCTCCAAAATTTCTGCAAGCTATTTCTATCCAAAGCCTGTTTTATCAGCAACTCATCAGCCAGAAGGAGAATGTGGACTTTAGAGAGCCTTGGCATGCCAGGTAACAAGATTTTTAAAGTGAAAACCCCTAGATCTGTTCACAGAGCATCATCTGGGGATGGATGTTAAAAGTCAAGTTGGAATAGCATCTCTTTTACTTCTAACTGTGTCTTTTCCATCATATTTTCCTCCTCAAAGCATACATCTGGTAGGATCTTGCCTGGTCTTCCTTTCAAAAGAAAATACTTTGGAATGTTTAAGACAAGTTTACTTAGCCTGTTTTGAGATTCAAGCATAAGGATAGAAAGCAGTGATGTCTTTAATTAAAAAAAAAGTTCTGTACTTTTCTGCACACTCACCAATCTAACCCTCATATTTACCTGGAGTTTACTTATTTTGAGTGCTAACAATATGGTCTGCACTTCACGAGAAGAAATCCCTGCCCCAAAGAAAGTGGGTGATCTGCAGTTTAAAATCACAGGTAGTCTCCACTGAATTAAAAAAAGATTATTCATGTCTTTAAAGTTCCATTTACACAAAAAAAGGAAACATATTTAGAGCTTAAAGAAAGGCTGAAAAGCATCCACGCCCCCCACAACAAAACCAACCCAACCAACCATCAAAAACCACTGGAAATAGGAGAGAATGGAGTGAGGAGAAGAAGATCAAAGAGTGCTTCCCACCCCTAAAGAAAACCCTGAGAATAAGTCTGTACCACTGTTCAATTACCCTGTATCTCAATTAACCCCAAACACTGATGTTAACAGGACTGTTCATATGGATATGGTTTCCTCAGCTGAGCTGAGGTATTTTCAGCAAAACATAAAAAAACCCCTATGGTTGAGAAGTTGGTTTTATTTAAAATTAGAATAAAAAATTAGAACAAAAATTGTTATTTAAGTAAACACTTCCATATTGTTGGCATTGTACATAATCTAAGTCCTGATGTTTGCAATACATGGCAGCTATATGGTTTTCTGTACACCAAAAACAAGAAACAAAACAGATTATTACTTGTTGTGAATAGAGATTAAAGAAATTCCTCTGAGATCACAAAGGCCACCATTGGATCAACATTACTCTCTTATCAGTTAAGCATTTTGGATAAAAGGTTTGCATTTGCTTTTGGAAACTGCCTGTTTACCAACTCAAATATATACTGTATCCACATGAAAATTCAGACTGTCATCATATTTCCAGATGAAATATCTGTCTGTTCTCCAGTTCCAAAGGGTTTTGCATCTATGTGATGCTATTCCAATCACTAATTACTGAATCTCTAAATTAGAGAGATTTAGAAGTTGATGAACAAAATGGTTATAAGACTAGAACCTTTCCTTTATTTTCAAATATTTAGTTTCCTTTATTTTGAAATAACGGAAAGTTTCCTTTATTTTCAAGTATTTAAAGAAAAAAAGGATTAGAAACTGTCCTTGAGAAAATCCCCAGTGCATTTTCCTGATTTCTCATTAAAAATAAAATGAAATTTAAAAAGCCAATACCTCACAATATCATAACCACTTTTTTCAACCTCTTGCGTGTTAACAATATTAATTGAACGTACACTTGCAAGTACAGTCATTTCACGATTATAAGCCGCACTGAGTATAAGTTGCACTTCCGGGTGTTGGCAACTTTTCATTCTTTGTCCATACATAAGCCGCACCTGATTATAAGCTGCATGTTACAATACAGAGTGTGATAAAAGGTATCTATTCTATCACCATCTGTTAAGGGTGGGGGCAGTGATCCTTATCTCAACGGCAGATATTCTGCTAACGGGCCATCCATTGAAACCAGGCAGGGCATTGTTCTTTATCTTTTCACAACCCATCCTTCCTCCAGAGAGTCATTTTCTGCTAATGGCCATTGAGTCCCACTGTGGGACTGATAAAATTACTGCATCCCATTGGGAGTTGCTCCAGCCAGGGGGAAGAACCCAACATTTCTTACCAAAATAAAAACAGAGGTTTTGGGACACTAAGGGAGCCAATTTCTCCACTGGACTCCAGAGGAAAACCGGATTTCTCCACATCACCACTGGACCTCTGGAGGGAAACTGCACCTTGTACAGGAGCACTGCTCCAACTGAGCCACATCTGTCACTGCAGGAGGATGCAGCCACCATTTAATGGGACTGCTACCAACACCCTGCCTGACGGGATGTCAGGTAGTACTCTTACTCTGTCAAGGTTTGGAGTTTGTTTCTTTGTAGTACTGTATTTCTATTTTAATTTCCCTAGTAAAGAACTGTTATTCCTAATTCCCATATCTTTGCCTGAAAGCCCCTTGATTTCAAAATTATAATAATTTGGAGAGAGGGGGTTTACATTCTCCATTTCAAAGAGAAGCTCCTGCCTTTCTCAGCAGACACCTGTCCTCCAAACTAATACAGCAACTTTTCGTTCTTTGTCCATATATAAGCCGCACCTGATTATAAGCCACACTTTGGGTTCGGACCAAAATTTTAGTCAAAATGGTGCAGCTTATAATCGTGAAATTACTTAAGCAAATTTCTGCATTTTTTAGGATTAACTGTTACAGGCAACTTAATGCCTCTCAACTCTACTAACAGACATAAAAGACTTTGCAAAGAGACTAACATGATTTAAGTATCATCCAGAAAGACTCTTTGAACTATGGTTCCATCTGAACTCAAAGTGTTTTTTATAGCCAGCACTGTCAGCCTGGAGAGATGTTGCTAAATTCAAGTTAGGGAAAAAAATTAAAATCAATATTATTATAAATTATATGTTTTCTAGAAGTTTCCAGTAATTGAGAGACATATCTTGAGAGACAGATACTCATTTGTTTGTAGACCAAGCCTTTGAGCCACAAGGGTGATACTGATAAAACACATACGTATGTCGATACTTGAATGAGTAGTCACTAAAAAGGTTACAAGTGCAGCAATTCTAATCCAATTATACAGGCTAAAAAGTCCATAAAATCCATATCAAAAGCTAAAGTCTAAAACTTATTTCCATTCCACAGTGACAGATGAAAGTGATTTCATCCTTAGAGGTATCTACTGAGTGATACATTTTTTTCTATCATTTAATAGTCTAGTTATTTAAAATCAATACTCCCACTCATGCTGTCATTCTTCTCCTCCTGTCCCATTCAGGACTGTGGAAGTAAAGAATTCCCATATGTAATTATAAATCCATTTAAAACAAAATATTGAACCATGTTTTCAAATCTTCTTCCCACTACATGGCATTTTCAATGTAATTACTTCTAAAACTTTCACAGCTGAATTTAGTTTCCTTATAGAAAAGGCTTGGGAATGCAGAAGGGAAAAGGCTAGAAATGCAGAAGGGGATGAAAACGCATATTGAATTTCAGCATAATTATCAACATGCTCCTCTAGTCACATCCACAAGGGACATCAAGACACCTACTTGCCAAAGCAGAGTAAACAACCCTGATTTCTGAGATGCATAAAAGTTAGTCTAACCAACTGCCCTGACAGGGATCCCTGAGCCATGCCTGTAAGGAGAAGTATGATGAAAAGACACTCTTACCTATCATGCCAGCATAGACACATTGATTGCAGGGGTTAAAAAGCTAAACTTGTGGATATTTGTTTTTCCTTGGGTGTGTGTTAAATTTTTTGGTACTTTAAAATTATTATTATTATTATTATTATCATTTTTTTTTTATTCTACTCTGAATGTAAAGACTGAGGTATATAGAGTGGAATTCAACTCCTGTTGGTACACTGAAGAGGGCAGAGGAACAAGAGTGCATCTAATGCAAATGACATAAAATGGTGAAAAATATCACCTCCTCCTAGAGATTGTACACTGAGCAAAAACTCCAGCTTGAGACTGAAAGAAGACTGGAATTGTCAGCTTCCCCCCAAATCAAGTGTTTCACTTTGTATGGACATATAAGTGACACAGGTAGTTTTAGGGGTTTTTTAAGCTGGAGGAAGGAATGTAGGCATTGTTATTTACTGCACTGTATGATCAGCTACACACTAGGTTAAAGACCATGACACCTACCAGCTTAAAGCCACACTGGACAAGGACCTACACTAATACTTGTTCATTGGGTCAGAAAAGATTTAGAGAGGCAAGGGGCAATGGTAGGACCTGTCTCTAGATCCCCTCTTCCATGAATCATCTGGGAAGGCAAAGTCCTGAATTTGGTCCTGCCTTTCACAAGTACCTTTATATCACTGATCATTGTATATAAAGTAGAAACCCTCCATGGGGAATGGAGATTTCTCTCAAAATCACAAGCTCTGGCTTGGATTCCCTCTAGTTAAGCAGTCCTATGATCCTGGTTTTACACTGCCTGGACAGATGCTGTTATCACTTATACACAGGAATGACCCCATGTGTAACAGCTACAGTAGCCATAGTTTTGCAGCACTGTCATTCAACATGTGCTAAATACACCTGCCTCAGTATTTGCTTGGGAGGCTGAGCAGTGAGTGCAGCTGCCTGATCCCCACAGGCTCAGGCACCAGGCAGGAGCCAGGACACTGCTCAGCTGAGCCTGAGCCACCCCTGGGCTCTCATGGCAGTGAAACTCCAGGCACCTGAACCTCACCAGTGAAGGAGCTGGCCTTCTGGGTTTTGCAGCTCACTCAGTGACATTCTCAGGATTATTCTCCTGCACTTTGATTCCATCAAAATTGTACTTAGATGTTAAATTTTGAACTAGGCTTTCTCATCAAAAAATGGTGAGTGTGCTGTAAGAGGCAACAAAGGAATGAGTAGCTGGGGAGAGATGGGTGTCACATTCACAGAGAAGAGTGTACCCACATCTATCTGCTGGAAGAAATGAGAAGATTTAGAAAGTGATGAGAAAGTTTAGCACCCAATATCATGTTCATCCATTGAATCCATCACTTAACAAAGACAATATACAGAAAACATCACATGAAAAAGCTATAAGGGAATTCCATTTGAAGGTTGAGAAAAAGTATGCTGAATCATTTCAGGAGCATCCAGATGTATTCTTGTACATCTCGTTCTGAACAGGATCATTTACTGTGTGATACATGTATCATACTACTAAAGCAGTTTTTAATTAAGAATATTCAGTTATAGAAAAGCAAATATTCAATACCAATCTATTCAGAGAACAATATTAAACTTTAAAATATGCTGGGTGAATTTATCATTTAATATTTTTAGAAAATAATATTGTCACAGGAAGCACTGGCCAGAGGAAGATGCAGATGTTTAACAGGGCTTTTGCAATTTTATGCTCTTCAGATATTCCTATAATTAACCACACTAGTGATTACAGAGGGTTCACAACAATGTATTTTCTCCATGACAGGAGAGGAATAGATTCTGAGAAAAACAACAATAGAAAAGTAAATCTCTGCTCTGAAGTTTTTGCCCTGTAGTTTTTCTATACTGCTATCTTCCCCCAATTCACAGTTCAGCAGTTTTCAAAACAAGAGTGGCAGCTTTATGTTTAAGAGCATAAGTGTACTTTTCTTCCATGAATTACTTAATCCATTTTTTAACCATTGCAAATGTTTGGCCTTCTCAGACTCCTGTGCCAACAGTGAAACACACAAAGCAGTGTAGAAGAAGGAAAGTAGGACCACCAGAAAACCCAGAGAGACTATCAAACAAATCCTTCTCTTTCAAGTATTAGTTGGTTTCTCAGAAACACCTCTGACACATTTCTGATATTCAGAATTCCCTCCATACTAATTTTATTTATTATTTTCATTGTTTAACATTCTAACAATTAGTTTGAATATTGGACTTATTGGGTAATTTCATACATCACACATTTTCCCTCTCCTTCCCCTCCAATTTTGAGGTATAGTGCATACTTTCTAGTGCTCTGGTGGCACATCAGATTTCAGCAACTGGTACAAGACAGAGCTATTTCATCCCTATATTCATTTCCCCTCCTAGGTAATTACCATCAGCCTCTGGCAATACATTTTAATATTTCCTCTACTGTCACTTCAGATGTTCCCTGTGAGCAAGAGTGATGTTAGGAGGACCCCTTCACTCAATGCAGACTGTAGAAGTTTATTCCACTGTCTTTACTGTTTCAAATTTACACCTGACACAATCAAAACAATTGATTATTTTCACTGTGCAACTCTAAAGTGGAGAACAACAAGGTGCTTACCTTCCTTTGATGGTTATAAAGTCAGAGTAATTGTTATTTTTAAGTGTTCTCACTCTAACATGTGATTTTACTGGAAAAAGAACATTATGCAGTACAGCAGAAATCAAATAATTATCCTGAACAGCAATTAAGTTTTTCACAAGTTCAAGATCAAAATCTATTGCATTAAGAAATCATATCATCCAAGGAGTATTATTTAAAAAGATTAAACAACTGGATTTGACTTTTGCAAAGGTGTTTCCATAAAGAATGAAGTATAATTTAGAGGATCAAATTAAAAAAAAAAAAAAAAACAAAACCAAAAACCCACAAAAATAAAAACAGAAGTTATTTATGATCTTTCAAGATTTTTGCCCCAGAAAACCAATGGTCTATGCAATCCTTTACTTCCTTCTGCAGATTTAACTATATAAATTTCTCTAACAATATTACTGTAAAACCATGTTATTTTATGGAAGGGCATTTGTTTTCTTTATGCTTTTGTAAAGCCAAACACTTCCACTGGCAAGACTGCAGCTTCCCATATAAAATGTTTATACCCTTTAAAAAACACTTTATCACATTAGTAAACTTAAATTGGAGCTGTCAGATTTCTTCAAAGTATCCTGAGGAATCTGTCAGCAGCGTGGCCATGTGCATAAATTCTGGCATTTCTTTTCACAGTATATCAAAAACTAGACGGATGAACGATCTGAAACTGTTATGTGTGTGCTGCTCTCTGAAAGACTTGGGCTGTTTGGTTTCATGCCAGACAAATGTTCTTCCAGCTGCACTTATGTGACATAATCATGATGTACAGTCAATGGTCACATTTACGGTCTGTGCTGTAACACCTTTGGAAATGTGAAAGCAGCAGGCAGCACACTGCCCACTTGAGTTCCAGTTCTAAAAGCCAACTTCCAGTCAGACACTTCTCACAACAGACACAGCTCTTTTCTAACTCACAGGTCTGCATCAGCCATCAGCAAGCAGATGCTCAGAAGACTTGGTTGGGAGGTTGGTCTTGTCACGAGGCCTTGCTGCCAAATACAGTTTTAGGGAATTTACTGCATTTACTTCTAGAGTAGAATAAATAGCAAAATATGGTCAGCAAAATGCACTCGAATACAACAAACACCTACCACAATCTCAAATATCTTGCTGACCAAGTTCAGCAGAAAGAAGGCCTTCAAGTGCATCATCTCAAGTACAAGTTAGTGCAACCAAAATGGAAATGTAAAAAACAACCAGAAAGGGGAAACAAAAGTAGCCATATATTATCAAGATTTAAGGGAATTTTCTCTTCTTACAGAGAATTTTGATGAAAGAATAAATACTTCATATCAACAGGAGATATGTGAGTAGAGTAACAGAAAACAGCAAACTGTTGGGGGGTTACCAAGCACTGTCTATTTAAATCAGGTTTAGGCTTTTCATACTCATATTGCACTGTTGATCTGGTCTCTCTTCATCTCACCTTTACTAAAAGAAACTGATTAAGCCTCTTTAAAATTGTCTAGCTGTGGAGGAAAGTGCTCTAAGCTGAACTAGTTGCTGCTGCCTTTCTTATTTTTCTTTTAAAAAACCAAACAAACAGACAAACAAACAAAAAAAAAAAACAACCCTCTGTTTTCTCCCTGTATGAAAATTACAAAAAAATTATTACCAAGGTTTCAATTCTTGTAGCTGCTGGTTAAGAGTGGTGAAGTCTTTGGAGAAAAATAAAAAAAAGAAAAAAAAGAAAAAAAATACAATTGAGAATTACATCCTTAGATATCTTAGCTACTATCATACTGAAGTATGCCAAATACATTCCTCTTTATTAGAAAACTTAAAAATTAATTATCCTACTATTAGTGTTACTTACCTTAATAAGCATTATCATACAGCTTTGGTATCTTTAAAAACACTAAGTAAATGAGCCAGTTGAGAGAACTGTTACAAAATCTCAAACAATCAAGGGAAATTTTTGGAGCTGAAATTATTTCTCCAACACTAACAGGGGATAGTACCCTTGAAAATCTCTTTTGTTGTCCTTGGGATCTTTACAGCAATTATTGCTCATATTTAAATGGCAAAATGGAACACTGATCCTTCAATTTAAATGGCAGCTAGACATCATGTATGTCATCCCAAATCCTGGGCTCAAACATGTGAACCAATGTGGATGCAGACTGCCATGGTTTCTTTCCCAAATAATGCAGAACCGCATAATGACTATGGATTAAATTATTTGTACAACTGTGTGTAGTGAGTAAAATACATATTTCACACACCTATTCAGAATATCAATAAGCAAGGAAATGCATGATGTAGTAAATTAATATTTGTTAAATTGAAATTAATTAGGGAACATGCAAAATTGGCACTTATTCAGCCTTTATATATAAAATGAAGAGCACATATTTTTTACTTTCACATCAAACTTCTTTTGAATATTTTTTATTTTCCCTGACAGAAGAGAAAGTCCTCTAGTAATCCTTCAAGAATTATTTTCTTGCAGCAAGATAATAGTAATAAATACAACCATGATGAAAAGTCTACAAAACACATATTAAAATTTGAATTGTATCTACATAACATAAATTTAAACATGGTCTAATTTGCACCCATTTAACCTGAATTTCCCTGACCTAATAAAAAATTCAAGCAACCTCTTATTATTCTAGAGTAGCAAAAGCAACCCATTGCTCATTAAGGTGTGAGTTTATACTCAAAGACACAGAAAAAATGGAGTCCTTTGCTCTCTTTACTATCTAAAGACTCCTCAGTCAAGGCATGTGCGGTCTCTGCTGCATGCAGTTATGGCAGGGCAGCAGAAACATCAGCTACTAACATCCTCTTACAGCATCTTCTGACCCCTTGAAAAACAACAATTAAGCAAAATACAGGCAGAGATACTAACCACTTTTGACTTGCCCCTAGGCTAGGCATGAGTTGCCTCTTTCTGACCTGTCTTTTTGTAATAGCTACCACATTTTGACTAAGACTTCATTGCACAGAAACTGACAATCAGAAGGCCTTGTTGTTTTGGTTTTTTTAAATGAAAGGTGACACATGGAAAAAACTGATCCCATCAAACCTGCTTTTTCAATTTTTAAATAAAATATGCTTCATCAAGTACTCAGACAGCTCAGATCTATCTCCCAAACAGAAAAACAAGTTTTGAGATGTACTTACATCTAATAATTTTCCAGTATATAATAATTGTTAAACTACAGTTCTGCAAGGAATCCACAAGTTTATATTTAACTTTATATCCCTCAACTAATTCCAAACACCTTATTTGTATTGTAAAACAAGTCATCTGTGGCTATGCAGGAAATACATGAAAAACCTAATTTAAAATTACTCTAATGCCTTGGTCCTTTCAGAATATCACTGTGCCTGTGCAACAGCAAACTAAACAAATCTTTTAGTTTGAAGAACATCCTGACGTGAATTTTAATGCTCTTGAATATTCTTTGTTATCTGCAATAATAAATTGAGAGCCAGTGCTCAAGGAAATAAAAAACACATCTGAAAGGCATAAGAGACTTCTAATTGAAATGTTACAGCTTTGAGATGTTAAAAAGTCTGAGGTTTTTACAGAGGAAACACTTTTGTGTTCTAGTTATTTATATATATATATATATACACACACACACACATATATATAAACACACACCCCTCTTCATCTGCAGTCAAGGTCACATAGCTCTCACTACTCACACAGAAAACTTGGGTTCTAACTCCAGTCCTCCAATTCATAGTATCACAGAATCATTAAGGAGGGAAAATACCTCCAAGGTCTTTGAGTACAACCTTTGACTGATCAGCATCTTGTCAACTAAGGCACTAAGTGTCACACCCAGTCCTTTCTTGAGCAGCTCCAGGGATGGTGATTCCACAGTTGAGGAGCACATTCAGTGCAGGTAGCTTGGCCAGCAGCTGCAGTGGGTGCTGTGGGTGGTCCTGGATGGTTGGATAGCGAAGTTTCCTAAAAAACCATCTCCCTGGATAGTTTATTCCTATGCCTGAGCCCATATCTACTTTACAGGTCTTTAGTACACAAAATACAGCCTCAGGCAAATGATACCATGGTCATCTCAGAGTATGATGGGGTCATAAGAAACATAAATTTTTAATATGTTTACATGTAAAAAATGTCTAGACAATATAGACAAGTATGACTTCACCAGTGTTAATTGAAAAAAACAATAAGATAAAAAGGTATGATATAACTGGAAGAAGCAACTGAGACAACAAAAATTAGTAGTTGTCCTTATTATTCACATAAATATGTAGATTATCTTTGTTCCTCCAGTGACTGCAGTGCCTGGTTTATGCTTCCCTTTGTTACCCATTTCTAAGGCACTGTTGTGGAATTGGGCAGCACTTTCATTCAAAACCTCAAATACACAACTTGCAGATTTTGTAAGAAATATGTTGTACTGTTCCTCTCTTCCAAAACATAGCAAGACACATTTTCTCCTACTAACTCCAGCTACCTTCAGTGTAGAGGTAATAGTGTCAGGTCAATCAACAGAGAGGGCATTATTTTCTGATTCCATCTTTTTCTACACTGCTTTAATAAATATAATATTACTGTGATAACAAAGAGCTTGTATTTGGAACATACTTTTTAGATTAGCCATATTTTTAGGAATTCTTTGTAAACAGAGCTTCTTCCTTTGAAGCTGGATTTGAAAACATTGATAGTGTTTATCCCAGAAGGGAAATAAACAAGAAGATTCATAATTAATGTATCAAAAATAATGAGTTATATTGAGAGGGAACTTTAGTTTTCTGTCTCATGATAGAGAGTCATTCCACAAAAGTGACTAGTGGTATTCTTTAAAATAAGGAAACATTAACTCTTTCCTCTTCTCTCCTTGTTATGAGATATTGTTATCCTAAACAAATTTCCCTTTGAGACAGGATATTAAACTAAGCTGATCACATCTACCTTAGATTCCCATCTATGAATGTTGATTTCTTAGCATACAAATACTCTAATAAAGAAGTTTAATAACAACAATAGTCCATGCACACATTTAGCCAGGGATTAGATTCCAAATCCAGTTATTACAGTTTATTCAGCTAACAAATATTACTTGGCCCATGGCAACCATCAGTGTATGCAGTCTTAGACCACAATAAGCAGAAATTAATGCACTACAGCTTAATACACAGTGAGGGGTTGTTAAAGACAACTTACACGACTTTGTCAGACGCAATACGTGATTGTGCATTTGAGGAGTTAACACCAAACTCATCCCTCCCAACTGCAGACATCCAAGGGTCATACTTAACCTATGTGTATGACATGGTTTGTGATTCTTCTACAGTGAATGAAGAGACTCACACGGGGCTATTCACATCCTAATTGGAAGGAAATGCACCCTCCAAAGGCCAGGCCCCTCCACAAGGCAAGACCAAGATGGAGGTGAGGAAGGTAAATCAAAGATAGGAATTAAGCTGGAGTCCAACATACCAATCTCACCTTCCCCAACAGTTTCTTCCATGGTTAAAATAAACCAAGAAAAACCTGAAAGCTGGCAGCTCCAATGGCTCCATGTTTCTACAAGGAATAAGTCTTTTCCTCATGTAAGCTGTTGGCTAATTCTTTGGCCAAAGTCCACCCCTCCTGCTGTTGACTGAGGAATTGATTGTGTAAGGATCCCTCTTCTTCAGCACTGGCTTGACTTGGACAGCTAGTGAGCCTTGATTAAACAAAGTTATTCTCCACAAAAGAAGCTGAAAAGCTCTTGGATGATTTGTTCTGCTACCTCAGTTGTCTTCTGGCAAAACCTCCAATGCAAGGGTTGAACAATTCAGGGATGATACCATCTCAGCCCACCACAGGTATTTCTTGAAGGTCATCTGACCCCAGCTGAAATGCACTGAATTCACAGAACAAAGTATTGCTCCTTCAAGGAGGATAGGACTCAAACTCAGATTACAGACACGCTGTGAGCTGGCAGCATCGCTGTTAAAAACTGTTAATAATTCATTGTCAGCCCCTGGAGAAGAACAAATTAAAAATGCTCCTTGAAATATCATCTTTATTGGCAATACTGGCTAAAAAAATGCAACTTCTTTTCCCTATTCACTATATGCAAACACACAAAGAAAATGGCCTTCTTTAAATGAAAACAGTTGCTGACATTTTACATTTCTGATTTTACTTTATTTACACAGGATTTTGATTCTGTCTACTGGGAAATGACATTTTCCTTCAGATAACAAAAGGAAAATATATAGAAAAATGGTGGAGCTGGCATTTACAGGAAATACAGCCAGAAAATTACAGAGGAAAAATAACCACTTGTGTTTTCTATAATTACACAGAAATATGAAATAGAGATTGCATTATTGTGGTTTATTTATGATTCCATTTATGACCTCAAGAAAACAATAATGGAATCCTTTTTAGAATCTACCTTTCAAAGCAGCAGTTAACACTGACTACCAGAAATGACATTTCTTGAAATTATAGTCTTAAGACTACAATTATAAGGTTTTTATAAGGTGACTAAAGTATTATAATAATGAATATATGTAAGTATAGATTGATCAAAATAAAAAATTAAATCTTATCTCTGATCCGGGAATTATCATAGATATTTATTGTAAGATAATGTCAAAATGATCTCATGAATTTATTTATAGCCTTGAAAATATGCACAGAAAGATGAAAAACTAAACTCACAATAGAATTATTCAATCAAATATATTACATTTCACCCAAAAATAGGATATCAAGCTAACAGCATATTCTGGCTAGGCAGCACAATTTGACTAAGAATGCATATTTTTATTCACTACTTCTACAAACTGTCAGCAGTGTTAGAAACACAGACTTTATGTTTCCAATGATAGCTGACAGCACAAGTCAAGTAACCAGCTTTCCCTTCCCTACTTGCTCGAAGAATTGTAGTATCATTTATCCACTGCAAAGGTTCACAAAGGCCTGGCAGAGTGAGATTAATATGTTTCTTTATGATGCAAGCAGTAATGTTTATATCCTTCCTTCTTCTTGAGTAGTGTCTGACTGCAAACCTTCTTATAATCAGGCTTGATGGGTGTCACTGGAGCTCAAAGTATAATATATGCAAAAATCACATTTCAGAACAAATGAGGAAATACTAATTCATTGTGGAAGAACTTAGAAAGGATCAGCAATGTTTCTGGTTTTCAATTTACTTTTTCCAACAGAGCAGCAGCAGAGCACTGCAGACATCCCCATCCATTTGCACTGCAGGACCAACAATACCCACCCTGAAAAGCCAAAAGACTGTATTTCCAGATCATTTACATCAAATACAGAAAAAAGCTTTTTCTGCACACTTTCAGACAGACTCTGAAAACTGAAAGCAACCAGCAAATGACACAGCCTCCTAGAAGGAAAAAAATCAGTTGTCTTTTACACACAGGAACTTATGTACCTCGTTCCCAAGTGACATTTTTATCAGGCTCCTGCAATGCTGCAGCCAGGGAGCAGCAAGGGGGAGATGATTCACTGCTGGGAGTCACAGCTCAGCAACAACCTGAGTGTGCTGAACCTTGGCAATCCACCCAGGAGCAAAGCAAGCCAGGGGACACCACAGTTCATATTCTGCTCCCACCATGAAGTTAGCGTGGATTTGGTAACTTCAGAGGAGTTGATTGGGATTGACTCTGGTGTAAGTGCTGAGCACAACATGGTCCCACATCTACTGCCCTATTTAAAAAGCAGCACCTCAGATTCTTTCTGAAAACCCAGCTTTTCTGCCCTTCTGATGAAAGGGATTCACTTGTTGATACCAACAATCTCACTATTTTATCAACTGTAACTGAAAGATTTGCAACAATTCAGCTAACAATAGTCTTAAAGAATTGTAGTCCTTTGGGTACTACATCTTTAAAAATAAGGTAATAAGAATGCTGAAAGGACAGCAATCCAGATTCTTCAATACACATTTCTAAATCAACCCAAGGAGAGCAAAAATTGACAAAGTTTCTGAGTTTCTGTGAACATGTGCAGAGCACACAGGCACATGTTTAGATGCAAATCCTCCCTTTCCAAAGCATCCAATACTTATTTCTTAGTCCTGGTGGTCCAGAAATGACAGGCTTACAACTGTGTCTTTGTTGAGGCATTGAAGAGCTCCTCTAAATAATTTTTAAGTTGAATTTCCCCGCCTTCAAATCATCTTCAGAGTCCTAGGGAATCAAATCCCAGTGGGTGGCTCAGCTTTAAAAAGAAAAGGAAGCAGTGACAACCACTTGCTAGAAAATTATTTTTGGTTGTAATTGTAGGGTGGGATTTTCTAAAGCTCTCTTGCCCAGCTTTGCTCCCACAGGCTAAGAAATGAAGTATGCTATGATCTCCAGCAGGAAGCCAGCAAAACATCCTTCAAACAGCCAACCTCACCCATAATTACAATTATATATTTTGTAAGCAACTCAAGAAATAGCCAGCTGCTCCAATTAGAGCTTATGTAAGTGAAGCAGCATTCGGGTCTCCTTATCTCCCAGAAATTTGTCACCATCAATGATCACACAGATTTTAGGGGACAAAAAAACCAAAACAGAATATTAGGTAGGTAGGTAGGGCAGAGTGCAGTTAGCAAATAAATTTTCTCAAATGTAAAATTTTTTAATGCCACAGAACTGTAAGGAAAAAATACCCATAGAAGTGCACTAAGAGCTGTAAGTCCTCCAAACAATCTGTTCAGCAAGAGCAAACTGTTCTTAGTTAAACAAGGAAAAGATGCAATGAAAGAGAAATGCTCAATTTCAATGCTGTATGTATGTTAGGATTTGACAGCTGAAAACTAAAATAAGAATACCTGATGTTGTGGTAGCGAAAATGAACCAATGTTTAAGTTCATAGTTTTGTGTTGCCCATGTTAACATGAGATTTAGAAATGGGGACAGAATCTCACCCCAGCTCACCAGCCTCAGTTTCCTGTGCTAATAGCACCAGTACTCTGGCTCTGCTCTGTACACTTCTAGCCTTGCTTTTTCCACCTCCTTTCAATTGCAGTTCTACTCATTTTTAAATACAGAGATTATTTTTTTGCTTATGGCTTCCTGCCAAACACTCCTTCTTTCATTTTCTTGAGCCTGGCTTTATTAGCCTTGTCTATCAGTATGCTCAGAAGATGCTCTCACCATGCACCTGACAGGCTCTTCCTAACATTTCCTAAAGTACTATCAGCAATGAATTGTCTTTCTTCTTACTCTAAAGGAATTTTAAGTTTCTCCTCACTCCTTTGGCCTGTCAGTGTGAAGCATTCCTTCCCTGGCATTAAACATTCTGCTGAATGATCCAGTGCAATAAGAAGAATTACAAATCTTCGGAAATGTACTTAAAAATTCAATAAATTCAATAATTTTAAAATATGAAAAATTACCTACCGTGATTCTTTAAGCTCTTTTTTTTTTTGTCTTAATGCCAGATTTTAATGCCATCTGCAGCTGTTGCTTTTATTAAGATTAGAATTAATACATTTGTATTTTGGAGACAGTGGTCTAGATGCAATTAGGGTTCAGTTAACATTTGACATTAGGGGCTCCCAAATCCAACACAGTCATACACTAATGTGCAAAATCACTGCTTTCCAATAGATCTGGCATCCCATCTTCTCCTACTGAGACTTTGAGGATAATTTTTCAAAGGGTGATGTTGGGTTACTTATTTGAGAAGTGAGAGGTTGTGGCCACTTATAGGTGATCTAGAAAAGGAATCTAGAATGTGGTACCTGCCACAGACCATGGACAGCTAAGGGTGGTACACTGGCCACTTTGCTGTGCCCCCCATTTGCTCTCATTGCCTCAGCAAAATGATTTTTAAGATTTCTTTTTTTCACATTGAAATTCCTATCAAGTGGCTTGTATTTGCTCTACTACTTTTAATCCTAGAGGAAATGCCCAGCAAATACCCCACCCTGGAACCATCTCTGTAGCTCCTGAAGTAACACATGCCTTTTACTGAAATCTCTGACACCAATAAATCCTAGCATTTCTTTCTTATAGAATAATAGAATATCCTAAGTTGGAAGAGACCCTCAAGGACATTGAGTCCAGCTCCTGGCTTTGCACAGCACCATCCCCAAGAGTCACTCAGTGTGCCCAAAAGTATTGTCCAAACACTTCTTGAGCTCTGTGAGCCTTGGTGCTGTGACCACTGCTCTGAGGAGCTGGGTCCAGTGCCCAGCCACCCTCTGGGTGACGTCTATTTACACTTGGCCTTTTCCTTGCTTCCTAATTCTTCATTTCTGCACGTTTGCTCTTACCCAAAATGACAAGAATTTCTACAACCATCCAGATAAGCATTCTTAATTCTCTTTAAGACCTGTTTTTACTCTATGTTAAATATGACTTTGAGTAGCAGATCTGAGATCAGTTTAATCCAGTCCTTTTTTTTTTCCCCTTTTATAAGATACTTGAAGACATCTGAGAAAAGAAGCTTAAGACATTACAATATCAGTATACATCTTCTCTTCCTGTGAGGTGAGCAGGTTTGCATCCATGCATATAGCAACAACCCTGCCCTGGTCAGATTCTAGCTTTTATCAAATAGTTAGATTTAGATCCCTTCTGATTTCTTTTGTAACCAGCCAGTAGCAATTTGTGTCTTCTTAAGGCCTTTACTCCTTCCCCACTCCAGGAGCTCAGGTGGTTCAAAACTTGTGGCACAGGATGGATACAGGGCAGATCCATGAGATGCTGGTCCCACAGATCCAGGCTCACCACCTCAAGGAAAACAGCAACAAAGGGATTTTTGTCTGAGGCTCTCAGGAGGAATAACAGAACTATGCTTTTATAATCAGCATGTCCAGTGGTCAGGCTCCACAACAAGAAATTGCTAATCCAGGTACCAAGCTTAACCAACTCGAGTATCAGTCATGCGTACATTTATTGAAGAGAGAAAAATTAATATATTTCAAGTTAAAAAGTTCATTCTTTCACATCACTGGTGCAGAAATTCATATCTTTCCCTGACTTATTACCAAGCAACCTCTTGAATATCCAAGGATATCACTCACTCACCTCCCTGTACAAGCCTTGAAGGCTTCAGAAATCCCTATTGATCCAACACTAACTCCCCTGAATTCATAAGTCAACAGCAGTAGTGGAAACTATAGCTTGCAGGCCTTACTGCAGAAACTCATCTGTCAAAAACCTGGTAACACACACAAATGTTTTCTCAAAGAATTGTTAATTTGCCTCCCTGCCATCTGTGACACTTTGAAGAGTCAAAATTCAACGTTGCTTGTCTCAAAACCCAAATTTCTATTGTCACTGCTCACAAAGGTTCACCATGTAGATCTGCACATTCTTCAGATCTGAATTTCCTTGATAATATGTCTTTTGCTATTGACATTTTTATTAGCAGTACTTTAACACAGCAATTCTGCTCACCCCAGAAGGCTTCAAAGTCACATACAGGGCCAAGGAAGCTTCTACAACAGAGTGACAGCTGACAGCTAAAGAACATACCTAACAATTACAGATTTCAGCCGGTCACAGTCTCAATGAAGGTAAAAAAATCCACCTTTACTAAAACAGTCCAAATATCCTCATCAAGCAGGTACCACACTGATATTTCCCCTTCAGCAGAAAATACCTGTGTTAAACTGAACAAATGACAATTAACTTACTTCAGAAGATGATATTCACACCTGTTGCCAAATCTGACTGGCACCACACTGAAATAGGTCTCTGATTATGTATTTCAGAAAGCATCTATTAGCATGCAATGAGAAAGAAGCCCAAGATCTACAAATACAAAAATTACATCAAAATTACATCTACAAGTACAAAAATTACATCAGTAATTTTCAGTACCCTCTGTGCTCTAATAATATTAACATATAACTTCATAAAGACTTCCTTTCTTTATTAATCACACTGAGACTTTCATTCAGGGCTAATTCTAAAAGAATTTAGTTACTTCAATCATACCTTGCTGTTCCTAGCTTCCTGCCAGAACTACCACCTTTCTCATTATACCCTACTAAAACAATGCCCACCACTGATTTTTACCTAGCTCAAAATGACCTGCAAGTGGTTTTGATCTACAGATACAGAGTTACCTTCATCAGGCACCCCCTGCCTATTCATTTTTAGCATATCTATTTGAGTAACATTATTCACGAAACTGTTATGGTTCCCTGTGTCCCATGTCTGCAGGAAAATCTGCCTAATATTAATACAGCTGCTGTCTTGAGAAAGACACCTATTGTACTTCAGTAGAGCCTGTCTGAGGCAGCACACAGCAAACACTTATGCCCAAGTAACCAATAGGAAATGGCCACTGACACTGAAGACAGTTTAAAATGGTGTCACATACCTTGTTGTGTATTTTCTATTTCTATTTTCCAAAATAATCCAAACCAAGTTACTATTAGGAGTGAAAAGACACTTCAGCAGAGGTGGAGCTCAAATCTGTCACCTGTGTACATTATTCTGAATTTATTTTTTTCCTGAAGATTAACAGTGCACGCACAATTCAGAAAGAACATAGCTCTTCCAAAGGCAAAAGACATGGATTGTAAGAAGATCAGCTATTAACAAACTCAAGGTTACAAAAGATATCCCCAGCTATGTTCATCTGCAGGCATCCTGTGATCTTGCAGAAAAGACCTCTCTAGTTCATCTATTTTTTCTGTACTGCTGTGTTCTCATTACACCAATTCACAGTCTGCACCACAGCCCCCCAGGTTCAGAAGTCACATTTTATTGTTTTGGGAACTCCTCAACAATCTCCTTGATACAAAGAGAGGTATCAACAGGAACAGATCCCAGTCACCCATTTAACATATTCTTAAGCAATTCATACCAGGAGACATATCTACCTGCAGTTTCTAGTAATTTTATAATGCATGGTAGAAATGCAGATGGAAATTAGGGCTTCCTCATTAATACTTTTCATTTGTTATGTCAGAGACAGAAAAAACTCGGCAAACAGAGTATTCTAGTATTCTAGTATTGATTCAGAAATGCAAACTTAACACAGGATTAGATGCTTAAGGTTTTAACAGCAAACACACACAAAGAGCAAGTCAATAATGACAATGCAAGGCCAAATTCTAAATCTTCTTCACTGGTTATGTCTAAAAATCTGCCTCTCAGTATAGATTTTCACAGTCTCTAAACAAATCTGCTTATAGCCATATCAATGATATATTTCATCTCTCATTCCAACTCTAGGACTTCTCATGGTGAGATGTCATTGGCTTTTTTATTAATTTGACAATTAAAATGCACTAAATGCCTACATTTTTAGATTGCTACAGTGAAAGGAAGTGAGACCCTCCTCCCTATTGGATTACTAATAGTTACTACCAACATTTATCTCATTTCTGGATCTGGCCAACACTATACAAGACTACAGAAACACAGCAGCATTTACTTTTATGTTTTCTTGTTTACAAGTCACAGGACTGATGAATTATGAGGGGGAAAATGCCATTCTTTAAAAAAGAAATCATATACAGTTGAAGAATTTCTCCTTTTCCCAAATCATGAGGAACCAGAGGTACAGTTTTACAAACAAATTTTTCTTTTCCTGCATATGTCTTTTCTTTAATATTTTGCAAGTTATTTCTTTGTGCAATACACTTGCTCAGTTAGCACCACCCAGTCATTGCAGTGATTCTGAATAAAGGACAAAAGAGTATGAAAAACTGTTTTAAAACTGCAATATTAAATGAGCCATAAACACTGGATTGTTATATACCAACCCTTCAGTTCAACTTGAGGATTACACAGCACACAGATTTTAATACAATAAATGGTCTAGCAGGAACCAAGATGAGCAATACTCATTACTGTGACTATAAAATCAAATACAGGACCAAGCTGGAAATACTGGCCACACCACTCATATAAAATGCATGTCCCAGGGGACAAAATATCAAACCAGTGCCAGGAGACCCAAATTATAATTTCTTTTTCCACATCCTAGCCTCTGTCTGATTTCAAGGAAATCACTTCAGCCAGTCTCAGTTTCAACAGTGAGCACCATAACATAAAGAGATAAGCAAGCAAAAAAAGGTCTCTAAAAAGGTTTGATTACTACTTAATAGAAAGGTTTGGGGTTTTGTCTGAAATGAAGGGACAGTTGAATCTGTGATTAATGCCTGAAGTCGATGGGTGCATGGGTGGGGGACAAACAAGAATTACCTGGAGTAGTGCTTGCCTTGCACTCAGTGCAGGGAAGGGAGGTAAGAGGCCAAGGTCAGGTCTGCTTTCTCCCTACTGCCATGGAGGTGGAAGCTGTCCAATTTTCACTGCTTGTACTTATGTTTTTAAGTGACTTTACTGTGACCATGGCTGCAATATCAGTCCTGGTTCCTGCCCATTTAAGTAGCTGTTTGCTAACTGAAAGCTTAAAAATCCAATGACCTTTTGTAGTTGCAGCAATGTGTGTGTTATCCTGCCAATATCTGCTCTCTCATGAGCTCCATGCTCATTAGTTGACATTAAGCATGATTGCCATAAAGGTGATGTAGCTGAGCTTTAAATGGTACCTGCATTGTCCTGTGGATATTTATTCCATGGCTACTCTGTAATTAAAGGTTTTATCAAACCCTTTGGGAAAATCGCTTACAAAACAGAGTTAAAGAAATGTGAATTGTGCTAAATTACTGTATTTTCACCCAGTAATTCAGTAGACTGCCAGAAAATGCAGCCAAAAACCTTAAACAATTTTTGGACTGGGAACAGAGATTAGCAACAACCAGTTCACACAACTACTGAGTTATTTTCAGAGAGCATTAAAGACAATGACCTTGAGACCAATTGCTCTTCTGCCTCACAGACATATGAATGTCTTGAATCCCACAATATGGGAAACATAGCTCATGAGGGTTGAACAATATGTTATATCCAAAAAAATTCTCCAGAATGCACTTCCTTGCAGCAGAATACAATGAAGTTTGTATTTTCCACTCCACCAAAATGCTGCCACTTCGACAGCTAAGAGACAAAGCTAAGCTCAGCCAATAACTCTTTTTGATATGGTATCTGGGTAAGAGCTAAGCCTGCTTCCTACCCTTTCATAGTTAATTCTTGCCATTCTAAGTGTGGCTAAAATAAATCCACAGCAAATCAACCCGATATAAACATGAGCTATCACATAAAGACAGATCACCTGAAGTCTACAAAGCTCTCCTCTATAAATCTGCTTATTGCTCCTGGTCTTCATTTTAAAAGCAGTGAGAGACAGGTTAAACATGGTGCTGAAGGATGCAGATACACAGTACATTACAGCTCCATTTCAACCTTTCTTAAAGATAGTCTGAGGAAGTGCAGTAAACTCAGTGATTTCAGTGAACTGTGCTGCACAGATTTAAAAGATTTATTTATTTTATCCATCGACATTCATTTTTCGTGTAATTAAACTGCTGTCATGGATCAATGAGCACAGATAACAACTACAAGTAGCACAAGAGCATCCACCAGCAATCTTTTTCATTAAGTACATAACCAAATATTATGTGTTAGGCTGCAACACAAAATGCATCTAAAGGATCTCATTTTGTTTGAAAACTGAGGGACAACCAGAACTTGTGACCTTCTAGAGATGAGGACATAAAATCAAAGCATTCAGGAGCAAACAAGCCAGTTCTTATTACTGATACAAGGTTTAAATCTAATATGAGGTTTAAATCTAATTTTTAGAGGTGAGGCTCCAGTGAAAATATAAACACAGTTAAAATGATAGTTAGAATTAGGCCCTCAGCAATAATATAACCATGAAGCAAAAGAAATTCAAAATCTTTAACAACAAAAAAGTAAATATTCCAGATCTGTATAAGTAAATCAACTTTTCACATTTTGACAAGTTGACAGTTCTTAAAAATCATTATATAAGTAGGAAGTATCACTCAGGAAGTAGATGAAAAGTAATGAGAGAATGCAGAGAAAGTAATGTAGGAGTTTTTTAATCCAGCCCCTTGATATTTGATTTGTGCTGTTTAAAAAATCAGCATTTGAACACAACAATCTGCTTCTGTACTAACAATGAGAAAAAAACCCCATCATAATACCAAGAAATACTGTTTCTGAATACTTAAGACACTTTTTTCTTTTTCTTTTTTTTTTTTTGTCAGAGAAGGAAAAAGATCTTTAAGCTAGTTCCCCTGCCAAATTTTTCAGTCTTTAGGAACCTGAATTTGGACTTTGGCACTCTGGAATTTGGCCCAGTATGAAACCAATTCTTATACAGAACTATCTTATAAAGGTCTGTGTATTAAAAAAAAAATACTCTTCTTGATGTACAGATCCCACATGAACAGTCTTTGTACCTGAACAGTAACAGTGGAATCAGCAGAGAATGCACAAAGCATCACAGCTACACAGTAGAGAAACCAGTGAGTGATGGCATCCATTTAATAAAGCTTGTGATGGCTCTCTTTCTTCATAAAAGCAAAAGAAATTTCAGCAAAATCTAGAACAGCAATATGTCAGTTGTCAGACAATCTTGGCTAAAAAAGATGCATATTTTACATGAACTTGCATATTTTTTACATTTGAATACTAGCAGAATTTGAAGGCATTAACACCATTGGTATTAATAATCTTTGCATGCTTAAATCCCACAAAGAGGGACTACTTCCCTCAGTTTCCATTTCTCAATGCTTTAACTGCTAAAACTTTCCCTGTTCCGTTGTCCCTGAAAGTGTATCTGTGCCAGGCAAGAGACCAAGTGAGTTTTAGAAATCTCAAGAAGAGGCATCCTATCCAATTACACCATCTAAAGATATTCACACTTTATCTTTAAATGACACAGAAGGCAAGACAAGGTTAGAGCAATGATCTACCATTGTCTGATTAACAGCCCCACTTCACATCTGCAAGCATTCTCTCAACACACAGTGGCAGAAATGATTATTCAATTTTTCAGGATGATTGGAAGCTTCATATTCCAGGTGTAAAAAGAGTCTCAGTCCTCAATATATATTACACTTCTAATTAGCATAAAAATACTATTCTGCTTTTCTGAAAAGGAGAACTGTAGCTGACAGGGTAATCCCAAAGAGAAATACAATTACTTGTGTTGGTCCTCTCTTCCTTTACAGTTGCTCATTAAGGGCCTTGATGCAAGTGAAAATGGTGTCAACATTTTGCCTTAATGCAAAGCAGTAGCTTTCCAGCCTCTGATTATTTTGACATTTCTAGCCAAACAAAAAAGCATTTCAAAGTCTGGATTGTCTGTAAGGGATACAGGAGTGGACAATCTGTTTATTCTTGCACATTTGCTTTCAAGTTTTACCACTTGGTCCTTGTATAAAGAGTGGGGGGGAAAAGCAAAGCATGCCAAGAAATCACAAAGGGAATACAAGAAAGGAGCACACCTGCTGATGTATGCTGCAGGCAAAATGCACATGTGGAAAAAAGGGGGATACATGCAATATGGAGCATTGGCCCCATCATCTTCCTCACATCCAAAACTTGGTTCAGTCTGGACAGAAAATTGCCACTCCTAGGTGGGAAGATCTGGTTCAGTTCTCTTTGTATATTATATATAGATTACAGACAATATCTCCCACAGTGCAACATGCACTGGTGGCCTCCACAACTCTCCATGGAGGTAATTTAAAGGAATTTTTGTGACCCTACACTGACCAATTTTCTGTAATCAAAACAACACATGCAACTGAAAGTCAAATGTGCTGTGGTTCCCACCACAAAGCTGCCGCACTGAGCTATGCAGGGGAAGACAGAAAAAGCCTTCCATGTGCTTGTTCTGCAGCTGCCTTGCATCCCTGGACAGCCCAGCCCAGCCTGCTAACCTGGCTGCCTGGCAGTTTCTCTACAGAATGTTTGAAAATTTTACCAGAATTCTCTGCTGGTAAATAACAAAGACAAGCTGACAGTGGAAACCAGCAACCACCTGTGAAGTGGTTTTCCTGCCACAGGACTTGACATGCTGGCTTTACCCCTCAAAGGTAAGTATTTATGGAGAAAGCCACAAAAGTCTGTCCCAAGCTTAGTGTCTCTATGTATTTTCATGTTTCATCACCTTTTTCAGCATGTTTCCTACTCTTACCCTGTCCTGCTCCTTTGTGCTGCCCTTGATGCTTTCACAGACTTAGTCAAGGAGATTGCACTCAAACATATAAAGCTGTCTTCTGCCAGTAATACCAAACAATACCATATACTATGTAATTCTTCCCCTAGAGCCTTATTCAATATGAAAAAAAGAAATAAAATCCAATCCACAGAATTTATCATTTTTTAGAATAGTTTTCAAGCTTATCTATACAATTTTCTAGAATGAACAGAGTAACTATGACAATGTAGCTTTTGTACCTACTAGTTAATGTGCTGCAAAGACCTACACACATATTTTGTCTGCTTTAGCAAAACAAGTAGCTGCTCCATCTATTCCTTCAATCTCCAGTTTAGCTTCATTGCCTCTCTCACACTTCTAGCACTGACTTAACTGGTCTCTTTAGTCCTCACAAGTGCATTAACAAAGCTTCCCATCAAAATATCACCCAAAGTACTATTATTAGCTTAGCTCTAATATAACACAGAAATTGAGAATGGCTGCTGCTAGAAAAAGCCTATGTAGATGTTACTTGTCTGACAGCTTCAGGCTTATTTTCAACATGTTAAATAACTCAAAAATTACTCAGGCAGCTATTCACTGACATCAACCCCTGCACAGCTGAGTAAGTAATGTTAAGGCCCTGTAAATGGAAGGAAATCCTATTATGAATGCCAGAAGGGGCATCAGTCTTTTCTTCCAAGCCACTGCTCCCTGTGAATGAGGGGAACAGCACTAAGAACCAAACACAAAGCCTGATTTCCAGCAGTTACAGTAAAGCAATACATTCTTCCAAGGTGGGGACACCCAGGGAAAAGCTCCAAAAGACTCTGGAATCACTGAAATATTGACACTTTCAAAGACAAATCTTCAACATGAAAATCTCTACAGTACATGGAGGCTATACTGAGTAAACAACACCTGGCTGTTCTGCTTCTTGCAATTTATGGCTTTTTAAATTTCCTTTTGCCACTTTCTTCATTCAGGTCCTAACAACCCCAATACCCCAGCCAGCCTGCAGTCAGGCAGGAAAGAAGCTGGGCTCTACAGCCTTGGTCTTGGGGAGGGAAGGGGGGACAGGGAAGGGGAAAGGGAGCAAATAGATACACAAAGAGAAACTATTAGTCACTACAAAATGTCCTGCCAGGGAACCTTTGGGAAATCCTGTTATTGAGGTGCACATAAGCGTAAGCAGATCCTTTCTGTCACTTCAGAGGAAAAAGGAGTGAGGATGAAGGAGGTCTTAGAGAAGGAAATATCTGTGCAGAAATGGCAGCTAGTCTGGCCTAACCAGAAAACAGTAGCTCAACCTCAATGCCAAAGTCTCTCCCATTCACAGCAAGGAAATCAAATTCCATTCTCGTTTTATCTTGGCACAGATCTTTTTCTTCAACCCCTGAATTACACCAGCTTCTGTGATCAGGACTCAGGGCCATTATTTTTGGCCTTTAAAAAAAAGACTGCACTAAGCTGAGAGTAACTATGTCTAGTACAAGTTGAGAAATGGGCCAGTTTTAATTCAGACACATTAATCAAAGAAAATAAAGCAATGTAAAAGCATCTGGCAACACACAAATTAGTAAGACTAAATGTCTCACTACTCACAGTAATTGTTTCTTGGGCTGATAAAGGAGGCTTTTCTCCTCTCAACTGAAAGGTTTACATTTTCCTCCCTTCTTTGAATCCCTCTAAGGTATTGCTATAATGAACATTTCTCCTGGAGACTTCTGGATAGATTCAGCATGTTTTAGCTTTGATTTCCATGTGACAACTACTAAATTTCATCACATGGGCTTCACTGCAACACCTGTTGGACTAGAGCACAGTTCAGAAATGCATTAAAAGTGAGAATATTGCATCTTGTCTCCTCTGGGGCTTCTGTCCCAGGTGGGCAGAGATCAGACCCGTAATACAGCACTTACCTGTAGGCCACCAAAGTGGCCTTTATATTATTTTCAACATTAACTGCCCATATATCCCAGGGAAAGCTGTATCTCTTCATGGATTCACTTGGAAAATAAATAAAATAAGTAGCTTTCAGATGACTGTGTTTCACAATGACATCTATTTGTCTGTCCCAACCAGCCTGACAGAAGCTTCTCTTCCTTACAGAAATTATAAAATACTGACTGCTTGTTCCCTTAAAATGACTCTACCCTTGGCCCTTAATACACAAATCTTATTCTTCCAGTGCTCACACACAGCCTGAGCTTTCTTTCATTTAGTTAAAATTAAGAGTATTTAATTTCCAAATTATCTGAATCATTCTAAATAATTTATGTAACTGAAACTAAATCACGGCCATGGTCTCAGTTATACATCAAATCTTGGTGTAACTTACAGCAGAAAACATCATCTTTGAGCAAGGGACACTCAGACTCTCCAATTACTTCCCATTTACCACTAGGGGCCAGCAGTTCACCTGCTGCTGCTACACCAAGGAGTACCTGGCCACCTGAAAGAAATTCTGCTCCCTCTTCCACCTGCTAAACCATATTAAAATAGACTAGAAATTCATACCCACATATCTTACACATAAGGGATAACTCCCTTTGGTCATAAGAAATACTTTATGGAGGGAGAGAGAATTAACTTTCACCATTATGAATTTAAAGGAGGTACAAGGAAAAAAAAATAGAAGCATTACAAGGGAGGAGAATTATGGGGGATTTTTGAGAGGTGGTTATTTTCCATTGAAAGCTGTCAGCCCAAGGAAGGGTGCTCATTGTTTTCACTATTTTAATGCTGTCTCTGAGCAGCATATCTATGGCCTGAGACATATAATTTAACATTTGGCTGTCCTTCCCTCTAGCTGTATCAGGCTACCTAGGGAGCAAAGACACAGTGGATTTGATATCTCATTCTAGCACATTCACTTGGAGATATTCCCTTGCTTTGGAAAATGCCAAGCAGTAATCATCTGAAAAAAACCTCTCTGTTTAAACATCAAAAAAAAGTAAAGATGTTCAAAATGTCTTCAACATATATTTATTTACCCTTACTTTTTATAAACACATAGGAGTAAGCAAGAGTTACTAAACAGCACCTATATCATAGAGAAATTGTGTCATAGTGACAAAATTACAATGAAAAAACCTCATCCTATCACAGACACTGCATTACTGTAGACAATTACCAGAAGATGCAGCTCTGGACAAAAACAGCTTAGCATTCTTTTGGGCTCCTGTGAACTTAAATAGCACCCATCTCCTAGGAATTTTGTAATTCAAGAGCACTACAAGAGAACTACTGAAAGAGATTAAGAGATTAAGGTATTAATTAAAACTTTTATCTGATATTGAAAACCAACCAACCAACTTCTAGAGGAGATTAATCCATATAAAGGACAAAGCTTTAGTTATAGTTGTCCTTAGTTACAGTTTTCCTAAGGAGCAGACAACCAGGAAGAGATGAGCCCAACAATTTCATTCCCTTACTTCCACTCCTTTGCAAACCAGTGGCTAAGACTGCAATGCAGATACTGCTCACATGGGAATACCTTCAACAAAACAGTTTCTCCTTGAAAACTGGACCTCCTTTAAGCACTTTTGCACTATGCTGTGAAATAGTCTCAACTGTGTATTTTTGCCTGCATTGGGGAGGTTCCATAACAGTGATGGGTGATCCCAGCTACAAAAACCTTGGCATGCTGCACTCTTTGAGAGCTGAGAAACATTAGAGGTGGTGAAAGGTCTCTTCAGGCTCTGAGCAAGGACTAAGAATAAACCTAGATATTTTCCCCACCTCAGAGTAAGCAAAACAGCACAGTATGTAGAGAAAACAGCAGTGACATGCTGCCTGTCAGCCTCAGAAAAACCCTGAGCACCAGACCCTCAGGCTGATGTGACAAACAGAGGTGCCCTGAACACAATGTAATTGCACCAGTGTATACCAGCTGTGAGTCTAGCACAGGGCTTTTCTAACAGCTGGTATAATTCTGTTAAAACTCCCAGCACAGTTCAGCTGCAGGTCAGTCTGGTTTCAAAGAAAACAAAATGATAATTTTTGTGAAACAGTTGCCTGAAATACAATAAAATACTCATTAGGAAACTCGGGCTGCTTCCACCCTCAAGAGCATTTATTAAGCCTTGTATTAGGTCCCTCAAATCCTTTCTGCTCGCTGTGTAAAACCAGCCCTGTTTCCCCTGCTGCCTCCGTTTTGCATTGCCACAGTAGCGTGCCTGTAGCTCCTCCTCACACTTTTAGAAGTTGGTAAATGGGTTTGAGGACAACGGACACTCAAGTCCCTGAGTATCAAAATTCTTCCAAAAAAAAGACATAAGAGAAGTCAATTCCATCTGTTCAGCCTCACTGAACCCTTCTTTTTGCATGGATTTTCCATCTATATCAAGCTTGCATCCCCAGCAAGAGGGATGGTCAAGCCATTATATTTACCAAAACAAATTATGCAATCTGATGAGAATTCTTGCAGCAATACCACTTAAAGTATGGGAGAGGGTATAGAGGGAAAAAGGGGCTCAAAATCAAAGGGTGTTATCAATGAAAGTTTGCAGTACATTTCAGTTGAGAATCTGTGTACCAGAAGAAAACAGGGAGGGAATGGCTGTAATTTCTTAGCAGGAAGCCAAATTGAAGAATAACATATCTCTAACAGAACTACTTACAAAGTCCTTCAGTAAGTACGCCTGGGTCCAGTAATTGCACCATTCTTACAGCAGTAAATAGATTACTAAAAAGCAAGAGCAATCCTGGGGAAAATGTGATTATAGGAATGATAGGTCTCCTCTAACTATTTTGTGTTATTTAGCACATATTTTCCAAGTAGTAGAAGACCTGTATTTTCAAAGAGAAAAATAACTGCTTTACCAAACCCAGGGAGAAAAAGGCATTTTGAGAGACGGCCATTAACATGGAGCACAGAGGTTTGCAGATATCCAGACAGGCTTGATTAACTACTGCTTTTTCTTGACTGGCATATAGTTTGCTCAAGAGGCCCAACACTCACACTGAGCCTAGAGTTTTAACGTGCACTAGAGACTTAAAACTCCCAAAACTTGAGACTGACACATCTGTCAGTGTACAAGAAAAGAGCAGGTACACAGTTATAGAGGTAATAACACATAATGTAACTCTCAGTTCCAAGCATAGTCTTGGAAACAACAAAAAATATGTTTGTATTCAGAAATAAAACTAAAATCAGTGACAGTAGGTCAGTTGGACACACTATAATAATTTTGTTTGTTATTGATTTGTAAGTTTAGTATGCTGTGTTGAGACAGTCCTCTTTTTCAAAGTAGCACACTCAACTTTAAGAATGTGCTCTCTGAAAATCTCAAAACATTTGTTTCACATTATGGACAGTGAAAGGCTCAGATCCTAAAATCCATGTTTCTCCTCTTCTGCTGGAGAAAGTCCACTAGCTCACAACAGACGGGGAGACAAAAGAGATCTGAAGTGATCTGAATCCTCTCATGTGACACATGCAAACTGACAGGAGTGGTTGGATATAGCTGCTAGAAAATAAAGTACACTGAGCAATTACCAACTTGCTGCTTGTCTAGGGAAAAGAGAATTGTGTAATCAGTAAATCTGAGTTGTATTGATCGAGGCAGCAATGCTTCCTCTTCAGAAACCTGGTGAAAATGCCAACACAAAGACCACCAGTAGGTGCTCTATGGTTTATGGGGAGAGCTGAAAGGGGTCACCAGACGTTCTGTACTTTGTCTACAGGCATGGTGCAGATTCTCACAGCTTGTCTGCCTTAAAAAGACTTCACAAAAAATAAAGTCCAATAAAATTCTGCCATCAATACCTTATGTGCACAGCCAAACACCCAGCAGCTCATGCACCAACAGTGAGGATATATGAATAGCAAAATACACATTGAGAATACTGTCAGTTAATTGGCTTGCAAGCAGCACTCTGCAAGCAATCCCTGATGCTGTCATACACCAAGTGTGACCCACCTCAATGGTGTCTACCTTTCTCTGTATCTTTCCATGAAAAATTGCATTCCAGCACCTCACATGCAATTTCGTCACGAATTACACAAATTTGTCTAACTGCACCTGAAGTGAAAGGTATAAACCCATTTACCTATATAGGCATATTGTAAACAAAATTAGATTGAAAAGGTGAAAAAAAAAATCAATAAACAGCAAATAATGCAATGTGTAGAAAAAGAAGAGAATCTGCAGAAGAGTGGGTGGCTCTGGAGAGGGGTGAATATTCCACGTGCACACTTTCTCTTTTATCAGTGAACTTCCTACAAAAGGAGCTGGAAAACCTTTTGCCTAAAGGGAAACCATAACTAATGGCATCTGCCATAGGAGCTGATGAGCCTTTACTGAACAGCAAACCACAACTTCAGCCTCCCTTAACTCCCACACAATAGATCACCAGTGCCTCTCAGGTTCAGCTGGTCTCCAGCGTGCTGCTAGACTTCAAAACAGGAGAGTTGTTAAGTAAAAAGTCAGCCAAGTGACAAAAGAACCAAGAGCAATATACATAATGCTACCAAACCAAGTGAACTTGGGTCATCTTGCTTACAGCAGCATGGCTTGCCATCCCTGGAGAAATAGGGATGCTCTCAGCCTAACAAGGCAGTGATTCTTGTCTCACTCAGGCTCCAGGGGCACGACAGGAGCAATCTTTTTGTCCAATCAGAAAAGGATGGGTGAAAATACTACAACCTTGAAAGATCTAGCCCAGATACTTACAAAAAGGAAAAGATGTCAAGGAAATTATAAATAAATGTTTAAAATGGGTATTCTGGCCAACTAGAGGATTGAACCAACATATTTTTGTACAGTGAGCTGTGTGAAACTGGTGACTTCAAGACTCAGAGGATCTATTTTAAGGATTTATACTGCAGGTTGCACAGCTTTTTCTTTTCTCATGGTGTCTTTGACTCTGCAGTATAAAACCAGATTATATACATAAATGGGCTAACTCACACAACTCATATGGAAAAAGAGTCTTATGCAGTTTGGAATTCAAGTAAAACAACTTAAAAACACATTAAGTAAATCATACTCTCTGACTGGAAGACCCATGAAACTGAATTCTGAATGTGTGGGGCACTCAGTCACTCCAGAAACCCAGCAGACCACAGGGGGTCTCCACCCCAGACCCCTGCTCAAGCTGACCAGCCTGGGGGCTGAAATATGAGGTTAGTATAACAGCTAACTTGGGTTGAAAATATAGTAAAAAATTTGGGGGTGAGAAGGAAGAAGAGGCTCACAGATAACCTGTGGGGAAGCCACAGTCAAGGCTGACTCCCCCTCCTCAGCTGCAGCCTCATCACCATCATGTGCCTGGCAATCTGTGCCTCACTGACCACAGGATTCCCCTTGGCTCTGAGCTCCCCATCCCACAGGGAGCAGCTGCCACGCCTTGCACCCTCTGACATCAAATTCTGAAGCTGGAATAAATTGAATAGACTTCTTTAAGCCAAAGCTGTCACTCTGTGTGATGAAAATAAAAACTAAAGAGCACTCTAGAATTTTAGAAATAATAGGAAGGTTGAAAAGATGACAGTATTACTATGATAAGTAATCAAGTAGCTTCCCTAAACCCATATGCAAATGCAGTAACAAGGTCTATTGTTTCAGGTATAAGACAAGGTTCAAAGTGAAAGAACTACTTAAAAATATTTTTAAAGATATTGTAAAAAAAGGTACCAGATCATATAAGTATTCTAAATAATGGAAATAGCTTCAAGCTACTTGAGTTTACTTCATCATCAGACAATGCATGCTGTGATGTAGAACCACATCTCTACTTACTGCTCCAAATTAGTAATTTATCTATAGGTAATTATAGATCAGTAAAAAACAAGTAGATACGTTCAAGGTATTCTGGGGCAAGGTGTCTATTATACTTAAAAATGGCACTCATGAATCACATAATCAAAAAAAAAAAAAAAAAGGAAAAAAGAAAACTGAAAAGTATAGCTCTTTTTTAGAAACATATGTCAATTATTTAACAAATATCATGTACACAGAAAAACAGTTGCCCTTGTATAACAGGCAGTTTTAATGAGTCTATTTCCATAAAAATGCTTGATTTCCAGCTTCAACCCACTCCAGTGCCCTCCTTCAACTCCCTTGCTAGGCATCTGATTAAAACAAGCATCATGAAAAATATTCAATTTTATTCATTTGAGTTTTATTCCAGGACTTGTCTCTGCTATCACTCTTAGCTGTTTCCCATGCAATGCTCTAGGGTGTCCATTGCTGATGAGCACACACAAGCACACACCTCCCATCCCACACTCCATTTCAAGGAACATGGATTGATTTATGGATTGTGATACGGTCTAATGTCACTGACAAAATCTCCTACTTTCTATTGCAATGAGAGTAAACTGAGTCACCTTCACAACAGAGATTATTATTTGTGATATTCACAAGAGATGGAGGTTTCATTTCTCTTCTCCTTGACTTTCAAATTAGCCATTCACAGTTCCACAGAGGTAAACACCCAACCCTACACTCTCACCAAAAGCTGCTGCATCCCTACAGAGCAGGAGCTCCTGGAACATGAGCAGAGCAGCCAGCCTCCTCACAGTGTCCTGGGTGACAAGCCTCTCCTGTAGGAAGCCTGCTGCATCACACTCTATTTGATAGACAAACAGAAGAAACACCAGGACTCATTTCACTTAAATCCCTTGGCTGTCTTTCCCCTTCAATCATTTGGGGGGTTATAACTTTGTCTTTCTAAGAAGAGTTCCTTGAAGGCCAACCTGCTGTGCTCCCTTTTTAGGAGGGAGGGAGGGAGATAATCCATCTCTGGAGCTCTGTGCTGGCCAAAAATCATATTTAAATTCACTCACTGGGAAATGAGGCTCTGGGACAGATCCCCAGCACATAAATATCCCTCCAATACAAACCAGCTGCTGTGTCCCCTCTGTGTGGCCTAAACCTGGACATCTTCCCTGTTTTGGTGGTGCTTTCCATAACAGTAGCTTAAACCCAACTCTTACTATTGGCAGAATTTCAAACCCCTTCACACTACATTTGCCTGAGTTTAAAAAGCACTGAACCATGCAGGGAAGATATAGCCCAAATTTCAAGCTCTTCCAGAAGAGCCTCCAATGAACAGCTGACAACAATATGATACCCCTTTAATTCCTCAAGAAAAAAACAACAGTGCTTTTTTCTCAATCATTACTATGGTCATTACATATACTACTGCATTTCAAGACTTAACATTGCTCTGATTCACAAGCAATAAAGGAGGGAATAGAAAGGCAGTGGTTCTGCAAGTCTGCCCTGGTCTGGTTTGGTTTCCTTTTAGAAGTGTGCAATTGCTGTCAGGGCAATGCGGAATTTCTGTGGAAGGTGTTGCTTCAGGAAAAACCACAGTGGCTTTAGTCCTTTTATCTCAGCAGAGGTCACCCTGAAAGCTGCACTGAAGAAACAAAACAAAAGCACATCTGATGTAATGTGCCTGACTACTGAGAAGAAAAAGCCCCAGAAGCTTGAAACAAAGCCTCCAGCAAAAGATTTCTGTGTGTCCTGTGACACACGGAGCCATCAGCAATTTATAACTTTTTTTAAAATTGCATTTTGCTGTGAAACAGAGATTTTCTTGGGGGAAAAAAAGCTACTTCTCATTTACAAATTAAGATATGGAGAGGTTCCTCTCCCACTCCTCTGCTAAAGACTAATTTTTGCACGTTCCATCTTATTCCCCAGTTCCCAAATGCAATTGTGCAAATGCTTAACCTTAAGCACTGCTCTGAAGTCAATAGCATCATCCACTAGTGCCAAACATGAACAGCTTAAACTCCAGCTGTAACAGAGCACAGCAACCAATCTGAAATCCAGGGGTTAATTCTTCAGATTTGATGAAACTGTGACCAATGCTCTGCAGGGCAAGGGGACTGGTCTACTGTTCATGTGGGAGATACAGAATGACACAGCAGCAAAACAGGGAAAAGAGCCCAGGATTTCCAGCTTCTTTTTGTTTCAGACTGAGTCCTTAATTTCTCAGACCCACAGCTAATGGGTAGTTTGTTAAGCTGTTTCAATCCTGATCAAGGCATCTGAATATGGATCTGAATTTAGATGGTTGCTGAAGCTGCTTGAATTAAGTTTGATGAGTAGCACGAAAAACGGAGTAACAAATATGTATTACATCCTTAAACTAAGTCCTTACTGATTTTACAAGACACTTGAAGAGCTGAAACCCCAATTGAAAAGGCATGGATTCTATATAAGCAATATATGTTTAACAACTAAACTCTCTAAAAATATATATTAGTGCAATGTTAAATTTGCATGACAACACATACTGCAGTCTCTGTGTACAAGCTGTATGTACTGAGCTACCTGACACCAAAATAGGACTTTCTGAGGCAATGAACAGCAGTCATCTCTAGTGAAGATGATGGGAAGAAATGCTGCCTTTAGATCATCTCCCTGAAGCTCCTAGAGCCTCACGCTTCTTTTCCCATGGCCTTCTTAAAAAAGCCTGGAATAAGAATATGTCTTTTCTAAATAATAAAGCTTGGTCTGAGGAGGCAATGAGCAAGGGGTGTTAAGTAGGACCCTTTCATTAGCAGTGGCTGGAAGACAGAACATTATTACTCAATGCAATGATATATCACAGCAACAGTGTACAAGAAAGCTTGAAATGTACAAATATAAAGCAATTTATGCTATTGATAAGATTAACTTTCCTAAGCAAGCAAAGATTTTGAAATTTAATTTACAGTCATTTCAAAAATATTGTTTTCTAATAGACAGGCCAAAACTTTCAACTTAGTACTGCATTTTGGCATGAATCCTTGTTAAAAGCTAAGCAAATACCAGCAACTCTTATTCCTTTCTTTTACTGAAAAATCAATTGTTTGCTGTGGAAAAAACATGAGCAAGGAAAATATTTAAATTCCTATTAAAAAAAAAAAAAGTGCAAAGAATTTTACTTTCATAGAAAAATGTGGACAAATGAACTATTCCTTGCAAAGATTTATAGAGCAGCTACAGACTGTTGTCACACCAGACCTAAAACAATTTTACTATATTTAAGAGGCTCAAGAATGCTTTTGTTAAGTACAGAACTTTTCTAAACATAATGCAGCTCTGCTAACAGCCACCAGCCCTCAAGTGGAAGCCCTTGGAGAGGTATTACCCTGAAAGCCATTTATCTTTTACTTCAATTTGCAAGCAAACACCAACACAGAGAGCCATTAGGGAACAAGTGCTCTCTGGATGCTGAAAATCAATGGAAGAAAATTAAAAATCAACAAAGCTCTCACATACAGCCTCTTAAATGAAATGGCCTGTGGTCCAGTCAATCCTAGTTAAGAGGAGAGTAAAATAAAATCTTAATCAAGGATGAGCTTTAGTGACATATCATATTTATATTGTATATCATGTACCTCCTACTCTAATCTGTGTCATAAGAATATAATCTGGTAATAAACTCCTAGTGCATAGAACAATTAAGAAACTATTTTCAACACTCCAGTTCTAATGCCAGACTAAAGGTTGATGCTTCAAGAAAGTTGATGACAAATGAAGTGGAACAAGAAATATAACAGAAGTTTTGTACAATATTTTGATAAATGCCCCTTCACTTACAACCTCAAGAGTAAACTCAGCTAATTTACATTTTATCAAACTTAGGTTTGATCCCGTAGCAGCACTGGGAGCAACACACTGCCTGTGATGCTCTTCCATGTTGCTTACAGCAACTGAGAAATCAAAAAAATAAAGAAATAAAAATATTCAAAAGATCTCTTTATGCTGTTTTACCTACTAATCACTGTCACCCATGAAGCAGCCAAACCACTGCTCCTGAGAACATGATCAGGTATTAACATATAGATGCCAAAAGAATTCAGTGCCACGTAAATTAACCCTCTCTGCTACCTTGCCATAAAGATGCAATAGCATGTTTGCCAACAAAAGAGAAGATCATTCAGCAAGGCAATTATTATCCATCCTAATGTGACAATTCCCATGGATATAATAGGTATAGCACAACAAAGTAGTTTTGTCCTACATGTACTGAAATAATCTTTACTGGTTGAATTCATTTTCTCTATTATTTCTGAATAAGGAGAAGGTCAGTGTATCTACTTTTGGTGATAATTCCTCAACATGGCAAGCAGAGAGGAGATGAAAGGATTTACTTAGATCCTTTCTAATTTCCATTATAAACATGATTTTTGTGAGGAAAGAGGAATTCGGAGGTAAAAAATAAACAGAAATGAGAGACCTTACACCCAAGGCATCTCTCCCCATTTGCTTACAGCCTGTTCAGCAAATAGAACCAGTAATTCCAAATTAATGCAAAGGATAGGGTAGGAAACTAAGCACAACAGCTTTGACTGAGAACAAGCAAAATGTAAAGATCAAGTCTCCAAGTTACCTACCCTTTTGCTGCAATTGCTCCTAGGTAGATGTGCAAGAGTTCTGCATGGCACTGTGGTAAGGACTGGCTGGTACTAGGTGGACAAGGTGAAGCTGTTAATTATTCCAGAAGATCATCAGAACAGTTTGAGCCTTTGATATGGTCATGGATTTCTCTGTTAATTTATGTATCATGGTCCCAGCTGAGGCTCTTTGAGTGCATCATCCATAGTTAGATGTTGTGGAACCACCAGGTGCTTCCAACTTCAGCCTGACAAATCTGGGCAAAATATGGTTTCCCTTTCCCTGTTCTTTCAGAGAAGAATCAATGCTTCAGGCTCATCTGTGAAACTCCTTTTGCTCAGCATAATGGAATTACAGATCCAACCAAAGCACATAACTACTCCACAGACTTCACTGTTGCCTTTTTTGTTGGGGCTGTCTTCATCAGCACCAAATGAAATCCCTCCTCTTTGCCTAAGACTGGTGATGAAATTGCCTGACCTTCTAGAAACATATAAATTTTGAAAACCTTTTCACACACCTTTCATCTTGTACAAGGACTATTTTTCAAAGGCTTTGCAAGCAATTGGGTGCAAAAAGCCTTTAATGATTACCATTTTTTTACCATTAATGATTACAATTTTCCTTGTTTCCTAGGGTGAGTGTGCTAAAAATGTGGGAATCATTGATGTCTTCTACCAGAAAATACAAACTTATAAGTGCCCAAATGGCCGCCTATCTTATAATCATGAAGACAGATGGAATGGCATATCTGAACACAAACATAACAAATTGAGGACTACATAAATCTGCAGAATTGACATTTCAAGGTAATTGTCTGGCAGTCAAAGTGTTTTCAAAAATTATAAAAATGAAAATTCGCAATTTATTCTTCCAGAATAACGACAGTTTCCATGGGTGACTAACTCAGGAAGTCTTAGGTGACAGATTCAGTAATTTTTAATAGGTAAGGGAATAGAAGCTAAAATACAAACTGTACTTTAACTTTTTGTTTCACTTCTGAGGTTAAAATTTCAAGGTAGCTGGGTGACAGAGAGAACAGATCAGGACATCTTTCTTTATTTTAAAGCTCAAGAAAATTTGTAAGAAATCACAGTAGATTTTCTCTGATTATAAAAGGCAAAGATAAAATGGCAGTTGCCAAAACCTTGTCTACATTGCTTGCTCTTCCCTAGCAAGGCTCATTTGATTGCAACTTGACTCATCAGATGTTGTTTTAACACCTCTTGAGATGCACAAAGTTGATGTCTATGCTCCCCTGAAGACAAGAACATATTTTTCAAGGCTCTAGGCTGCCAGCCGCACTGCAGTGAAGCATATGCTGTCCTGTTACTTCAGATAACAAACAGCTTCTCTTTTGCTCAGGGAATCAGCTACAGAAATAAATTATTTTGTCTCCTGAGACTTTTGAAATGAGTGAGGTGTCTGCAAACAGGCATCAACTGCATTGTGTTTACTGGATAATATACTTCTAACATAGGGCTAGATTATCCCAGCCAAGCTATGATAATTCAGCTGGCTTTTGTAAGCAGCAGCTGAGGTAATTAGTTGTGACTCTGCTATTCCAAACAGCAATCCTCATTGAAAGACTGTAAATATTACATACCCACCATTACATGTGATGAACAAGCATTGACAATAGATTGGATTCTGAAATGGTCAGTAAGTAACCTCATTCCCATAAGAGAACTCCATTTAGGAAGAGATTTTTAGATTGAGAAGTTATATCCAAGATTTCAAAGAGGTCTGGTGACATTGTTTTAGAAACATCAAGTTCTGGGATCAGCTCAACCCCCTTGTGGCACTACTGCTCATACTCTCATTCCCTAGGCATGAAGAGTGTTTCATCCAGATAATGGGTTCTTTACACAGAACTACTCTCACAACAACCATCATCACACTTATTTAATGTGGAAGTCACCCTTCACCATGGTGCACTCAATCCCCTCATCCAGACCATTAACATCTTTATCAGTGACCTGGATGGGGACATCATTGAATCATAGAATACCAGGTTTGCCAGGACCTCTAGAATCATCTGATCCAGCTAGTCTTGGCAGAAGAGTGCACTCCCAGTAAATTCACAGATCACACCAAGCTGGGTGTTAACACCAATGTTAATTTGCTGGAGGGCAGGGAGGCTCTGCAGCGGAATCTGGACAGTCTGGATTGATGGGCCAAGGTCAGCTCCATGAGGTTTAACAAGGGGAAAGTGCCAGGTCCTGCCCTTATGACCCCTTCATGGGAGTCATGTCCCTGGCACTTAGGGACATGGGTTAGTGGTGGCACTGGCAGCATTAGACTTACAGTTGGTCTTGATAATCTCAAAGGCACAAATAATTCTGTGATTTTATGGTACCCCAGTGGGAACTAGGGATTTATACCCTGAAGCTTTAGAAAGGAAGGAGTTTACATAGAGGCATGAAGAAAATAATGCCAGGACATTTCTTTGTCCAGAGGAAAGAGATAAGACACTCCAAAAGCAGAGCACCAGTTTGAGGTGATTCTTGACCAAAACTGCACCTGATGTGGTAGGTAGAACTCCCTCAGCTTTCAGTGCAGCAGTCATTAGCAGTGTCCATGCAAGGCTGCCCAGCCATACAGGCTGAGCTGAATGCTACTGCTGCTCCTGGGGTGAGGGTGACAGGTCCCCTTCAGGTCAATCTACAACAGGAAGAGTGGGAGGACAAAAAGAGAATTGGAATGGAAATAAGCTGGAATGGAAAGAGAGAGGAGGAGACACTAGGAAAACACTTTTTTTTGGAGCTTTCACAAAAGTAAAGTGGGGAGAGACATGCCATTTCCATCAGCCCACTGCTCCCAGAAGCTGACTAGAGTCACAAGGAAAAAGCAAAACCAGGTCACAGTGATGCCAGACCTCCCCAGGTTACTATTCCAGTTCTTGCTATCTGAAAAATCAATACTCAAAACACATGAAAGGCCAGACTGCAGCACTGTGCACTGCTAAACAACAACCCTAGATGAAAGGTCATCAAACTGGAATACCTCTGATTACCATATAGTACACTGTAACAGAGGTGGGCAAGCCTAAATTGAAGGTTTCTTCCTGATGTTTACAATTCCTTAAGAAATGAAAATAAGCTGGAAACTTCAAGGGGGAAGTACAATAGCATTTCAGTGTGCAGCAATCAACTTATATTTACTGGATTAAAAAGTAAACTAAAATTTTACTATGCATTCTAACATTATTCTTAACTTTACTAGGATCTACTAAAAATTCCTACAGCCTTGAGAATAGACCTTTTTTTGAGATTTCTGGTAAAAGCCACAGTAGATGTCACTGCCAGTTTACAGCTGTAATGTTCTCTGCAGTAATTTTGTTAGCTAAAGCTGCAGAAGGTAGAAAGGGAGACTCTGGCATTCTGTCCCTACATAATTTGTTGATTTTTAAATAAACTTATTGCTATCATGAACACTTAAGAGACTTAGATTTTGTCTCTTTTTTCCTGAATGATTCACTTACATTTCTAAACATGCCTTAAAAGTGGTGGGTGACAGAGTCGTGTTAAGAATTAGCCGAGTGTCCAACCTCAAACATTGACAAGCTGCAGTGGTTTCTTTAGTCAGAGAGCAAACAAGAGAGATGGTAAAAAACCACCACAAACAAAACACAGTGTGCCATCCAAATGCTCAAAAGAGATAAATAACTGGCAGTAACCTAAATCATGGACCAATGAACACAAGACAGGTAAAACCCGAGCAGTGTCATCTGTAGACTGTGAGCATCAGCCTAATGAATTTGCCTCTTAAGATCTTAGTTTAAATAAAGAGGAGAAAGAAGATAATGCCCTTACTAATGAATCAAAAAATTTGAAAAATACATAAGTAAAGCAGCATCCCTTATAGCTTGGAGGTAAACTCAGAGTTATAAATATTATGTAAGTCAAAAATTCACCAGCTCTCAGAGTAAAAAAAAGTGTAAGGTTCTGGCACTTACCAGGCTATTAAAATGTCAGGGCACTTTCAGAAAAAAATAAATTTTGTCCAGAAATGCTGAAGTGGCAAAGGCAATGTTTACAATGCATGCTTTAATTCTGACTAGTCTCCCAAGCCAAATGCTAATTTTAATTAGAATTTATTATTTTTATAAGTAAACATTGACATAATTTTAAAGCACTATATTTAAAAGGGAGATAACTTTAAATACTCCACTTTATCTCATTGGTTTTCCTTACCTTTGCTCCATCAACACTTTTCCAAGCATTTTAATTTGGAAGTCAAGACTTTTTTTTCAGAATTTTTCAGTCTTGATAAACATTTCTGAACTTTTCCTAATACAGCCATATAGTAATGATACTTCACATGGTAAATGGTTTATAGAAGGTAAGTGTTAATAAAAATTGAATTCTGTGAACTGTGCAGAAACACAGGGCAATGTTTTCTGACTGAGCATCTAGAAATAAGGTCCTAGGTGTGAATTCAACTGTGCATTTCTGAGTATAACTCTTTTAATACATACTTCAAATTGCTTCAAACACTTTAGAAAAGCTTTAAAACTTTCATTATCTTCACAGAATAGCTTTCTACAAAGTTAAGAAATTTGGTTCAGAAGTCACTTCTTTAGTCTTAGAGATATTTTATCTTAGATAACAGATAGATTAATATTTTATCTAATTTATTCTACTGAATCTACTTGATCCCTCTTAAAGCTAATTATGATCTTACCATTGAAAATACTTCCTAAATTTCAGTCATTGATTGTGGAAATAAAAACCTTTCTGATTTTTTTGTCATCAAAATACAGTTTTAAATATTTGACTAATATTTATGGTATTGATAGACCTTCCACAAGCCCAAACTACTCTGTAAACTGGTAATAATGCATATTATTTAATTAATATAATATTTTTTTGGGATGGAAAAGACTGGTTTTTAAGACTAACCTTCAACTTGAGAGACTGTCTTAGATGTGTGGCATATTACTAAATTTCTCTAATTTCTTTCCCATGCAAGTAATTTACATCTTTCTTTTTCTACATCTGTAAAAGGGAAATCTTATAACCTCTCCAGAATTCCCAAAGTTATTAACAGGAGACGCCAAGTCATCCACATGCACATAAACTTCTGAGATCTTATGGCAGAGTACAGCACACAAGTGGTTTTAACATGGTCTTGCAATATACCAAGCAATACATGAGTACCTCCTGAGTGGAATTTCAGTCCAGAACAGACACTTTTATAGATGTTGTCAGCCTAAGTCAAGTGAAAAGTTACAGCTGGACCTCACAATAATATACAGCATGTGAGAGTTCCTGAGGAGCCTTTCTTTGCAGTCCCAAAGCCCAGCACAAACCCTGCATCTCTGAGACCTACATAGCAAATATATAAAAAGAATAATACAGATCCAGACCTCCTGCTCCTGTGCTACAGCACTTTGCAGAGCAGAGCAGCATTCCTGAAATCCTCAATAGCAGCAGATAAGAGAACCATTGCCTTTGCTGGAGCCCACAGAAAGAACAAAGTGTGAGACACTATTATTATCAGGGACAGACTGGAACCTTTAACCAAACCCCAGCCAGCACTGCATTCCAAACAAACTATAAAAGCATTTAAACACAGAGTGATGCAATCCGCTAAAAAAAAAAAAAAAAAAAAAAAGTTCATGGGTATGGCTGAATGAAAAAACCAAGACATATATTAGCACTAAAAAATTACTGTACTGCATTTGCTATCTTGAACTGAGATGTTGGATTATTCCCATGGATCCCAGGCCAATTCCTGTGGCCGCAGTTACACTGAAAGCACAGCTTTTATGCAACTTGCAGTTTTCCATTTTTGGCACTGAGTTTCACAAGATAAACACCTGCAATCCCTCAGTGCTACCTAACACACTTCCATCCTACACCCTCTGCACAAACTCGTGCCTTCTAGAAAAGAATGAGAGCATCTTAGTGAAATCTGAAAGCCATTTCAAGATCCAGACTGCTAATTTTTTTAGAGGACTGAGAATAAAATAATACCTCTGTAAATTGTAGATCCAGAAATGGCAGCAAAAATTAATCCTGTCCTATCAGGGGAAAAAAACTGACTTTCAAAATTTCAGTGAGAATAAAAGTATTACCACCACATTCAAATTATTACCTATGAACTGAACCAACCATGACTGATAAATAATCTTTTAAAACATGGGAACATATTTATAACAATATTTTCAGTATGCTGCAAATCTTAAAATGCTGTTGAATACTGCAGGGGTGCGACACAAAAACTACCTGATAAATATGCATTTGTCTTGAAATGGGTTCATAAAAATATTTAGCACTTATTTAGGGATCATAGGTGATCTAGAGACTTCAGGATTATGGTCTTAAGTTTATAAACAAGGAAACTAAGCCAGACTAATTCTGCACTTTTTGCAAAACCTTACCTTGCAATCTTATCTCAAGGTAGGCTGTCAAATCATGTCATGTCACAGTGGTTTTGCACCAGGTGAATGCTATTACAGGGTATGAGGCAATAGGAAGTCAGGCTTCAGGGAGGCTCAGGCTTGCTCAAGGTCATAGAGACTGATGTCAGGTCTCCTGGCTAACAGCTCCCCGACTGAATCATCCTACCACCATCATTGAAGAGATTTGTTTTAAGAATGATAGTTAGGGATGTGTCAGCAGATTTATTATTATCACAAGAATATTGTGATTTTTTAAATAGAAACAATCAGCTACATTCTTCTAAATACTATTTTTCTTTAGTAACTGTAACCATAAAAGAAAAAGCTTTAATTTGGTCCACAATCTTTGTGTGAGGTGTAGGAAGAAGTAATGCTCAGAAATGGAAGAAAGAAAAGTAGAAAGAGTTTTGGAAAGAGATTAGGAAATGGAAAACCAGAAAGAGGTGATGAAAGGTTACAAAAAACTACTAAAAATGGTGAAGAGAGAAATACCTGCTAGTCACAAACAAGCTTGCAGAAGATCCCTCCTCAAAACCAAACATGCACTATTAAGGACAATCCACCATTCATTTCATGGCAATCTTCTGCTATGAAGGGATGGCAGCAACCTCCTGCATTACTCCCACAGATGGAAAAATCTGTCTCTAGGACAAGCCCCAAAGAGACCACATCAAGAAATCTTCAAGGGCGGCTTAGCTGAATGTGAAATTCTAGATTACAGGAAGAAGAATCTTTCTCTGACAGAAACACACAGTGTGGGGGGAAAAAAAAATCCTGTTTTATCTGTGTATGATTTTTTGCTGACTGTGCTCAAATACATGGTTCAGGCTGCATTAGAACGTATTTGCCACACAGGTCCTGCTTTTTCAGTAGACATTTGCTGCTGCTGCAGGGTGCTGGGGCTACTGGGAGTGAGGGCTCATTTCAGAATTAGATAAGCAAACAGTTACATTCATCCTGGCCAGTAAATGCCACAAAGAGAGTGGAATAAACAAAGTCACTGGAACATTCAATTTCCACAATAGTTTAGAAGTCCTGCTTGTGCCATGACAGGCAGATTTCAGAAGTTTACTGGTTTAACATCAGTTTTACTCCTGGCAGAGCAGGGGGGCAGCAGCTTCAGGAATTCTCAGGGGGGTGAGCACACTGCTAGCCCTGCAAAATGGCCATGGCCACCATTTAAACCCTGACTATTTCCGCTGTGCTCCCATGCCAACTCTGGGGGAAAGTCCTGCTGCATGTCTGCTACTGAGAGAGCCAGAGAAGCCTGTGTGATCAGCACAAGGGAAGGTGAACTGTGGCAGTGAAGAGAAGCGGGATTTGACACATCAGAAGATTGGACAACGCTGGCATAGCATGAAGCATGGAAGCTGGGACTCATCCACCATTCCATCATTGGGGAATGAGAAGGAAACACACAGGTCTCCAGAAGATACAGATGATCCATCAGCAAGCATGATGAATATTGAACAATGGTGTAGCTTCAAACACACTACACCATTATTTTTTTGGGGCTGTCTGGAGAATACTCCTACTGTGCACTGTCCTTGCAGACCTCCTGAATGGTACTCATCTCTTGTCAAATACAGTTTAGCAGTTTTCATATAATCTCCTTAACATGGACCTACTGGTCCATAGACTCTAAGTTAAGATGAAAGACCCCCAAATTTCCTCCCTCCTGCAACATGAAGAACATGATACAGCCTCTTGGCATGTTGTGATATTCAGTAAATAATTAGACAAAAGTAATCTCAACATACAGGATAATTGCAATTGATACAACTAATCTAAATCAGTCACAGAAAACTCTCATCTTGCCTATGCCAGTTCAACAGAAACCTCTGTTCTATAGACTTACCTGTACCCATTTCATCCAAGCAGATTTGGCAACCAACCAAATAGTTACTGAGTACAGTAAGAAGCTTGTAACTAATCCTTTACCATTACCTCTTTTCAGTTACCTTTCCTCCTGTTTCCTCTTGCTAAGTAAGATTCAGCACCACTAATGCAGCATATCTTCCTTTCTTGTTTTACCTGTGACAAAATTCATGCAGATTGAGTAACTCTCTATTCACTCTCCATATGGACACCTTCTCCTTTAGACACTATCCCATGTATTATGATTTGCCTCTTTGTTATATTTAATTCTGCAAGTTCCATATTGCATCAGAAAATCTTTCAGGATGATGTTCGGGTGGAAATGTATAGCCTTAGAAAAAAGATGTGTATGATCCTCGTAACTAGTGGTTAGAAGACTGTAGTAGCTTTTGCTAGGACACAAGAAATTCTCTGCCATGCTGGAGAAAAGCCTCATTCAGGTCTCACTTAGGTTTAGAGATCTAGAGATCACAGACAGCTGTGGTTGATTATTTGAGTTTGTTTTTTCCCTTAGTTATCTCAAGCAGAGAAGGATTTCAGAAGTACTTTCAGGTCAATGAGCACACAGGCAGGCTGGACAAGGGAAACACAACTTGGCTGGTGTCCTGCACAGCAAATCCACACACCTCCACCCCCTCTGTATTTTTCTTTGGCATATGGCTGAAATTTAGAATTGGGCCTAAGAATCTACATTTTAAAATAAAAATGAGCTTTGAAATAACAACCTGGTCTAAATTTTGCAAAATTACCCTTACTTTTAGACATAGCAAATCAAACTCTCAGATCTTTACGGCCCCTGGCATGGAATATTGCGCATTCCCATTCCCTCTGAGCAGCCACCCCCTCAGCAGCACAGCCTCCCCCAGGTGCTGGGGGCAGCTTCAGACCTGCTTTCTGCTGCATGCTCTTGATTGACTGTTCCTATTTCTCCAAGCAATGACCCCTGCTCATCATAATAGCAAATAAAACCTTGCTGAAAATACGATGCTTGGAATCCTTCTCTTTCCAGAATTACTGGGAGGGAAATAGATGTCTCTCAAGTGCAGAATCATATGCACAATGGTCTCTTAACAGTTGCTCAGAGGTCTTTTCCATTTTCACATAAATCTTTTTTATGTTGTACTCCCACTGACTAGTCATTTTATTTTTGGCTTCACTACAGTAAACTTAATTTAACATTACGTCTTTTTGGTAGTTGTTGGTGTGCTTTTATGACTAATGAGTTTTAGACAGGACATTCATAAGAACAGAACAAAAGCATTTATAATGAGCATACAGTAAAGACAGGCCTATTTTTCCTCGGGATCACTGTATGCATGAGCACAAAAGAATGCAAAAGTTGCACATTAGGCTACAAAATCACAGTGGAAGGTCAGTATGGAAAACTTCAATTGAGATCTCTAAGTATCAAATGAATTCTAGGATAGAATAATAACACAGAATGTCTGTTCAAGCATGCAGCCATTTAGCTCACACACCTTCTACCTTGATGAGCAATTATCCTACATACTGTGGGAAAGCTTCATGCTGGTCAAGGCATTCTACTGTTCACTTGTACTGTTAGTCAGGTTTGTTGGCTTTGCTGTTACTTGTGGGTTGTTTCCTTTTTTTTTTTTTTTCTCAATATGAAGTGTAGCCTTTAATGTACTTCAGGTGTACTTCAGCCTTTAGTGTACTTCAGGTGCTAGACTATAGAATATTTGTTGGTTCCAAGAGAGAAGAATTGATACAAGAAGTTTCAGAGGCAGCTTCAGCTTGCACGGTTCAGTGTTTTAGTAGACATGCATTCAAAAAGGTATTCAAAGACAAGCCTGTCGTGATCAACAAGAGCTGGGGATTCCTTCTAGCTCTGCACAAAGAAGAACAGGATGGAGAAATGCACAGAAATATTTTGATAAACAAAACTAGATTAAATCTTTCTCTGTCACACTATGAAGGAAAACACATTCATAATCTACTGGTTATGAGAAAGGGTATTCTCAAATAGAACAGTAACACTGCTCCTACCTTCCACTTATTGAAAGGATTGCAAGGAGTTGGACTATGAAAATGGCATAGGAGTTACATTTTTTTATGCAGCCCTGTTTACATACAAAGTGTGAAAAAGCCCTGGTTTCTCAATGATAGCAGAAATCAGTCCAGCTGGAAAGTTATGGCTCCTACTCTCCATTTAGCCAGTAAATAACTCAAATACTTCTTTAATAGCCAGATCCCAAGCCATTGTTTCATACACAGTTTTAATTTTCAACAGTTCCAATCTGTTTCTCAAAGCTTTATCCTATTTTTTGCACATATACATAGTCACATCCCATCAAATAGCATCCATAAAATCCTCCCCATGTATGTCATGGATTTGGTGGTGCTGGATGAACCTTTGCTGTGGACTGTGACTTCCGCTAACAGCTCAATGAAAGCTCTGACTGTTTTAACCTATTGAGTTCCACTTGCATTTAGCAGCTTCCTGGTCGTCAACAAAGCAACTGCTCATCAGTTCTTTGTGAATAAAATCTGGGATTTCTGCCCAGGACTGCCTCTCACAGCAATCTACCAACTAGCAAAGTATGGGTGGGGGAAAAAAAAAGAGTCAATTATTGGGCATATTTCTGGTAGTATCTGGAATGTCTGAAGACAAACTGAACAGTCATGGACTTACAGTAGTTTCACGAATACAAGCCGCACGGAGTATAAGCCGCACCCCCGGTGCCTCGACAATGTTGCTGTCTTTGTCAATAGATAAGCCGCACCCCGAATATTAGCCGCACTTTCGTTCGTCGCGAGAATCCGTGCGCAGCTTTCACAAATTGGCCAATTAGTAACAGGATCGCGGCATAGCGGGCTTTACTGGCTCGGGGCGGGGCCAGGCAGGCTCGGCCCGCTCATGGTTGCTGACGAGGCCGGCCGGGTGGTGCTGCAGCCGCCGCCGGGCTCACTGGCCCCCCTCTCCCGTCAGCACCGCCCCGCCGCCGCGTTAACGTAGTCGCCCTGCCGGCGGGCCAGGCACTGCCGCCGCTGGCAGGCATGCCGGCCGCGTCGCCGCTGCGTTAACGTAGTCGCCCTGCCGGCGGGCCAGGCACTGCCGCCGCTGGCAGGCATGCCGGCCGCGTCGCCGCTGCGTTAACGTAGTCGCCCTGCCGGCGGGCCAGGCACTGCCGCCGCTGGCAGGCATGCCGGCCGCGTCGCCGCTGCGTTAACGTAGTCGCCCTGCCGGCGGGCCAGGCACTGCCGCCGCTGGCAGGCATGCCGGCCGCGTCGCCGCTGCGCTGTTTACGTAGTCGCCCTGCCGGCGGGCCAGGCACTGCCGCCGCTGGCAGGCATGCCGGCCGCGTCGCCGCTGCGCTGTTTACGTAGTCGCCCTGCCGGCGGGCCAGGCACTGCCGCCGCTGGCAGGCATGCCGGCCGCGTCGCCGCTGCGCTGTTTACGTACTCGCCCTGCCGGCGGACCAGCCACTGCCGCCGCTGGCAGGCATACCGGCCGCCTCGCCGCTGCGTTGTTTACGTACTCGCCCTGCTGGCGGACCAGCCACTGCCGCCGCTGGCAGGCATACCGGCCGCCTCGCCGCTGCGTTGTTTACGTACTCGCCCTGCCGGCGGACCAGCCACTGCCGCCGCTGGCAGGCATACCGGCCGCCTCGCCGCTGCGCTGTTTACGTACTCGCCCTGCCGGCGGACCAGCCACTGCCGCCGCCGCCGGGCTCGCTGGCCCCCCTCTCCCGTCAGCACCGCCCCGCTGCCGCGTTCGCTAGCCCTGCCGGCGGGCTGCCGCCGCCGCCGCCCGGCTCGCCGGCCGCGCCGCGTTCCCTAGCCCTGCCGGCGGGCTGCCGCCGCCGGGCTCGCTGGCTGCCCCCTCCCGTCTGCACCGCCGCCGCGTTTCCTCGCCCCGGCCGGCACTGCAGGCCCCCGCACCGCCGGGCTCCCCCATGCTGCTGGCCCCGATTCTGCTGGGCTTCCCCCGCTGCCAGGCAGCCCCACCCGCCGGCCTTCCTGCTTCTGCCATGCTCCCCTGCACTGCTAGCCCCAGTTCTCCCAGGCTCCCCCGCCCTACTGACCCGGCTCTGCCGCCCCCCTGCCCCGCCCTGCTGGCTCAGGCTCTGCCGCCCGCCCCCCACACTGCTGGCCGCGCCTCTGCCAGGCTTTCCCACCTCTGCCGGGGCCGGCCGGGCTCCAGCTTGGCTTGGGGCTGCCGCGGGCTCTCACTTCCGTGTTGGCAGCTTTTAGAATTTTGTTAATGTATTAGCCGCCCCGGAATATTAGCCGCACTTCCGGGTTTCCACCAAAATTTTGGTCAAATTGGTGCGGCTTGTATTCGTGAAATTACTGTAAGTCTTAAGCAAAATGATGCTGTCAGGTCACATTAGTGCTCTGATAGCGCATCACTGGAATGAAACTGAATGGTGACACTGCTTATAAGGCAAGAACACATCATGGTAGAGATCTCAACATACAAACTAATATTCTGAAATTTCACAGGGAAATGTTCCTGAAGTAACTACTGACCTTATTGAAAGGAATATTCCTCAGCTGACTATTAGTAAAAGTGTAAGATGATTCTACTCTATATATTTGCAGATGTTCTGGCATGGTCTCTAAGGAAACTGATACTCAAGTAGAATTATTCCTTACAAGTAAATGTAGTCATATTGCATTTTGACAAATTCCACAACCAATTGTTCTGCTCTGAAAGACAAATGTCAAAATGATGTAGGACTGCATTTACCTCTCAGTGCTTACAAACATTGCTTAAGCCAATTGCATCTTGGGAAATGCTTTCATAGCTCTGGCAAATATTCTTTTGCAAACTGTAATTCATACAATTTAAATTATCAAGAGTTAAAATAGTGTATAAGAAAGCCTATATCCTTATTACTATCTTAAGTGTTCTGCCTTGTTTGGCAAGCAAGAATACATGTTTGTCATATTGCCTTTTAGTTTGCAAAAACATGCAGCTATTGGTTATTGTGACAGCTGGGAAATGTAAGTGTTCAACCCATTTAACTAATAAGTTAGTGTATGCAAAATCAACATTTATTTCCTCTTAATATCAAAAGCCTGCATATAAACTGCTTAGCTGCCTCTTTTCCTAAAGCACATAAACGGAAGGATGGATGCACCAATTGCATTAGCATGAATTAAAATTAAAATATGCACAGAATGTGAGGGAAAAAAATCAGTGTGTTCACTCAACTCCACCCCAGCAACACTACATAAAATTAAACATGTAATTTCTACATCTAACAGCATATATGCCCCCCCAAAATTAAATATTTTATTGATAATTTAGCTTAGTGAAACTGCTAACATTTTTCTTCTGTAGAAAGAATTTATTTTGTTCACCTGATTCCAGATTGACACTATGGAAGCCCTAATCCCATGCTCTATAAACCATGTACATCAAACCTCTGAGTCACAATTAAAATGTTGGTTTGGAAAACAGAGAACACAAAGCAAATTATTTCCTGCACGTGGTACATGATGCGTTTCCTGCAACATTTGACTTTATCAGGGTGTGCTAATTACTGAAAAGGAGATCATTACATAAATTCTGTTGTCTAAAGTGCAGGGACATTCCTTATCACTGCACAACACTTCATTGCTGCATAGGGAAAGGCTATTTTATAACACAAATCAATGAAAAAGTGCTTCAAACAGAGAAGCTTACCTAGCAGACCCTCCTTCACTACTCTACAGCTTTCCAAAACCATATCAGTGTCTTTAGTTGCTGGTTTATACTACCCTAAAAACAGACAGAATGCAAACCAAATATTAATGCACCCTTAGGAAGCGTGAACTCTCAATTAGAGTGTGACCTTGCCTATTACTCTGCTGTTTCATAGCATTTAGGGTGATGATCTATGATCCTACTTGGTCATTTGCAGGTAGGTGAAAATGTTTTCTACTGGTGCAGCTGGCTGACTGCAATTCAACTCTGCCTTACAAACAATACAGCCACAGTTCACACCTCCATCCCATGATTTCAGCAGAAAGGTCCATTCAGAGCAACAAACAAAGCCCTCTAAAGCTCTACCCCCAGTGATTTGCCACAATTTCTTGTCAAATCTAGGTTTCATAGCTTGAGTCCTCTAGTAACTGCAGCAACACAATTTCTGCATTAGAGTTCTGCTGCCTTCAGCCAGAAAAAGACACAGAGTGAATGAATTTACCTCAACTCTTAAAAGATTGTCTAGACGTGATCTTGATACCCCTTCCTGATTCTTAACCCAGGCCTATGAACAGTACTCATCACAACTTGTCCATAGAAGACTAAGAGGGAAATCAAATGTGCCACTTTTTGAATTAATGTAGTGGGTTTAGAAATTATTTCCATACTTCCTCCAGCTAATTCAGTCCCCAACATTCCTATATTTTACCGTATAACTTTGTGGGGAGCTTTGTGCAATCCCTTTTCCACATAGTACTATGTGGAAAGAATGTTTTATTTTCTGCATCTGCTAACACACTTCTTCATCAATTGCATTATTTTCAATACATCTTAAGAAAATGCTAACTAGAGTAATTCACTGAAAATTTCCAGCACAATTTTCCATTTACTGCATAAAGCTCACTTACAAGTCCATTGGTCTGTCTGGTATAATTGTAGCTCACAGAGTGGAGGCAAGTTGAGTGAAACTCTAAGACATTCCAGGAGCTGGTACAGTGGAAGCGATGAACTGCAAAAACCATGTCAGCCCAACAACTAGACTGGAGCCCTCTAGCAGATATTTCATTTAATTGCATCTCGAAACAAACAAATGAATAATCTCCAACTTCATGCTTGTTTCTTGGCCCATTAGAGCTCTAGTCACACCAGCCAAATCAAAGAAAGCAGAGGCTGGGACTGGGGAAATGAAGAACTTGCCATGGTAGGAGAAGAACAGAATTGAGACCATCTAAGGAACCTGAATGTGCACAAGTCCATGGGACTTGATGAGAGGAATCCATAGTCCCTGAACTGGTGGATGAATTGGGCCAATGGCAGTGTGGCACTTAATTGCCAGCTGGGATTAACCCATGACCCATCTCATTGTATGTCTTTGCAAGAAGTCACAGCTTGATTCTGTTCAAACCCACAACAATCACACAGTCAGGTACAGAGGCCTCCACTGGATAATTCAGCCTTATTCTCATAAGAACAAAGAACTTCAACAGCATGAACTGCCTGGAGATACCCACATTTCTCCCTTGATTGTAGAGGGGGAGAGCTTGACCAGATACCTGATTCTACAGAACTTAAATCAGGTGTGGTTAACTCTCTGATGACACTGAGGTGGGAATGATGAGCTTTAAATGTGCAATATCTGTTCTTCCACAAATGAAGACTACAATGGCTAAATGAAATTAAATCACAGAAAACTATAATATGCAAAGTATTAAAAATCCCTATAAATGTATTTTATCTTTGCCTTCATGTATTTTCCCAGTCACACACAATTCTAAGTGGTAGCATGGGACTACTTATATTTTAAAGTGCATGCTCAGTTCCAGTACACACAGTCAGCACACCAGTTTCCATTTTCAGCACATTTTAAAAGATGTGAACTGGTTGAAGAAAACTCCCACTGTAATGATCTGAAGTTTGGTAGCATCAAGAACAAGTGAGACTTCTGCTCAGCTCAGAAAAGGGAGTCAGAGTTCTAAATATTCTATTCCACCCCTGTGCAACCGTGCTGAAATGGACAAACAGGGAGATACTTTCTTCCACCATCCCAAATAACTTAGTGCCCTAATCAAAGGTCCAGCACCAAGAATTTCCCATTATAACAGACAAAGGCTCTTAAAACATAAAGCCTTTCTCTTACCTTCCACAGGTAACTACAAAACCTCCTAGACCAGTCTGAAGCCATTGGCTAAAGCATGCAACCCCACTTCTTTCATCATTTTTGTGCTACATATGCATGTACATATATTTGAATGTATTAATACATCTCCCTCTGGCATCATCTAAAGGCCCTAGAAATCCTTTCTGCTCTGCTGTTTTTGTTGTTTGTATACTAATAAACAACATCTTCATAGAAGCAAATATCTTCAGAAAAATAGTGTATTTATGTTGACTCAAAGGCACTTTCTGTATCAGATGGATTTTAATATGATATTAGTTTAGAATGGATAGTGCTAAAGCAGGGTTTGTATCTCTGAGAACTTCAACTTGTGAAATTCAGTGGAAAATAGATTTTTCTTAGAAAGGATTAACATGAGCGTTCTTGTGAACACTGGTGTGTCATTTAGGCTTGAAAGTTAGCAGTGATCTTACTGCTGTTTATTTTTTCACAAAACTGGCACTATCATATTGTCACTGAATCCCTGTGCTTGGGCAGGCTTTGGTATTGTAGCTGATTGAGCTGGCAAAAATCCTCCACAGGGCTCTCATCCATCTCATCCTTCTACCTTTTACTCCAGAAACTGAGATGGGTAAAGATTTTTGATTTTATTCTTTTGGACTTGAAACCACCAGTAGATTGCATATCTGAGATACGCAATCTGAAGAAACTTTGTGCTTGTTGGCAGTTCCACCTCAAGAAACAAAAAATAATTTCTGGCTTTGCAGTAGATTAAAAATATATTACCAATCTCAGACATAGCACAGCTTGAGCACAAAATTCCAGTGACAATTTCAAGAGAAATACAATATGTACTTAATCATTGAGGCAGCCTCTCTGGGTTCCACTGATTTTTGATTAAGCAAAACAGACAAACAAACACAACAAACATTGTTCTTCCAATCAGTGGCCTCTACCTGAAATCAGTGTTTCTGTATTACACTGGATTTAAAAGACCTGTATCAAAAGAAAATTCTTACTTCATGAAAGACCTGCTGTGCTTGTGTTTCCCATTGTACTTTACAATTCTTGCCATTTAAATCACAGGCACTTTGGAGGCTGTTACTGTGAGTTTTTTCTCATAATCATTGTTCCTGTTGCGTCTAATGTAACATCCATTGTAAATACACTCAGTGGGTCGATTTTGCTCTCACTTATAAAGTCCACTTAACCTTCTCAGGTTCCAGGAAAAGCATTTTGTAATAATGGTGCAGGAACATTTCCTAAGAAATCTTCGAGGAGAAGGGTTTTTATAATTTATTAAATCAAGGTTGTACACAGGATAAACATAATTATCAATGACAGCCTGCCCAATCCCTATACTTTACATTAAGGAACATGCAAAGAACCTTGTGCATTAAGCATGAAGAGTTTCAAACTCTTATTAGAATTATCTGTTAGTCCCAGAATCCATTGGGATGTGTGAAAACCTACAGAATTTCCTTTTTCATTTGCATGGAAAACACTATGAAAGCTTGATTTACAGGAGTCATATGAGTCAATGACTTCATAAGGTTTCTGTATCCATCAAGGTATTTTCTTTTCTGTCTGTACTATTCAGGAACAATAAATATCCCACTTCTGTATGTCACAATGCACCAAAGGTGATCTTCACCATTGTGAAAATCAGTTTCCTATATTCTGAGAACCTGTAAAACACACTTGACATAGTTGCAGAATCTCACCTGCACTACAAAAATTGGTTTTTTGCCACATACCTTCTTTTTGTTGGTGGAACAAATGTAGAAATTGTCAATAACAGTGGCAATCCCAGGCTGTAGATTCAATTTTGTGTATAATGTCCCAAAATCTGAAGACCTGAAAGAAATCAAACATCTGTAAGTGTTCTCTTCTAAAGGCTTCAGCATTGAAACTCTGCAAAGAAAACCCCTCTCTGTGCACCAACTGTCCATTTTCAATGCTTCTCTGCCATCCTTTTGTTCCTTTCAGTGTTCATTAGCTACTAAAAGAAACCCACTAATAATTAAGAAAACTAGATTCTAGGTTTGAAAAAAACTGCATAGTTCTGTCTCTACTTTGAAGTTCTCTGCAGTGCTAGTTTATTTTTTTCTGCGCAGTGACAGAAGTCTGACATGTACACCTTTCCATCACCACCCACAAGGTGGAAAAAAAGAGCTATGAAGAGCACAGGCTCATTGGCACGTACTAACAGCACCTCCTCAGCTATGCAGAAAAAGAAGAGTTGACTTCAGAGCTTGCTGTTGCATAAGAGAAGAATTTGGCCCGAGATCTGGAAGACTCACATTGGACCTCTAACAGAATTAGTACTGATTAAAGGTATCCCATCCACTCCTCCAGCTCTTCTTCAGAGGATCACTAAATTTTGAATTTAAAAAATCAGTCAGTATGTGGCCATCAGTATATCCCACACACATCTCTATGAGTATTTCAAATGTGGGCATTCTGCTGAATTTGTTCCATAATTCTGAAAAGCCAGCACTGAAAAATGACATCCGTGCTCTGCAGTTGTATTGCAAATGTCAATTATAAAAAGAACAGACAAATAAAATGTTAGTATAAGGAAAAGTTAGAGAAATTCAAAGCAAGTCACATCCAAATTTAAATCACTTTGGATGAAGCCTTGCTTGTTCTGTTTAGGATCAAATTGTACCATATGCCCTCTCCATATTTACAGTTACTCATCTTGCATTTGGAAAGGGACTCAGACACATCTAAGGCACATGCCCCTCCTTCGCCAAGAAGCACTCCCTAGGACAGAGAGTTGGTGTGAGACTTCTCTCTGTACACCCTTTTCTCTCCCTGGAATAACAAACAGGGCTGAAGGTGCCCAGCCCAGGAACTCTCCATCATTCAAACAATTGGGAGCATTCAAAAACTCTCATGTCCAAGAGAACCAAGACAAGACTGTCCCTCCCAGTGTGACACTGCACTGCCTGTGCAGGGATTTCTGCCCTACAGCCCCTTTCCACCTTGTTCATGGTTCCCCAGCAGGCTCTGCTGCCTCATGCTCCTCTCCTAGGGCAGTCACTGCTGAAGTTTGTAGGAGCCTGACTGAGTACAACAAGAGAGAACAGTGAAGAACCAAATCTCTGCCTGTAGAGTGTACACCTTGAGAAGCATTCACTGCCTGAGGTCTCCCCCAAGCCACGTGCAGCGGGTTATTCCCTGAAGGGCTGGTGCCCACAGAAGGCTCCCAGGAGCATCCCACCTATGTCCCAGTGCCACCCAGAATGTCATCGAAGTCTGAGGGCATGTTGTGTGAAATCAGAGGCACCTCCTGCTTTCACCAATCCAGCTTTCCACAAGATAAAGGAACTTTGAGCTGCTGTCATGGGAGCACCTTTCTCTGTCTTTGGCATCACCAAGATAGCAGGCTTGTGAAATGCCTGGAACAGGTCCTAAGGAACACCAAAAAAGGTTCACGTTTACTTGTTTTTCTACCTTCTCCACCAGTTAAAAAACCCAGCTGGTGATGAGACTATGACACCCAGGCCATCCTCACAGCCTAAAAGTGAGAGTTTAACCATTTTATAGAGTGAGAGTTTAACCCTTATCTGAATAGATTTGATCCAGGCTTTTTCCCTCCCCAATCTTGCTTTCTCTGCACATATACAGCAATGCATTAGAGAATTACAGTAATTTCACTATTACAAGCCACACCATTTTGACTAAAATTTTGGTCCAAACCTGAAGAGCGGCTTATAATCAGGTGCAGCTAATATGTTGATGAAGTTCAGAAATTTACTGACCGGGAAATGTGAGCCCTCATGGCCCTGAGCCCATCCGAGCCCTCACGGCCCGGGCAGAGGAAAAGCGGGGCCCATCCGAGCTTGCCCGGCCCTGGCAAAGAGGGGAGGTGGGACCAATCCGAGCTGGCCCGGCCCCTGCAGGGGAAAAGCGGGGCCCATCCGAGCTGGCCCAGCCCCTGCAGGGGAAAAGCAGGGCCCATCCGAGCCTGCACAGCCCCGCCCCGAGCCAGTAAACCCCGCGATCTCGCGAATTCTGTTACTAAATGGCAACTTTGTGAAAGTTGCGCACGGATCCTCACTGCGAACGAAAGTGCGGCTTAGAATCCGGTGCGGCTTATTTACGGAGGAAAAACGAAACGTTGCCAACACCTCAGAAGTGCGGCTTATAATCGGTGTGGCTTGTAATCGTGAAATTACTGTAACTAAATCGAAGCAATTCAATTTTGATAAATAAATATGTAGATACATACATATATATACATATATGTATACATATAGATATACAAACACACGCAACTGCAGTGTACAACTGAGCATCCAGCACAGAACTAATTAAAATTCTAAGGGGAATAGAATGGACAGTGCTAAACCTAATTTGCCAGTAGTATTTGACAGAAAGAAATTAAAGTAGAGACTTAAAATACCAACTTCAGACAGGTGTACTGAAACCATGCAGAACAAGTATGCATGATGGAAATAGAACCTAGTCCATTTTCTTGGAGGGAAGAATATCGGGTCGGTGGCCAGCCCAGTAATAACATCCTGAAATAATTCTCTGAACCTTAAAGATGATTCAATTTACTTTGAAGAGGCAGTTCCAGGATTAATACAATGGGACCACTGGAGAGTGACACCATGTGAGGGACACCATGGCAACTGTGTCAATATGTGAAAAGAGTAGAGGCAGAAAGCCCAAAAAAGATAAGTAAGTTCCAAGATAAAAAGTTCCAGTCCAAAACTTTCCCTTCTAATTCTCATGACCTACAGAAAGCACTGCAAAGAAAGAACAAGGTTTTAACAAGAAGAGAGCACTAAGAAAACTATGGTATTTTCAGACAAATGTAATAAAACTACACAGTGGGAAAAAAAAGTCTTTTTTTTCTTTTTCAGATAAAAATTAGCAATCTCAAGGGGAAAAAAGTCCAGTTCCAGCCTGAGAAAATAAGGAACTGTATCTTCTGAAAAGTACACCATGCCTAAGCAGGAAGACCATGACTGGAAGATGATCTGTGGATCTATGGAGAAATGTATTCTGCCTTCCAAATCTTTTTTACTACAGCCCAGACGAGAGAGCCCAGGAATGTCAGCTACTCTTTGAGACATTCACACACAAGAGGACATAGCTCAAGGACATCATTCAAGGGGGGCACTGTGCAAAATAATTGGTTTTCCAAATCTACTATAATTCATAGAAAACAGGCCACCTTCACTTTTTCACCTAAGATATACCTTCCACCACCTTGACTTTTTCACCTAAGATATACCTTCCAAATCTTGATTCTGTGTATATAAAGAACTAACATTTTGTAGCATGCAGTTAGAACAGAATATTCTTTAATTGCACTACTGAGTTACAGACAGGATTGGGGAGGATAAATTCTATGATCCCAGTGCATGCCTATTTCAATATATATTTCAAAATGTACTTTGTACAAAATTAAGGAAAGGAGGAGCCCTTTACAATTCTCCAGTCTTAGTAGATTTTTTTTCCTGTTAGGAACCAAACTCATGCTATGTCAAGAGTGTTAAGGAGATGGAAAAACCCTACATGAGTAATCTGTTTTTATCAGGATAAACATGTTCTCTTTCCTCCCTAAAAATCATGAAAAGATATTTCAAGTTATAATGGAAAGAGGATACACATGTACCTGATGAGAAGAGCAAAACTTCCTCCTATACCATGGTTTATTTGAAGCGGCAGCACAAGAGCAGAACTCCATAAACCAGAGCAAGAAGTGTACAGACTGCCTTTGTAAAGAAGGAAACCTGCAGTTTAAAGTGATCTGGACACAGTTAATTAGAATTTTGGTTTTATGTGAAACATTGCAGAGGAAACAGCAAGCTATACACAGGCTGCTTCCTGCTGCTGTGTATCCATCTGTGCACTACAGGCTACAGATTACAAAGATGTTTCTTCATTGAGCAAAACTCAGTGGAGAATTCACAGGAAACACATCTTCCACTACTCAGGTGGTAGAATGGATGGTGGGACAACATGACTACTCACATACTGATGCAGACATCACACAACCTGAGCCTGACAGCTTGTGGCTGGGTAGGAGCTTCTTTGGAAGTAATGTACATATTTCTGCTGAAATACGTGCTAGTTTTCTTTTTTTTTTTTTCTTTTTTTTTTTCTTCATGGAAACAAATCAGTCCTCACTGTAAGAACAGCATGTTCAGATATAAGTCCTCCAAATCATACAATGATATTACAGCACAGACATAATTAGGTCTTTTTAGCTTAATATTGTGAGCTCAAAAAAACAGTTGGGAAAACTTCCAAGTGGTAGAGAAATGTACCCTGATGAAATAAAACTCCCTAAGTCCCAAAGCTCTATGTAAATTTGGGTCTCATCCTCAAAAATGTAACTTTTCAGATTTGACCTAAAATAAATCTATGTCTAACATAATTTGGAACTGTACCTAAACATTAGATCTGGATATCTTCCCATAGAAATACGGAGAAAGAAACAGAAATTTAGCAGATGCCATAAGAGACATGAACCAAATGTTTGTATTTCTGAACTTCACTATCATTATACAGCTCTCCCCTGGTGACTCACACCTATGATTCAACATTGCTCATTGTTAGTTGTTTTTCCAGGTTATATTTACAAGTAGATGTTTAAAAATATATAAGAGAAATTTAAATTAATATAGTAAGGTGTTAATGAAGATTCTTAGAGATGCAAATTGCATTCCCAAGTCAAATGTAATACTCATAGAACATGCCAACTGCAAAAAAAAAGCTCCCTTCCTTTTTTTTTTCAGTGAAGAGACACACTAGAAAGAGAATGGTTGGAACACTTAACACACATGTTCATCAGATTTCCTCCACTTTTTCTTCTTGAAGACTAACTCAAGATTCATTCTAGTCAAATGAGTCATATTGTACAAGCTCCATTAACTTAAAGTTAAAGGAAGACAACAATGAAGAGATTTCAAATGACTCATGAGTTACTTAACAACAAAAAAAAAGTCTTTGAAAGAAAAGAGTACAAAAGATCTGCTGGCTTAGATAATTAGTAAATTGTTGAAAAAAATATTCAATTGAGATGCATTTTAGAGAATCAAGGAGGAGTGGATCTGTACCTAAACTCACTTGACTGCTTTCCACTTAATTTTCTCCAGACTCTATTGCAAATGTTGTCTTCCCACCTTCCCCTCCTTTCAGTCAGCAGAATAGTCCAAGATTTACAGCATTAACTTTCAAATACAGGAGAAATTACATTAGGCTCTTGCTCTGTGACAGACTTACATCTAACAGTAGGATTTCCTTTGTGCTCTGGTCCCTCACCTGAGTAATAGAGACAGCACAGTCGACTATGCCTGAAATGTCTGTAAGGAAAATAGATAACTACAGCAGAGTAATGAAGAACTGGCTGATGGAGTATTTGAAACAGATACATCAGAGCTTGCAACAACAAATACCAGGACCAATCTACTGAAAGGGAAGAAACCAGAGGAACATCATTAAAGAAGAGGAAAACTAACTCATCTTCTTCACTTAAACAGCACAGAAGCTTTCAAGTACTTTTACACGTCCAGTGTGGAAATTGAAGAGGCTTTGGTTAGCCTCATAAAATCCCTTCAAATAAAACCAAAAACCTCCAAAACCCCAAAAACCTTCTTCAGAGTACAAACACATAGTAACATTGGATTCCAACACCCAACTCATATATTGAGGAATTCATGGAGATGAAAGTTTCTTCAAAGGCTGTAGAAGAGTAGGACTCCTAGCAATCCAATTAACACCCAGCAATCCAATTAACAGATTACTAATCAGCTATCAGCTTTGCTGGAGTACTTTTTGGAAATATGACTCTCTCTACTTTCCAGGAAATCGAGCCTTTTGGAAATTACATGTTTTTTCCTCCCAAAACCAAAAATATAGAAATGCTTTTTCCTTAATCGAGTTTTACACTAAAGAATCAATGGTGTAGGCAAGAGATAACATATGACTATTTTAGCAACCTCATATTTAGGCAATAGAGGACTTACTTTCTTTTCCCAAAAACACTAGAGATGAACATGTCCCATTTTCAATTATCAATTATTGATATCAATATTGATCACATATCTGATAATATAGATATTTTTAAGAGCTGTTGGTAATCCCAACTGTCTTTAGGTGAACTGACCCATTCTGTAATGCTCTGCTATGTACAGGACATGGTGCAACTTTGCATTTATACAGTTACAGAGACTCCTTCCAATAATTACAGGTATTAATGTCTATATATATTTGATTGCAAATTGCTGACCTAAAAAATTCCACGGGTAAAAACAAATAACCCAAAAGACTGCATTTGCATCAAGTGAAGACTCAAGGTTCATAAACATCACGTATTCTAGAGCAACATCACTTATTCTAGAACTGGGCTTTAATTCCAAGCATTAAACATACCCAATCAACAGGCCACAGTGGAGGGAAAACCAGTCCTCTGTAGCCCACAATAAAAGCCAGGATTACCATGGCAGGTGACTTTAGGGAGTCAGATCTCTCCTCAGGAGCTCTGGCTGCTAGTGCCACAGTGACGAACAAGACAAGACCTTATTTTGCAACACGCACAGCTGGTTCCTCTGACAGCACACGGTACAAAACCTGACTGGGCCCCAGGCTGGCATGCCAGGCTCCAATCTCCTACCCTGATGTTGCAATTACCTTTGAAGAAAGTGCTTTGAAGTCCATGTTTTTCGGGAACTATCCTGTCTCAGAGCTGTCTGGACCCAACACTTCACACAAGTCCAGCAACCATTCACATTTTCTCCTTAGAGAACGTGGAAGGTGATAGAGCTCTTTGTACAGATGGGAGTGTTACTCGATGGAGATACACACATTATACAGTATGTACTTACATACCATTTTTCCCCTTACTAATGTCTGCTGTCATGCATTTATCAGGTACTCGTTTTGGTTAATTGCTTCCTCTGCACAATGCACACACACACTCTCAAACTCCAATAGTGAGCAGCATTGTGTCTTTGGTATCTACTACATACCTTTGTGTGCTGTATTTAAACATTCCTACTCTGCGTGTCTCACTGTATACCATCACAGTTATCTTTTGCAGCCCTTCATTAGTCCTTCAGTATACCACAAATATCCTGCTCATTAGCCTATAATCACTCTGCTTATCAGTTACATTTTCAAGCTCCTCATTACTTTACTGCACAGCTCCAACAATTAGCCTTTATATTCCACAGGCTGACAAAACATCACATTAGTTCTATTAGCTGCAGCCATCTCCTTCCCTCTCAGAAAGTGTTAGTTTAGGTCAGACACCTATTCTGAAACTACTGCCTGGGTGCATTAATTCCACCACCAACACACAGCACTTGCTGACAGTACGTCGTGGAAGGTACAGCCTGTAGCCACGCTTGCAGTACACAGATACTTGTGATGAATCCACTCAGCCATGAAACAAGCAGTGTCACAGTGACAAAGCAGACAAGACACCGCCAGCAAGACAGGGTTATGTCTTACTTTTGCGAAAAATAAAAGCTCTGAGTTACTCCTTCCTTAGCTTTGCAGCCGTGGAAGAGCTGGGGCATGCGCTGGATCACGCTGCCCTCAAAAGGGGCACAGGGGTACATTAGGGCTTGGGGCAAATTAAAAAGTCCTCCACAATCATTCAGGTCATTTGTTCCTGTTAAAAACAACCCTATTGAAATAATTCAATAGTCAAATTAACAATTTTGAAGTCTTGCTTTTGGATAATTTCAGTAATGCTGTTTACAGTCCCTTCCCACAACTAGTTCCAGTGACTTACATGAGGGAGCAGAAAACAAGAACGAAATTGTGGGAAAGATCAATTTCTTACCACACTTTCTTCACTGAATTCAATGCATTGTGTAACTAACAGTTAGTATGCAGGCATTTATCCCCAGAAACAGCCCTATGTAGATTCAGTTTCAGCAGCTGCAAGTCCAGCACTCAGCAAGGAATGGAGTGTATCATGGAGCATTTGGGAGATTTGCTATTGAGAGATTTAACTATTTAATTAACTATTCAATTACTACCTACAAAACAAATTAATATGTAATGCTAACTTCTTTTTACCTAGGTGGACAACCATCTTTGGAAAAAAAGGTTGGGTTTAGTTTTGGGGTATTTTTTTGTTTGGGATTTTATTTGTTGGTTTTTTTGTTTGGTTTTTTGGGTTTTTTTGTTGTTGTTGTTTGTTTTGGTTTGGTTTGTTTTGTTGTTGTTTAGGAAAAAGAAGTCTTTGTTGCTAAAATGCAGTTTTCCAAAATTGTGCTTACTAACTATATTGCCAGAAGTGGAAACATACATGTATTACTTCCAGTATGATTTCTCTTTTCTGAGTGTTGTGAGGGAAAATGAGTAATTACAGAGGAATTATTTCTTATCTCACATACTTGTGTTCTTTGGGGAAAGGAGATGGTTCAAGAATATTTTCTTGAGGTTTGCAAGGAACATTAACATTTTCCACCATGGAAAAATGATAGGCATTTCCCACAGCCCAGGCTTTTTATTTAAACCACTAAACACAGCTGAAATATTTCTGAAACAACTTCATTTTCAGCTTATTGGAAGGCAAGAAACATGTTGGGATATATGAAAGAACTTGGCCTTGTGCTTTTTTGAACAGAACAGCAAATTTTCTTGTAATCAGTGGATTGAACTGGTTGGAATAGGAACATTTACAAAATTTAAAAGGAACTGATAATGATTTAATAAATGGCATATGCACATTCATATGCAATTATCTATTCCTCTGGCAATGGGCTCTGCCAACTAAAACAGTCTTCTACTCACTCTTCAGTAAGCAAAACTCTTCTTTAACTCCAACTGTAGCAGTTTTAGCTTTTGCTGCTGAAGTGCTGACCTCCATTTTATGATTGCTGTGGGGCAGGTGAGAGGGAAAATTAACTATATGGCCAAGTGCAGCACTTTATAGAAAGGTAAATGAAGTCAGTGTTTTGTCAGTAATTTGACTGTGGTATTCTGCACATGAAGCAAATGATTGGCAAAACTAAGGGAATAAATGGACATTTTAAAAAATAATAAACAATAAGTAAACAATAAGTAAATACAGAAAAACAGACTCTGGAAATGTTTTAGAGACCAACTGTTGCCTGTTGTGAGTTTTCTGGCATGCTTCTCTGAAACTGCAAGTGCACATCCGGGATGGAGGCTGCGCAGTGCTCAGATGCAGCTCAACTTCATCCAAAGTGTCATTTCTCATGTCCCCAGAGTCAAATGAGTGATTATTTCAAGTTATTACAATTGCACCAAAACAAAACCTTTACAAGCATTACTTTGAATTCCTCTCCTTCAAAAACAGTCAAAACAATAATCTGCTTCACCCATGTTTGCTCACAAACAAGATTGCTTTGTATGTGTCTGAATCATGAAAACATTCAGATGGCTAAACAAAATCAGGTTTTCCTAAGAGCATTTAAAATCACTGTGTGTCTGTGCTGCCTGAGCTGGCAGTGTGCAGAACGCAGTGGGAAGCTGCAGGTAGGAATGGGAGGAGGCACATCTAAGGGTGCTGCAGCAACCAGGGACACTAGGGGATTTAGAGACTCACAACCAACCACTTCAGCAAGATTTGTTTCTGTTCTTTGCTAATGACCCCAACCATAAACTCCTAACAGCCTTCCACAGTTGCTGAAGGGGTTTTATTTATTTATTCATTTAGTTTAAAGCTTTCAGCAGCCCAGTTGTCATTCTCCTGTAACTGCAGGGACACCTGTGGGGGGCTGAGCCCATCAGCTGTAGTTTGGCCCGCTGTTGAACTTGGCAAGCCAGCAGCACATAAAGCCCCAGCAGATGTTTCTGCTTTAATAGCAGCTCTTTCAAACCCTTGGCCAGACATAAATCCAAAATAGATCCAGAAAAGAGACAAACAGTGCCACCATCATGGCTCTTAAAATTAGGAGGCAGAACTAGCCTTTTCTGCAGGACTCTGAGAGACCATTAGCAGCAGAAGGTGTTGGGAAGTGTTCCCATAAATTATGCTGACAGGTTAAGAGGGCCAGCCACAGCAAATGCAGCACATTTTGCACTGTGTCACGGTTTGCTAGGAAACAGAATCCTAAGACAAATACATGCATTTACACAGGAGTTTCCAAACTAAGATCACACTTCATAGCAACAAGTACAGGAAGCAGCCAATTTTATGGCCATTAACACCTCCACATGGAGCTGTGGCGCTTCCATGCCATGTTAGTGAACAGTCTAAAAATAAAACAGGAATGCAATGATCCTTGCTAGAAGGGATCTTCTGAATACATGCCTTGCTGGATCTATTTTCTTAAAAGAAAGCTGCACTAAAAGTGCATTCACAGCTGCCACTGTGCTTTATGGGAGAGGAGGTTGATATATACCAGGGTGACATGCTAATACATCCGTTCACTTGGTGATGACTAACTGCCTCTAACAGAAGCCTGGTCCAATATAAATTATTGGGATGTAATTTCAAATGCAACTTAAAACAACCCCCACAGAATAATTCTCAGCATTCAAAATAACTCAAAGCACTGAAGGAGCTGAAAACTTCAATCACCTTCTTGTCTGACATTAAAGGAGACTAGGAAGAGAAAAGAGTGACCCAGTGTCTAAAAGGAGTTATTTTGTAGGAATGAAGGTTATTACCTGTTCTCCTGCTTCCCCTACCATCTACTACTCAAGCTCAGATGGAGCTGCCAGTAATGGATGCAGCTCTGGGGCTGTTGGGGTGTCTGGGCTCTCTCATTGAGGCTGGGACAGCCGGAGATGGGCTCCTTCCTTGCACGAACCTTGTAGTGCTTGAAGGTCACCAAGAGAACAGCTGCAGATGGAGGCCAGCAAATTTTACAGTGTCCAAGAACATGAGAAAGAGATCCATGGGATGATGGCAGCAAGTTTGTAGATGATCCAAAACTGTGAGGAGTGGCTGATATATCAGTAATCTATCTTGTGGAGAGACAGGCAAATGGGAATCTCAAAAAGCTCAACAAAGTGAGGTAGAAAGTACTACACCTGAGAAGAAATAACCCCATGCACCAGTACATACTGGAGGCCAACAGGCTGGAAGGCAGCTTGGCAGAAAAAGCCCTGGAAGTCCTGGTGGGCATGAAATCAAACCTAAGCCAACAAAGGGCCATTGCAGCAAAAGCAGCTGACAGTGTCTCAAGCTAAATCAGGAAAAGCATTTCCAGCAGGGCAAGGGAGGTGAATCCTTCCCACTCAGCACTGCTGAGATACAGCTGCAGTAATGTGCCCCCTCAGAATAAGGCACAGACATACTGGAGTACACCCAGCAAAGAGCCACAAAGATTATTAGAGACTGGAGCACCTATGACAAAGGGCAAGGCTGAGCTGGGGTTGGTTGGCCTGGAGAAGGCTCAGAGGAGACTTTATCAATGCATATAAATAATTGATGTGAGTGTGTAAAGATGGAGCCAGACTCTTCTTAGCAGTACTCGGTGAGTGACAAGCCAAGAGGGAATAGACACAAACTCAAATACATTAAACTCTATTTAAACTTTTTTTTTTTTTTTTTTTTTTTTTTTTTTTTTTACCACGAGGGTGGCTGAACAGTGGAACAGGCTGCCCAGGAAACTTGTGGTATCTCCATCCTTGGAGATACTCAGAAGTCAACTGGACAAGATCTAGATTACTGGGCTATGATCAAGGGGCTGGATTCAGTAACATCAAAGAACTCCCTCCCAACATAATTTAACTTGTGACTCAGCAGTTACTGAATGTTGAATTACGTAATTTGACTTTGTCGAAGATACTGTACATCAAAAGCAATTTCCTGCAGACAACCAACACAGTCTAAGCATCACCAAATCAGAGAAGGAAATTACTGCATATTTTCTAGGGAATCCCCAACTTCACGAACTAAAACCAAAAACTTTGTTATTTTTCTTTAAGTTCAGCAGAACTAAACTCTCCTTGGAGTGTGCTTGTTCCAAAGAAGTTCCTAAGTGGCAGCACTGTTGGTTAAGCCAACAAAAGAATCCTTCGCATTTACTGATAAGAAAAGTGCTTACAACACAGAGCCTGCACAATCTTTGGATATGCAGTCTGAAATCATAGTTGTATCCAAACTCTACATTTGAAGTCTAAAAAGTAGCACAAAAGCAGTTTATCCAAATGTCATTTTGAGTCATATAGCTCAGTCTTGTTCAACTGCCTAAAGTAGTCAAGCTTTAATGAAAAGGAAAAAAAAATGGATTTGTCCAAGGAAAGCTTATTTTTCCTTTTCTGCTGTTGTTGGTTCCACGCTAAACTCCCACTTTGGGGAATTTAATCTATGAAAGCTTTGGCTTTTGCTACATGCGGTCAAGCCTCCAGTTCACAGGGAAAGGTCAGCATGACACAACTACTCCACAAATAAATGCACAGATCCCAAATTATAGCCACTAGTTTCACCAAACATGTTTTATTAAATACCTTTTACACATGACTTGGAAACCAGCTCTATCTTACACCAGTAAATTAAAACCCAATATGCCAGCATTTGGGAAGAGACCAAGATACATTTGCTGTTCTTATTTCCAAATCATATCCACTCCAGGGCAGTTTTTTCAAAGAAATCCAGATTCCAGCTATCACTGGGGAAAACAACAGTAAGGTGGTCAGAAGGAGTCACTCAATGCCTACTGCCCTACATTTGTGGAAAATCCCATGGAAAACCACAGAATGCCATCCGCTCTCATTCCCATAAAATCATTGAATCATGTAGGTTGGAAAAGATCTCTAAGGATTATCAACCAATGAACCATTAACCCAGCACTGCCAAATTCACCACATGAGATAAATTTGCATATATAAATATGTATAAATTTAAATGCAATATAAATATGTGTAAATTTCTATGTAAATGTATCTTGTGTGCAGACTGGATCAGACTGGATCTCCAGGTATGAATTGTTTTCTTTTTACAGAGAAGAACTCTCACTATAATCATGAGATAATGACTAAATGAAAAACCTTCACTATATATCTTAAAGACACATATAATTCCTTGACTGTTGAATGCACCTGAAGTGCTTTATGACATAGGCGTTTTATATTTTCTCTGATTTTTAATATCCTCGCTAATAACAATGAGATATTCAAGTCACAGTTTTGTTGTTTCTATATATTTACTTAGTAGGTAAAGGGAATTCCTTCTTGCAGAGCCATCTGTCTAACTTTAAACTGTGTCCAACTTTTAAAGTGGGAGACTGGCTGTATTTAACATTACCATTTATTAACCCATCTCTACATCTAACCCTGTAGAAAAAGTGCTACAGAAAATTTAGGGAAATTAAAGATAGTAGCACCACAAGCTTAAAAATGCCAAAATCTTTCATATTAAAAGACAAAAATGACCTAACTTCTGAGTGTGTATTTGCCAAATGCATTGTTAATGAATGCAGTAACTGAAATACTTTTTTAATGTCTCTAAATTATCATCCTTGAATTATTAACACTAAAACACAATAATTCTTAAATTAAATTTAACCATCTTGCTTTAATTACTTAAATGTGTTCAGTACACATTTAAATTTAGTTACTTAAAAAGTTCAGACCACTTTAACATAATAGATTTTTTTCTATTTCTAATTTTCAGAAGTAATAAACTGTGGAAGAGGTTCTCCTGCAGGAGACAACCATATTTCTAGGTCATATGTAATGGTTGTTCATCATTAGCTACTATTCCAAGGATACCAAAATGGACATCATGCACATATATTTTCCATGATACACTTTTGTCATGTTCTGATCTCTTTTCTTTATTAAGAATTTGCTAGTAAAACTGATTGATAGGTAGTCTTATTGTACGAGGAGGATGCGTCATTCAACTCTTTGACCTTGTCTTCACACTAACAGTCAAGTGTCTTTGAAATGTGTTTACTTCAGAATTTACAAGAGCATTAAAGACAGGATGTCAGCACATCTCAGGTTTGAAAAGATCTAATAACAGTGAATGAGTTTGGACAGTAGGGTCATCTGTAATGTACTTTAAGAAAGAGAGGCAAATTTCCTTTTTCCACTTTATAGTTAAAGACAAGTAAAAGCATTCTTACACTACTCTGTGATTTTTTATTGGTTTGGTTGTCTTGGGTTTTTTTTGGACTGAGGAACATTATTTTTTGAGACCAAGATAGGCCACCTTAAGATGAAGACAGATGCAAAACACTTTCCAGAAACAGTTACAGAATCTGAAAAGCTTTTTCTTACCTCTTATTGAGCAAGTTCTGGGCAAGTTTGAGAAGCAGCCTTAAAGCTGGTTTGCTCTTTCATCATGATGCACAATGTATAGAACTGATTTTTTCTCTGTCACTAACATGAAGCCAGCATTCCTGCACTTCAGAGTCACAAAACTGAGACAGCTAGACTTAAGGAGTGTGATGGAGGATGGAAATATTTTCCAGTGGTAATACTTTCCTTCCTTAACATTATTACATTTTTAAAAATTACATATGGCAGTAATTGTCTTTTGTGTTTCCTAAATATTTGCATTGCTGCATAACTGTCCCAGAAGGAAAAGTGATTTTTTGTTCTAATTTAGAGCAGAGTGCTAATGATGCCCAGGTTGGGGCTTTGACCTCTGTATGGGCCATTCACTAAGAGTTGAACTCGATGATCCTTTTGGTCCCCTTCCAAGTCAGAATATTCTGGGGGTGAATAGAGTTGCACTCTCTTTATTTACCTGCTCAGAAATCCACCTCTTCTACTGCATGAATTAGTAAGAATAATATGAAATATGACAATCAGATGACCCATAAAATCTCATAGAAATTGTCCTCCATGAAAGTACTGTGTCTTCAGGAACTGACTAATCTAGCATAACAAGGAACAGTCACATCACATCCGTGCTTGTGTTGGGCTATCAGCAGCTAGGTGTGGAGTGCATTTTGATTAGCACTTAAAGTTGAAAATTATATTTTTGTTATAGTTTTTGAATCTGTCTCAGATTCTCCTAATATTTTGCATATTTTACATAAATAAATATACATTCAATACAACTGAGCTTCAGATGCTTCATATTCCCTCAAATATTACAAAAGCTCAGAGAAACTCAGAGAAACTTCTGGATTTGTCTCAATAAAGCATAAAATTGAACAAACTTGATACTTGTAGCCTCTAAGACACAAAAGAATGTAAATGTGAAGGATATTACCATGCAATCAAAGGAAGTTGTAAATAATTATAAAAAGAAGTAAAATAAGAAGCAGCTTTGAGTCACTTATTCTGTTAAGAATGTGAATTATAAGTAAGGGGTATTAGCTGATGATTGATAAGAAACTTCAAGTGATCCCAAACCTTTAAGTTATTCACACTGATATTCAAAATGTAATTACTTTCAAACCACACAGTAGAGTTGGATTAATGAACAAATACTTTAGGAGTAATCCATGAGTCATGCCTACTTATTATTATGAGGTTTGGATTTCTTATCATTTCAGCTCTGTGGCTTTACTAAATAACAACAATAAGTAATACCACATTCAGGCTCTCACATCTTTACACACGTACTGTCAAGTATAAAAGGAAAGAAAAGAAGAACATTCATGTTATATATTCAATGAAATGTCTTAAAGAAAATACAGCTTGGGTTATGCACATAGTAGGTAGATTTTCCAGGCTTTACTTTTATGCTTTGCAGTTGTCTCTTCAAATCTTTAGGTGCATATTTTGGGGAAAAAAAATACCTTGTCTTTTTTAGTAAATGTGTAAAAAGGCAGAGAAGAGTGTGGGAGGGAATTAGTTCTGCTATTTCTCAATCCCTTGAGCAGCAGATACACAAAGGCAGAGTATAATGAAATAGGAAGAGGGAGGCATCTTCGTGCCTTGCAGTGAATAAGCTGCAAAACATACACTTGCTAGAGATGTATGTGACCTCATCATTAGAAGACCTAAGGTCCTGAGTAGGAAATCATGATCTTCCTCTGCTGCCCACCCTACCCCTACTTGTTACTGCCCTCAATCTCCTCCCCCACCACTTCAAAGTCTATGAGCAGGAAAGCAAAATTTGCTTTTGGTGATGGGTGACCTTTAGCAACTGCATTTCCAATTATTATCACAGCACTAATTGCACATACAATCTTTTTTTCTACCTATCTTTTCTTTACTTTCCCCATGATAACAGCATTGGTTTTTGCTACTTTTTCTTCCCATTTCATTCTTAGCTTTTGGTAGTGATTACACAAGATTCAGTGTGTGGCACAGCAAAGAGAGAGAAATGCATTAGCCCTTACTTTGAAAACAGGACATGCTAGGTACAGATTTAATCTAAATTGTCAGTACAGCATCACTAACAGTACTGATAGCAGGCATCCTTGGAAACAGTCAAGAAGGCCTATTTGCATTTGCTTTGGGATTTTCTATTATCTCCTCTTTTAGCATAAGAACACTTGGTTTCAATTTACTGTCCTGTCTTAGAAAAGAGAAGACAAATTCCTTAAATATCAAGTATGCTGTCTGCAGGCAACTGGTTGCAGGCAACTGGTTGCAAAAATGTTAAATAAGGGGATCACTGTCAGAATATTTCAAATATCACTGTACACTGTAAATTGAAAGCAACACACCTGCAATGCAGTTCCACAGCTCAGCTGTGAAGCACTGGCTGGTGGGCTTGCAGACCTCACTTGACACTCACCACCCTAGTTTCCATTATAATTGAGGAAAGGTGAAACTGAGAATGGTGAGACAATCTGCATTTCCTGAAAAGGGTAAATATTCTGCAAAGATGTATACAGGAAGGGAAGAGATGCTAGGAGCCAGAAAACACTTCATACATTAAGACCCCCTTTAAAAAGGAACCTACCTAAGTAAATCACTTGGAATCAAGCTCTGTAATTTCTATGTATATGAACACTAAATTCATCTTAGTACACCAGTATATCACAGATCACTGCATTATGTTATTAAGAGAAATTACTCTGCTGTTTGCAAAGTATCAATGATAGTTGCTTCAGAATATTTGTAAAGTAATTCTTGACCTGTATCTTTTTGGGTACAAAATGAAATGTTTTCTTATGGCCTGTCAGAGATCAGGTAAATTTAGTTTTGCCTGATCACCTTGAGACTCGGAGAATCAAAGTCCTGCCCTTAGCATTTGTGATTATAAATTCTGACTGCCATCCTCCAGAGTAATGTTAAAATAGTTAAAATCTATTGATTTGGAAAATCCTTTTGCCATTTGCAGAAGTCTATTTGTAGAAGATGAACAAAAGACATGTCTAGACTACTGAAGTAAATTAATTCTCAAATATGAGCTAATATTCACAGAAAAACATGCAGAACAAGAGACTCAATTAGGCATGTGGCTTCTTTGATGTCCTGTGTCCCAGCATAAGACTTGGCTCCCCAGCCTGCTGCCATGTGCTTCCTGCTTGAAACCAAACTCAACTGCAATCTCAAACACACTCAAATACAGAGAAGACTTCTAAGGGAAAATTATGTGCCACAACCATCCTCTGAGTTGTACCTTCACTGATTCCATGATGGTATTGGCTTGTCAGTTCATCCTCACTGTGGGAGTAATGTTACCATACTCCATCAAATTGCATCCACGGAACAAAACAATGCCAGCTCCTAACCTCAGAGTAAACACCTATAGACAGAAGCCTATAGAGGGCCTACACTGGGTCCAGTCTGCTCCTAGAAAACAGTTGGTTTAGAAAAAGCATGGTATGAAAAATGGAATTCAGTCCACATGCCATGAAGTAGATGGTAACAATTCCTATCAGGGCTGATTCTGTTTATGCAACACACTGAGACTACCAGTCTCCATGTGGCATGTAAATACATCCAGGAGCTCGGCAGAACTTGCAGAAGACAAGATCTAATGAGAGCTGCCCTTCTCAGTCATGGAGGTTTTTCACAGGAGCCTGAGCTCCTGGTCACCTTGTGCTCAAGAGGCAAACCACTTGTTCATCCAGAGACAAGTAAATATTCCAGCATTAGCCTTCCATTTCTCTGCCACTATCCCTGCTGATGCAGAACAATACCACTTTCTAACTTAACAATTCACTCCTTAAAGAGTCCTTCATAATGCAAATGTTAATTTCCTACTGCCATTCACTACAGACAAGCATTTATAAGTACACAATTTCATACTGAAATCTTTTTGTCCAAGTGGTTAAATATCATTTCAATTGAGAACACGTTCCCATCCAAAGTAAAAGTTATTTCCATAATCAAAATCACTGTTTCTCCTCCCCAACTTGATTCCATCTCAACAGAAGTGTGCAGGGGGAGCAGTTCAAGAGGTTTTTTAGTTCACTTCATGTTGTATCCTTGAACGAGTCTCTCAATTATTCTTTGTGTACTGCATATGCCTTCAATAATGCTCTCCTGCCCAAGCACTCCCCAGACACACTGCTCCTCTCTGGAACTAACAGTGCCTGAACAGAAGTATAAGAGCTAATTTGACTGAATAGAACTGTAAAACAAAAGTGATTTCTGCTGCATGGAGATGCAGAACCATCACTGTATCTGTCCCAACAAATCTATTCACAGAAAAAGTGCTTCTTTAGCTGGTCTGCACTTCTGCTTTTTTGGCAGTGTTTTACCACTAGAAAACATCCCACTTTCAATATTAACCTTGGAATTACTTGGTTAATATGTTTTGAAATACTTCAGCTTTCATAAAGATTTGTTTTCACTATGGAAAATTAGAAATGCCATCATACAGTACCACAAACATTTCTTAGCTCCTCTTCTTCCCCTACATTTGGTGAGTGTTCATATTTGTCTGAAAATGTATGCAGGAGGAAAAGGCTGTACCATGAAACAGCCATATAAACCAGGCTCCAGCTAAGGTCCTGCAGGTATTGCCATGGTCACTGCTCACATCCTCCAGTAATGACAGTGGGCTACTCAAAGACATCAATGGATTTTCTTTTTTAAAAAATGGATATTGAAGCCAGCAAAGGGATCTGATTCCAGAGTTCTGCCTTTATTATGGAGCTGACATCTGTGTACAATATCAAATTCATTTACAACTTGGCCCATGGCACAGGGTTGGGAACTAGATGATTTTTAAGGTCCCTTCCAACCCAAGCCATTCTACGCTTCTATGAACTTTTCATGCGAGTCCAGGAGAGCTAACAGAGCTAACTATTTTCTGTATTTGACAGCATAAATGCATGAGGTAATGCTGCAACTCAGAACAAACAAACCTGGTAGAAATTATTCCTTCTTCCAGATCTGAAAGATATTTCAGACAACAAGGAGAACTGAAAATGCATTAGGGCAGAAATGTGAACATATGCAAACCATGAAAAATCTAAAGGAACACTCTTGATTTGAGCATAAGTCATAATTAGCAGTCAAATTCCAATTTCTTGTCACAGTGCCTAAAAATATTAATTTTTTGGTATACAATAATAATATTTTTTTGTATACAAGTACTGTAAAAATAACTTTCTACTCAGCAAAAGTGTTTCAGTCTTCTATCCTTCCATAACTGAACAGTGGATCTAAACACACATTTCCAGCATGCCTGTAATCCACATTACAGAGAGAAGCGCCTCTCAGGATTAAAAACATGTTTTCTCTATGAAAAATGAACATCCTGGGGGCAGGCAGAACAGCTGCCAACTGTTGGATTGCTGGTGAACCACTCACTTCTGGAGAGGATTCCTTCAGGTGTCCCGTCCACCTCAAACAGCCCAGGGCACTCTGCCTGCTCTGCCCTGCCCATCTCCACCCCAGCAGTCACAGGGATACAAGAAACTGAATCCTTTGCCTCTCTCAAATTCCCATCAGCTCCTGCTGTAGGCTATTCCTCTCTGTGATAAAGATGTCACACTATTTTTCAATCTGAGTTTATGGCACTTTACACAACAGTATCATGCCATGTAGAACAGCACAGAGTAACAATGAGACCCAAGGCATGGAGGCAAATTTTGCTTTCTTGCACCATTGCTATGGAGGTTGGTATCAAACCCCAATACCACATAGGGCACTGTGCCTGTGAAGTCTATTAACTTTCTTAATGTGCTTTCCAAATTTCCACTTTCAGAAGGTCACAGGAGTTACCAGAATAACTCTGACACTTTTTTAAAAAGATGAAACACTAACATTATGTTTCATTTACCACGAAGACATCAGAGCAGAGAAAAGTGTTTATTTTAGGCATGGTTATAAAATAAGTTTTTCAGAAGGAAGATACAATTTACCACATACTGAAAGGATAAGAACTGATTTTACCCTACCACAAATACATTAAATAATTATTGATCAACATAATAGTATTGATCTGCCAACTTAAGAAACTCTTATCATGCAAATTTAAGCAATACTACCTGTAGGTGAAATTTTTCAGGCTTTAAGCACACAAAGCAGTAAGTAGTCCTAAAGCCCAAAACTTATTTTCTGATAATATCAATTTTCCATTAGAATCAAAGCAAGCAAACAAACAAACCCATGTAGAAATCCAGACATCAGGGCTGCAAGTTCCTTCAAAAGACACCTACTTAATTTCCATCACTGCCAAGGCAGGTAAATTATACTTTATCCCTAACAGAATGTTGTATATTTCTTAACCTCTTGTAATGAAGATTTTAAAACTTTCTCAGGCAAATAATCCAAGTAGTATATCACTATAAAGTTTTCCCCATTTTCTAACTTGTGTTTCTTTGTTGACATGGAAGCCTACTATTCATCATCTAGCATTATGCATTTAGAGTCTGCATCCTCTTTGCTGGTAGTTTTTATTATATTTGATTAACACATTGTCTACTGACTGCTATTCTCTAAAATAAAATCCCCACATTATTCTGGCCTTTGTCACAGATCAATTCTTAGACCCTCCTTCACCCCTGATGTTCTTTAGGCTCACTCCCATCTGATGCCCTACAAAGCCAAATTGATCAGAAGGATTAATCTGTGTCTTTTACACCTAAATTAAGATATGCATATATTCCAGTGTTAGGTTTGAGTTTTCTGCATCACAAAGACAGTATTGAAGTTCAGTTTGTGAATTCTAAAATTCAAGTTTTATTTCTGTAAAATTTCTGCTTAATCAGTAGCTGTGAAGTTGTCAATTCCTGCTGAAGGGCGACAATTTGCCCTTAGACCTATTAATTAATCTCCTCTCGTTTCCCCATAATTTCCTCAGTTTTCCAGTATCATATGGAATTCCAGTTTTGTCTTCCAACAATACTTAGAAACCTTTCAGATTCCAAGATATACTAATTTAATATATGCACTGTGTAGTCCATCATCAGATCAGTAATAAAAATTGATTGACCCCAAACACAGAGTTGTCTAGAGAATCTCCTTCATCTTACTTTTCTGTTTTTCCAGTAAAGCTGACTGGGAGGAAGTCTTTAGACCAGCTCTCTAACTTCTCTGTAGCAGCTTCATTTGATTATTCACTCCTGGATACTGGTTTGTTTTTCATGAGACCATCAAAATCTTTGGACAAAAATAAAGAACTGGATACTCTAAAATTACTTAATGGAAAGCGACCAATTAAAGCAATAAAATGTACATGCCTTTTATTGAACACTGATAATCCCATCATCCCACATGCCAGATTTCCATCAATTTCAATGCTCAGCACTGGAATATTTACAATTCACATCAAAATTCTGGCACTGTACTTACAAGTGAGATATAGTATACAACAGCAAAGGAGATAATTTACTGTAGTCCTTTGCATGCTACCCACAGAAAGAAAAATTACAAACTACAGCAGCAGGGGATAAAATATTGCTTTTAGACACTAACTTGAGTAGGCCTTGTGACTAGAACTATGTTTGGTGCAGAAATCTGATGGTGGATTATAGAGCTGTCATTTGTAACAAGTGTAATCCCTTATAGTGCAAAGTCAGGAGATTTCAGATTTAGGAATGCAGAGAAATACAGATCTATATGCATGACAACCTTGTGCCCCTAGCCAAAAGAATTATAATGTTGGACATTGAGAGAATTTTTAAACATGATCTGGATGCAGCAGAGTATCTACTTGTGCTAGACTTCCTCTGCTCACATTCCAAATACATCACTTTTCTCACACTGACTGTATAAAAAAGAATTGCCCACAATAATTTGTCTATAGCAATGCCTGCAGGATGTGTAAAAGAAGAAATAACAAGAAATTCTGAAAAAATAAAAGAGAGCAGGTATAGCATATCCAAAAACTAAACAGAATAGCCTGATATAAAGACAGACCTGAAGAGCTGAATCCATATAGCTTGGGAAACAATGAGTTGCAGAAAATTTTGTCAGAGCAAATTTAACAATGACAGCCAGTATAGTATGACAACTGTTAACAAAAGGAAACAGCCTCCAATATCAACATGTTTAGGTTTCACTGGATGCAAAATAATCAAGCCTCTCCATACTTAAAGCACAGGTGGCTTATTCAGCACTGAAAAGGCATTTCCTTTCAATTTGTCTGTACTGGGAGAGAATTTCTGAGGTTTCCCCAGTGCCAGCAGCATATGCTGAAATGAAAAAGTTTCATCAATACTAAATACTTCTTCAGCTTACATCTCCTGTACATCTGAGTGAGGCATGGGGTAATTGTCTCACATTTAAATGGAAAGAAAGAACTTTTTAATATGACATGACAGAAATTTAAAAGTGGTTTCTAAGAAGGTGCTTCATAATGCAAATCCAGGTAAAGGTGACATTATTTCTTCCTAATTCTTTAAGGGTGTGTCTGTGACTAAGCAAACCTAGAACATGTTTGAGCAGTATTGCATTATACTTGATAATATTCTACCATATCCAAAAATCCAAAGTAATAGAAAGCATTAATATGAAGCAAATTTAATACATGAAAGAAGGAAATATATCTGCAGCACATATTGTGCTAGTCTTCTCACATGACACAACAATGCTCAGATCAACACTTGTTAGCAAATAAAATATCATATATGTGTACCTACACACACATAAATATGTATGTGGTGGTATACATTTTTATTATTAATTTGGAATTTGGGTAAGTCTATCCATACACACTTATATTACTGAGACTGTATAATTTCCTCTACTAACATTTCATAATCTTTCTCACCTTACAATGACTGCCTTCACAGCTGGGCAGGAAACCATCTCCTTGTCATATAAAATTTTTGAGATTCCATATTGCTCTGGTTTGACTTAGGATGAAAATAAGGTTAAAACAAAAGCCTTTTGTCGATATATCCACTAGTCCTGTAGGAACCCTTGGTTCAACTTCTTGACCCTGCACTGCCTACAGGACCACATTGCTTTTTCTGAGATAGGTGCTTGTTTGTCTATGTGTGGCTCCCTCTCCCTTCACCACAGAATTTCCAGCCATGAACTAGAAATGTTGATAAAAGGATTCTTGGAGAAACAAATACAGGTCTGTAAAAAGCTTTATTTCCATAAATGTAAAACAAAAAGACCACCAGCCACTTTCAGACTGACCCTCATTTTATGATTTTATGCTCTTAGTGAAAGCTGGTGAAAGCACAGAACCAGGAAGAGAGTACACACAGTTTATCCCAGAGTGACTGATGGAAGAGTAGAAGTCAAATGGGAATGAGTGTGTAACTCAATATTCTGTTTCAATCCTATTCACAGCAACGACTGCTAAGAAAAAAAATAAATATAGTTTTAGTTCAATTAGTAAAATATTTGAGTTTTAATGTAGTCCTTTTTAACTCCTGTATTTATTGTTAGTTTCCAAACCTGTAAAATCTTTATTTATGAGGTTTTTTATTTTAATCACCCTAGCCATCTGTAACACATCTGTTACTTGCTAGTATACAGTAATTAACTTAAGTGAGGACTGGGTACTATCCTGAATCAACAGATATCAAAGCACCTGCTTTGGTAAGAGTCACACAGCTCCTTATCAGCTATAATAGTTGCTCAGGTTAAAGCTAGATTTACTCTCCATCCTCTAAGCATATGAGAACTATCTTTACACAGTAATTTAAAACAAAGCCTTGATTTTTTTTTTTTTATGCTCTCCATTTCAGTTGCAAAATTTTCTGTCTTAAGAAGACATCTCATAAAAAGGCAGATACTCTGACATTAGTATTTATTTGGTTTTAAACACAAAAACCCAAATGTTTCACATTCACTCAATTAGAAATCCTGTCTCACAAGTTTTTCTGCTGAGTATGGGGAAAGGGTCTCTGTGGTCTCTGCTGGAGAGAGAATTACATTTAATCTATTACAAAATCTCTTGGAATCTTAATTGATTAGGTTTTTAAATACTCATCAAGATCATGCTGAATCCACATAACTACCATTCCAAAATGTGTAGGCAGCCTTGAATTGGTCACACGACTACAGCCATTAGACTTCCCAGCCAACTGGATCTGTCTTTAATTGCATCCTCAGTACAAGTCACTTTTGACAATCCTGTTACATTTTAAACAAGACATAACAGAATCCATCATGAATCCCTGGATAATTACATTTTGTTACCTTAGAGGTCTGTGGCTCCTATAATTAATTGCATTCCTTTTAAAGTCAGCCTAGAAGAGAATGGCTTTCTGCCAAGAAAGTTTTTAAAATGTTCAAAGACTCATTCCGAGGAACAGCAGGTGCTCTTTGTTTTTATTTCTCAGTGTGCTCATGCCAGAGAAGCAGGGCATTCAATTGCCATGTGTCCACAACCTAATGCTCTCTCCATCTCCATAAGAGAGAGAGATTATTGTACCATTCAGAGCAATACTCCAATAAACACAGTAAGGATTGGACTATTAGGAAGGCTGTTTTGGGAAGTTGTTCTCTTGGGGAAACACGGTTCATAGGTGCCTGTGAAAAAAAGGTCTACTACAGTATTTGTGCATCAAACCTTTCATCACATGTGTTACATCCTCAGTGAGGGTGCTCAGCCTGTTAGTTCTCAGAACACAAAGCGTTTCAATCCGCCTTCCCTGGGCAGCAGGGAGCTCATTAGTACCACCAGCTCACCATCTGTCTCTGAAGGAGGAAGAGACGGAATTAATATATGATGGAGCAGAAAGGAAAAAAAAAGGCAAACAGAAAAATGGTTGGGAAGCAGCAGGATGTCATCCAGAATGGCATAAAATGTTTCCTTTGAAATAATTTCTCCTTGTCTGCACAAAACATGGAGAACAGTTTGGGCATGGCTATGATATGTTCACAAAAGCATTTGTAAAGACTGAATTTTGGTAATTTTAAATACATTGTTGTTCAAAAAATCCTCAGGAGATCTTCATTAAATACGGCTGTCCACAGAGGAATCCTGTGAAACCTTCCCTGTGCTGTACTGTCTGAAGCCAGGGGCACACAGCAGCTGAAATGAGGCTTTTCTGCTTTGAGGCATAATGAGAGGAAAGGTAATGAAAGCGAGCAGCTCCTGGAACAGACTGAGGCACATCCTGAAGCACAGCCCATGTGTGGGGTCAGTGACAGAGGGGAACAATCATTTATAGCTGGAAAGGGTCACAGCTGCCCTGCACATCCAGAATAAAAGCTGCAACCAGCCAGCTGTGGAACAGTGTCCTTCCCACGTCAAGTCAGTACAAGCCACTGGGAAAGGAAGAAGAGGCCAGAGAAGGAAAAATTGGGGATGGGATAAAGCTATACACAGTCACAGCTAAACCAGAATGAAATTCCAAATTTGAAAGTCCAGGCTCAACCTGAAAGTTAATCATGAAGACTCCTGTACCATCTGATCCTTTGGGAATTTTGAGAGAAATATTCAGAAAGAGAATTTATCTTAGTGAAAATCAGGAGTGGCTGCACAAAGAATTCAAGGCTTTAAAACAGTGACATAGGTTTGATCAGCCTTTCAACTGATCCCACAGCAACTTCCCAGATGTACAAAGATGAGCAGCTCAGATATTAAATGTCGACACTCTGAGCCTCTTCCAATTCTATTTTCTTTGGCTGTTAACTTCTTTGTCAAGGAAAAGATACTACAAGCCACTTAAAAATTGTGGGAAAAATTCCAGCCAAATAATACAGAGCAGTCAGATAGTTACAGCCAGTGGCATTTACACTGACATACCTAAACAAATGTTTTTATTTTCAGAATAACTGAAAATTTGCCAACAAGTATTGTCAGGCAGCACCATTTTTTGGAAAACCAACTCGTTGACCTACAAGGTACTACAATTAGCTTTCAGGTTTTAACATTTATTTATTTCAAAGTTGTGCTCTGCTAAAAGGGGAATTCTGCTATGAATGCCAAAAAATGTTAATGGTGTGACCTCAGTTTTGTGCTGATCATGAACTATGTGGCACTTGTCCAATAAACATAATAGAGTGGGAAAACGAGTAACTGAGTTCTTGAAAAAGCAAAGTGAGTATGTCATCAGCACCCAGAGCAAATGCACTTTGTGCTACTTTCTGGGTCACAGACACTCTCACAGCCCACAATATCCTTCTCCTGACTATCTCATATACGTCTGTGGGCCTGACCTACCTTGACAGCACATCTTTGTCATATTTGCAACTTCAAAAGATGAATGCAGTTAAAAAAGCAATCCACTATAGCAGTACATTGGTGAAACCAAATCTTACATCTGAAGAAAAACATGTTCATTAATGACTGAATTTCAGTTCTGTTTTACAATGTGTTTAGCTACACTAGATCCCTGATTTTCATTGGAACTGCCCCAGAAATGCAAGAACCGTTTTTGTTATCAGAATAACAAAGAGGTGAGTCCAGTTCATAGCACAAGAGCTCTTACACTTCCTTGAAAAAGTGTCATCCAGGTTAGTTATGGAAAACATTTTAATTTCTGAAGTTCTAGTGCCAGGGATGAGCAGATTATTTATTTGCATTATATTATTTTCTGCTCCTGATGGACAAATACACAGCAATGGATAGAGGCATGTAAACTATTGGATGCAAATTGCTGCCAAAGAAGAAAATTCAGAACTATTGATCCCAAGACAGTGAGACAAGACCCAACTGCTCACACTGGTTTTGTATCAAGGAATGGAGTGGCTACAGTCCTGTTCACAGAATGAGTAATAGAAAACTCACAGGAAATAGGAAATAATGAAAAGGGGGAGACACGAGCCAGGTCAGCACAGGAAATATGACTTTGCTTGTTATAAACAGCTATTTGATTTTTTGAAGACAATAACATGAGATTTATTCATATCACTACTGTACACTCAGCTTTCAAGGTTTCAGTGTTGATGGTCATTCATAAAAAAATAAATTAATGAGTACTGGCCTTCACAAGCCACTCAAAATCCAAAATCAATAATCTTAGAGCTACCCAACTAAATTGCCACATTGCCTGCCTTGAACACAATGGTTCAGCATTTCTAAATACAGTAGCTGACCATGACAGCTGATAATCATCTAAATCTCTTGTATCTACTGGCACACAAAGAGCAGCTCTGTAGTAATTTATGACAACTATGCCCCCAGGATTAGAATTTGGGTTCTGCTCAAGAAGTCTGCTAAGTAACAAATGCCACAAGGAAAATGATGTCTGAAAATTAGCCTTCCCTTTTGGTTAATTTTTTGGATGGTAATTTTGAAGAAGATGGTTAAATTTCTTGGGTAGGGAGTTTGACTAGATTGATGACATCCAGAGATCTCTTTAAGGACCTGGCAAGCATCCATTCTCTTGAAAAAGAAGAGGAGCATGTGCCAACCCACAATACACAGTAATCACTGCTGTAGCAGAATTTTATCTGCTGAGTTGTAGATAAAATCAAGGTGCCCTAAAGCCACAAATACAATCAGACTCACAAGAAAGAGGAGAGAACAAGTGCCAGTCTTGAAGATAGATTTTCATAAGGAGATTCATGTGCAATTTCATGACACATTGACACATTTTGTTTTGAAAAACTTCTAGCAAGAAAACAAAAAATAAAACAAAACAAAACAAAAAAAACCCAACCCAACCCAAAAACCAAACCAACAAACAAAAAAACCCCCAAAGCAACTAAAAAAAACCCAACAAAATGTATACTTGTAGACCATTAACATATTGCTAACTTATCTGGAATATTTTTTCCAAAAGAAGGTACTCTCAACTTAACTGGAATTGTGTCAAAGTAGAATCCCTTCCTTTTCTTTGCTTAGTTCCTGCCTTGAAGAATTTTTCAAAGGTTTTTATTTATTTATAATCTAGGTAGGCCTCCTAAAGGGTTGGAATCTTGTTTGTTCTAACAAATTGCAATCATAATTAATAAATGCACTAAACCTGCTGTTAACCTAACTGATGGGGAAAATTTGACTGGATCCTAGCAGGGAAGGATTTTTCTCTGCTGCGCCTTTTTTAAGAAAAAAAAAATCCACTTTTGGTTCAGAACAGAGGTAGTGAAATTAGAGAAATTGTGTTAAAACACTTTAATACTCCAAAGGAGTTTTAAAAGCATAAAATTTTAATTTTAAATTTAAAACAAAATTTAAGTCATGACTGGAATTGAATTAAGCCCTTGGAGATCATTAAAATGGTAATTTGAAAACAGGAGATTATTGTCCCATTTTATCTATTGCTCCTCTAAGAAGCAAAACTTCTGCTTGATCTGGTGTGCTATAGCCCATCATATTCTTGTTAGTATGTCTTTCTCATGGACATCTACAAGCTTTTTCCAGAACTATCCAATACCTGTGAGTTTCATGGAGAAGAGAGAGAATTATCTCCAATTTGGTTACTCAGTGCCCCAAACTTTGTTTATGGGGCAAATGCACAGTAACCCCAGGCACTTTGGTGAAGGTAATAAGAAAAATCATAAAACTATCATACAACTACACTCATTTCTAGGGTGAATAATAAGAGAAACACAAGTGAAAAGGAAATACAACATGAAAACCCAACACACCTTCAAAGATATCAAAAATCCTATGCACTAAAAGCCCACCACCAACATTGTTAGGCTTTTCACCAAACACAGTGCAATAACTAATCATTAATAGATAATCACACTGAACTTCTAGGATTCTAAATTATGAGGACAGCACACATGTGTTAAATATTTAATTGGAAATAACCAATTACATTAATTAGGAGGACTTTAGGCTGCTGTTCCAGTGGTAATTGTATTTGTCAGGACAAAGAGAGATATACTCCACAATGTCAGTATAATATTCTTCAAAAGAGTTAAGTATTGATTAAACTTAACTGTGGTTATCTAGCTGTGGCTAGAAGAATTATGGTGCCATTTTCAGTGCAGACAATAAGTAAATGAAGAGTATGCCTGTGATAAAAAAATAAAAACAATAAAGCTATTAGGTTCCATGTGATGCTTTAGGAGCTTGCCTGGAGAATTCCCCCAAGTAAAGCTGCTATTAAAACCAGTGGATCATAACAACTTCCATAAGGGAATTATCCAGCACATTTTCCTCCTCTGGTAACCTTGCACCCCGTGGACACCAAGGTAAATGAAACCACCCTCTGGGAAAAACTCTTTACTTCTCTAATGTGTTGTTATGTAAAAGACTCAGATGACAATTTACTATTTTCCATTCCAATTTTTTTTCACCCTTCTTAGCACCAAGCCCGTCTGATTTCCATTTGCCATTAATGATGCTTAGCTCAGGGTCATAGAAATTAAACTCTTCATTCAGTTCACCTGGAATTTCCATGATAAAAGGTATGCCTTTGCCAGGCAAACCAGAGCAAGTTTCTAACTTCCCAGTCACATTCCAAAAGACAAACTATTTATGTATGCTCAAGCTCCATAGCAATACCTTGCTCAAACCAAACCATTGGATCTGACAGCAGTGTTCAGCTATCAGTATAAATATTGCCCAAGTTCATATGACTCCAAAGTATCTGACTTTCTAATAGAAAGGTGGCCAAGCAGTGTGATATCTTCATGCTTCCCAGAATACATGTATTAAACAGTGTTAAGTAGAAAGGTTCCACTGAATTTCTGCTTGTGTTACTCAGTCTATCCCTGTTAAGAATAACTCTCTGCTCCAGTAACCCAGAAAGTGGAGCAACACACTCTGCTTTAGTCCTACAGCCTGCCATCCCATACAACATTTACTCAGGCTTGCATTGAATCCCTTTGCTCAGATACTAGATTCACAAATGAAACAGGGTAGTGGAAACACGACAGGTGTGACAGGAGCACAGATGTGATGTAGCATAAAAACAGAAAAAAAATTAGCACTCCCCCCACAAGAACAAGAAGCATATATAGCTACAATATGTAAGAAAGGAATAAAATTTTAAGAAAAAATTACTCCATTCTGTATAAAGTTTTAAAGGTTGTTGCAAGCTGGAGAGAATCCACTTGTAAATTTCTTATTTTATTAACTTTCTCAACAGCTTTAAGCATTTATTTCAGTATAATTTTATGGCTAATAAATTATCATTATTTTGAATTGTCTGAAAATCACGTATCAATTTAGTCACAAAGCAGATCCGTTTGATTAAATGTTCTTGTTCCTTACTGCCTCAGTCTTGCAATTTTCCCCATTTGCTTTCTTTATTTCTTTGCCTCTCCTCACATCACCCTGTTGTACTGCCTTTAATATAAAAGATGGCCTTCATTCTCATGTACTATTTAAATTCATCATGTCTGACCTCTTCAAATGCAATGAATGCATAATTAATTTTCATTATAAATTTAGAATACTTCCTCTCTTCTTGCCAGTTCAAGCTTCCTGTAGCTTTCAACAGCTATCTTGTTTTATTTTATATTCCTTATGAAATTCTTTCATGCTGTCTTCCTTTCAAATTTCACTTCACAAACAATTTGACTCTGGTGCACACAGCAGGAACCTGCTCAGAGCCCAATGCTAGAATCACCAGTTAAAGAATGGGTGTTTGGGCCATCACTAAAACACAGACTGTACTCATAGCACTGGAAGAACAGCTGTGTGCAGCATCCACCCTGGAAAGAGAGGCTTTGGGATTAATATGCAGAGTCCCTACAGTTAATAACAAGTATTTAAGAACTAGATACAGCAGAGAGCTAAAAGTGCACAGTTATTTCGCTCATTAAATTTTGTGATTGCTTCAGCATTTTTCTCTTTTTCCTCGTCATTAGGAATGCTCTTACTTTCATGTTCGCACAGATTTCTAAAATCCTGGTAGACAGGCTTTGTTTGGATATTGCTTCTCCTCTTAGAAGAGGGTAACAATTCTATTTCACTGAAATACTGCCATAGCAGCTTCAGCTGACACTGGGTAAGTAACACAAATTCATGGAGACAGGGTGATCAGCCAGAGACTACAGGAAAGGAAAGCAGCTTGCTCAGGCCAGATTTCAGCACCTTCCATGTCAAGGGGACTACCACTTAAGGGAACTTCCTTGCAACTTTACAGCACTAAAAATTAAGAACTTTGCTGAGCAACCATCAGGCTTATCTAATTGACCAGAACAGTTTTGAAATGTACTTCAAGCTGAACAAATAGACTTGTGAAACTGCAGCACTCAGAATGTTTTCCCATGAAGGACATAAAGGTGGAAGACTTATTTCCACTCAGCATTCCCAGATTGTAGAAAAAGCATACAGTACACTTCCTGTAGTTTTATGATTTGACTAAACCAAATTTGGGGTTTTTTTTATGACAACTGCATTAACTTTAGTTCCCGGATTTTTTTTTCTGTAAAATAGTCTTCAAAGAAAGGAAAAAGCAAAAACTTAAGAACAGGTGACCAGTCATCATTAAAACATCAGATCTCCAAACCTCCTGCTCAATTTAATTGCCTTCCACTCTGTAAAACACCTTTTAAAGATTGAAGCTTAGTTGGTGCATCAGACCTACTGTAACTGCACAGGAAAGCTTTCTATATGCAAGTTAAAGTACTTTTTAATTACTTTGCAGTTTAGTTGTTCTGCTTTTAGAACAGTCCTCCATCTCTACTAGCTCACTGATTTAAAAGGAACCCTTTTTCAAGACAGCAAACTGTGAATGGTCTGGGGTTGTTTTGTTAAACCATTTTATATGGGAAATAAGAAATTTTGGTGTCACTTCTATCCTACTGTCCAAACAGATCACATTTAAACCTATAGGCAAATTCTTGCCAAACAAGGTGCCAGTGACGACATCAAGGCAGAAAGGTGACACATTAAGAATGTAATAGTAGCAATTGTTTTGATAGAATGTTGTATGACGTATGAGGCATGTATGAGGCATGAGGCATTGGATCTTCCTCTTTAACCAATTTAAAAACAAACAAACAAACAAACAAACAAAAAAACCTGTGCAAAATCTGTGAACTTCACCTTCTGAATATAATTCAGTTAAAATTTAAGGGAAGCTATCTGCAGCAGTGTCCTGGTTTTGGCTGGGGTGGTGTCAATTTTCTCCTTAGAAGCTGGCACAGCGCTGTGTTTTGGATTTAGGATGAGAATGATGTTGGTAACACTCTGATGTTTTGGCTGTTGCTCAGCTGTGCTCACCCCACATGAAGGACTCTTCAGCAGCTCATGTCTGCCAGTGAGGAGCTGCACAGGGAGCAGCAGGGAGCTGCACACCCACCCTGTAAAGCCCAAATGGATTCCACACACAGAGCTTCATGCTCAGGAAATACCCAGGGAATTGGCTGGGAGGTGCCAGTCTCTGCTGAGGGACTCACTGGGCAGCTGGCAGCAGATGGTGAGCAACTGCAGTGTGCTTGTTCTTTGTGGGATTTATTTCTCTCTCTCATTCTGTTGTGCCCCTTTCCATCATAATTAGCATTATTAGATTTTATTTCAATTATAATGCTATTCTTATCTCAAACCACAGGTTTTACTTGTTAGTTTTTCCCCTGATTCTCCTCTCCATCCTTCCATGGGAGGGGAACGTGGAAGGTGTGAGAAATCAGCAGTGTGGTACTTGGCTGCTGCCTGGGTTAAACAATGACACGTGACCACCATGTATCACTATACTTGGATTTAAATAAGGTGTAATAGGGAACTAAACAGTATTAAAAAGAAGCAAATGGCACAGATTCCAGAGATTTAACTAATGCACTGGAGATTATTAAAAAAAAAAGGGAAAGATGGTTATATTATAAAGAGTATTCCATATAATGAATGGATGTAATGCCCATCAAAACCACCCTAAAAAAAAGAGCTGTTGAAAAAGTGACACCAGTTCCTTGGAAAACCACGGTCTTGGAAAAGAGCTAACACACTATGTAGACTACAAGCCTGGAGACTATGCCAGGAGCACACTTGTATTATTTTCCTGGGTCTATGGAGAGATGGTGAAAAGGACATTTACTCTACAGTTAGATATTGATACAACCATCCTGGAAAGTGTTCTGGAGAGAAGGAGGAGAAAGGGAAATGCTTGAGTGGAAAGAAGATTTATTGGATAATTTAATAGGATTTTCTCATCGCTAAATTCTTTTTTTTTCTGTTCCTAATCACCTTTCTTCTACCTCATTAAATCCAATTTCACTTCATCTTATCTTTCTTTACTCTCTAATTTCATAGGCCATCATGTAATTCCTCTCTTGCCAAACAGCATCCTTTTTTTGCATCAGTCTTTCCACATCTACTTTTCCCCACCTTATCATTTAGCTGCCTCATTTCTTCCTGCTCATTATCTTTCTTGCCATAAACTTGTCACTGCTATAGTGGTGTCCATCCTGTCTTTCTGCATCCTTATGTTTCTCTACTTTGCTTGATTTCTTTCTTTTGGCCAATTTGTTGCCTGAGCCATTTTAAATTTCTTCATTTTTCCTTTTTCCTTGCTTCTAGAAACATTTGTATATATATATGGAGATATAGATATAGATATGGAGATATATATATAGATACATATATATATGGATAGATAGATAGATAGATAGATAGATAGATAGATAGATAGATAGATAGATAGATATGGATAACATCAGCTACACAATCATTGAATTGTATTATAGGGAATTGCATCCATGCTCCTGCACACATTGTTAACTATACTGAGAGTTAACTGTATAGGAATAAAAATAAATTTAGTACTTCTACAAAGTTTGGACTGATCTGCATTTTACTCATGCCCTGGAATGACACTCTTTATTTCAGCAATAGACATTTTAGTAATTCTGCACATTTCTGATTTTACACATAAGCAGTAAGACTATGTATTCTTGAGAAGATTCAACAATGTACTTGGAGCAGCATTCAGTTTTGTCTGCACTGGAAAGACTGAATCTTATCAAACAGCATTTCAACACCATGTTTTATAATTTGTCCCTCATACATTCTTGATGAAAGAAAAATGTTTACATACACACACAAAAATCCTCCTTAGCCACATTTCATGTATCTAAAGGTTTTAATGGAAAATATGGGGGAAAAAAATTCAGTGCCAGCATCAGTAATTGCTTTTATCATCTCTGAAAGACTCCCTAGTCTATCATGATAGTAGATCTTTTCAATGAGTCAATTATCATCTAAGGCAAAGAAGAGGACTGGGACACTCCTCTAAAGGGCAAGGCCCCAAATAATCAGACACTGTGGGAGGTTTGACTCATTCCTGTAATAAATGCACCAGTCTGTAGGAAGCCAGCTTGGCTCAGGTGTTTGCATTACATTACCATAGGCACAGTATCATGACAGTGAGCAAATCAAAATCCTCCCAGAAAGGGGAGCAGGGGAATGCATGCAGAAACACTCACAAATGACCTGGATAAGTATCAGCTTCATGATGTTTGGGTCATGCATCACAAAGGGAGGGCTTTATAAAAAGCAAGAAGCAGCCCTGTGAAAGGCCCCAGGACAGGGATGTGGGGCAGACACAAGGGATTCTTCTGGCCAGTATGATCAGGATTGAGGTGCAGTTTCCAATCCATCTTTGATCAGTTTGAAATCAGGTAGCATGTCCATCCATCATGTCCTATAATGATCCCCCTCTCAGAAAACATGAAGTAGAGATGCATTTGTGCAATGTGATCCTGAAGTCCTGAACTTTGATTGCCCTGAGCTGTCCCTGAAGGAAGCCAGCTCCCAGGAGATAACATCCATCACCCTCCAGTCTGCAAGCTCTTCAGGAAACTGTATATTCGAGCAATCATCCCCAATGGTATGGGCAACCTAGGAAAGAGAGAATGTACCAACCTCTCCCCTAACTAATTTTTATGAATGAGGGAAAAGATGCTCAGGGGAGAACAGTACCAGCAATTATAGATATTGGATGTCCTGTGATTTAAAACAAAAAAGAACCTAGGAATATCTAATCATCAGATGAACAACAGAATATTTTTAGAGTACAAGCAGTGCTGTCTGGAGCTGGATATTCACAGTTTACCTTTTGCAAAAGGCTAAAATATGAAACATTGATGGCCACATATTGTCAATGTGTTCATATATTCACATAGAACAGTTCAAACTGTAGCCCTCTATTTTACAAGAAGAAATTGGCATGAAATATTTGAATGTATCAGTTTCAGAATAAACCCTGCGCATCTTATGCAAGGAGACCCCAAGAAGACCTGGCATCAGTCAGTTCACTGACAGCTTCTCTGAAGAATGGATTTTGTCTGGGGACAGATACGAGACTCAGTGCTCTCAGAGAAATTCTTATACAGGATTGAGAAGATGTGAATCTACCTCACAGGACTTTGAATTGTGATTGTACAGACAGTAAAAAAAAATACATCCATTAAATTAATACAATATCTTTGCTTCAACCTTGAAAAATATTTTGGATTTATGGCCTGATATGACTAGTCCATATTCAAAACATCATATGAAAGCCCTCCAAGTTTACCAGGCCTGAGAACTGACAGCCAATGAGTGAAAATACAGAAGCAAATGGGTTCTCATTTGTCACAAGCAGAAGACGATGACAGAATTTTAAAAACACCATTTAAATATTTTACCATGCAATTTAGATTTCTTCAAGAATGCAGAAACTTTAAAGTCTTCTATAGAGGAAATGTTAATTAGTGTAAAGTGATAACTTGTCACTGCTTATTTCTAAAAACATGTGAGCAAAATACCAATGGGGAGAAGGGGAGGGATGAAATGTTCATTCTGCAAGATGTATGATAAATCTACTCTCTTTTCAGGTCATGTTTTTTCTCCTTTTAATGCTTCATTCACAGTTGTTCCCATCCTTCTTTTCTCTCAAAGCCCTTTTTTAGCCACAACTTTGTCTCTGGTGCATCAACATTTTAATAACAGTAAAAGGCTTATATTTGCTGTTTTCATTCATTCTGTGCAATATCTTATCATTCAAAAATAGTCATCAATCCCTTTGGGCCTGCTCACAGAGTAGGATTGTAAGTATTTAAGTATCTGAAACCATCAATTTATTTGAAGAAAACTGATGATAAAACACATAATCTATGCCATTTGAGGCTCCTTATTTTCCATTAAGAATTTACATGATGACTGAAACAAGCCAATCTTCCCTAAATCAAGGGTGATTAAAACCACAAAATCTGTAAGGAATACCAATCTTAAAGACAGGCTTAGATTAATCAAGTCCTTGAAGAGATGGGAGGCAAGATGGCAGAACTGAGGACAATGGTGTTTCCTAAAAGCTAAGAATTTTGTGATATGGATTTTAATAACCCTGTAGTGTGTCTCAAGGACAAGATTATTCTTCTACAAGTGGGGAGCTGGAAGTACAACAGCAATAATGCTCCTGCTATGGAGGAAAGATCTGGGCTCAGCACGTCCCAGTTCTGTCATTTGAGCATAGTTCTGTAGTCCCCAATTGCTTAATTTTTCCATTCTCCAGCTTTTCAGTGGTAAATGGGGGTAAAATTTTTGTTTTGCCCAAACAAAACTCCTCTTGACCCAAAGAGGTTACAAAATCAGAGTTGCACACAGACACACACACATAATACTTGCACACACCGTGCAGCAAGGACTCCATCTCCACAGAGAAGCACTTCATGTCAAAGTATACCAAGAGCTATTAACTAACAGGCATTGACTTGGCATGTGGGAATCAACGTTGTTTTCACAGCTAACAAACCTATTTTTCTCAGATTATAGTTCTACTCTACTACACAACCAAAGAAAATTAAATTAATTAATATGTTACCACGATTCACTCCCGCAGTAACCGCATTCTCTTACTTTACCTGTACAGAAAATAGTGTGTTTGATTATAAAAGGACAATATTTTGTGTTACCACACTTGTCACAAATAATCAAAATATTGCATATTGAAATATTACACAAAAAGAAAATTAAATATTTAAAAGGCCAACACACTTTTTTCATGCTTTTGTTGCAGATGTAATTTTTTGAGAATTTTTCTACTTAGTAGATTTCAAAGAGTGGCATTTCTGCTTATTCATGTGTCAGTTTATACTCTTTTCCTGTCTTCAAAACCAATTAGTTTATGCAACAAAGTTTCTCATCTCTGCAGAGATTAAGATTTCAGGATAAAGTCTTATGGAATGAAGAATGACACTTATACTCAGAGGACAAGTATTATTTAAAGTCCTAACATTAAAAATCATGCTAACATTTTAAAGTAACCAGACTTTGTAACTCTTCAGCAACAACTGAAATACATTTTCAACTTCCTAGGAAACCCCTATCTTTATCAGCATTTAACTTTTTTTAATGTCACAAGTTGTCTTACCCCATTCATCAAACTGATAGTGGAGACTTGAATTTCCCATTAAAGTCAAAAGTAGTAACTACACAACTGTGAAGAAATTTTAGATTACACGTCAATCAATCTCTGAAGCAAACACAACACATCAGTCCCTGAATTTCATTTCTAAATCAATCAAAATGTCTGTTCTAAAATCTTCTAAATAGAGATTTAGGAGTTGTGCCAACAGTACATTTACTAAGATGTTTCTGCTGAAAATACTCTGTTTCCATTGGGCTGAGAACAAAAGTAACTGTAAGGTAGATTTTAAATGGTTAAAAAGGGGAATCATGTTTCATAAAAGTTCAAATTAAGAAAACATAGAAGTGAAACACCACTTCTATTAGTCAATAATAACATGACTCCTTTAGTGACAGGAACATGCTCAGAGCTGCATGCAAAAGAAAGAAGACAGGAATCCTGCCCCAAGGCAGCTATAATCACACACAAGACAGACACATAAGACATTGCAGAGCTGAAGACAACTTTATCTTAAACTGCAAATCATTTTAAGAAGACCTAAAGTCATTTGTATTACCTATCAGTATCAATCACACATGAGAGATGAATTCTCAGAAAAGGGTATGTATGAACAGAGCTTATTTCCCCACTGAATGGGGAAAATCTTCCAGGTGTAAATAAGAGATCAAAGTTCAGACTGGAGAAAAAAAAATGATTGAATATTAGCATATTAAGAGCATGCTAAGGAAATAGAAGGTGAGAAAATCAGAAATGTAAACAACATCAGAGAGCAGCATAAAAATGGATTACACTACTTTTGCCAGCAGAGATCCAGGGAAAAAGGAAAGTGAGCAGTGGGGAGGGCAGAAGGAGGGATAAAACAGAGAGGCAAAGGGCAAAGCCACAGAAATGAAAATACGGAAAAGAAATTCTAGTTTGGGGGACAGAAAGACAGTTTTATACAAGAAACTACAGTTTAAAAAAAATCCCAAAGGCTGAAGGAAGATGCTTAAAAAGAAACTCTTTTTGTATAGAGGTCTTTTCCCTCAGTATTTATTGCCTCAACATAAGACATATCTGTAAATATTGATCCACAGGTATGTTGGGTAATTGAAATTTAATTTACAATTATTGCTCCTTTTATTAGAAAGGTCAGTTAATCCATGTCAGCTTCTGCTTTCTCTGACATTATTTACACTTGTTCTCAACAGCTGGAGAATATTTTCTGTATGTAACATACAGACTAGATTAAGATTTATTGTACACAGGCGTAATAAATTAAAAATGATGAACAGAGGTGTGTACGTGCTATATTTGCATTTTTATCAAAATTTCCTATTTCATACAGAAATGCATATAAGTCTAGTGAGAAAATTATTGAGTACCTATTACGCTTGAACATAAAACAGCTATTGACTGTGTAAGGCTGCTCAAACCATGGAAAAGTCTATTTCATATATGAGAGTACTATTTGCTAAGGGAGAATTATATTGGTTGGATCAGTGGCCAGAATAAATTTAACCAATTAATCTATTCTAAAGATTCTTTTCAATATCACATCTTTTCTATTTCTCTGTAAGGTACTGATCTTTCCTGAAAAAGGAAACTGGGCTGGCAGGACCCTTGCCCTGATCCCAGCAGCAGTTGTTCTGTTCTTTCTTGGGCAAAATATGGACATCCTGAGCAAAGAAAAATGACACATTTTGAAGACAAAGGCTGCTTAGAGTTTGTTCACCTCCAAATTTATTAGGAAACAAAGGATGAGGCCAGTGCCCTTGCTAGTGATCTTGCAATTTACTGAAATAGATCAGATTATGTACAAATCCTTAAAAAGTAGCAATACTTGAAAGAAAAGCAAACTTGAGGCCAAGAAAACAGAAACCAAGCTCTATCCCAGTTTACTGCTGATGAATGTGCACAAATTCTCCAGCTACAAAAGGGAGCTCAAGAAAAAAATAGTATTGAGCACAGAATCAGCTGAGGTAGAAACTGCAAAAATGCCCAAATTAAAAAGTCATTCATATTTCCAATATGGTTTTCTAAAACATGTTTTTCGATATTTCAGTTGTATATTAAACTGAATTATATTAATTATCATACTGAATCTGTTATATTAACAGACCTTATGGGGGTCTGTGCCCTCCTTTGTGGGTGTTAAGCCTAGAGAAAGTCCTGAAGTGACTTACTCTTGAAGAGTTGAGCAGGGATGCTTTAAACTTTTTTCCTCTTCCCAAAGATTACAAAAGCTTTTGACAGTCACCTGGGGCTGCACTAAATCCCAACCCCCAAACCCTAATTACAGCAATGAGGTGTCCTGTGTCTTTTGGAATGAATTATATTCTAAAGTCGAAAAGGAAAATAGAGGGTTCTGATTAAAATCCTAAGGGTAGAAAAAGATACTGAACACACGAGAACAACTTGGGTAAGAAAACGTCAGCCTTCCAAAAACAAGAACCTGGCTGAAGTTCTTCAATAAAGGTTTCACTTGAACCAATAATGGTTTCACTTGAATTTTAAAAGAAGGGATAAAAATTCACTGTTGACTGACTTCAGGTGCTTCAGATTAGGACTTCATCACTTTCAACAAAGTCAGATGGAGCCCAGGTACAGAATATAGCAACTGACATTACATGGCACACTGGCTGTAGTAAAGCAAGGAAAACCTATCAGTTATTTCTTTTGTAAAGGTCCTCCAGAAACTCCTCTGTATCTGGGTTTTACCCACAACATGGTTCTTAACTTTAGAAATTCCAGCTGCAGTTGAGTTTTGTGCAGGACAGCGCCACTTCTATTATGAATGGGTATCTTAGAGCAATAGTCCTCTGCCAAAAAGCAGGTTTGGGCCAATATTGCCAAATGTTTCCTACTTATTTAAATTAATTAGCTGGAGCTAAAAAAAAAAAAAAGAAAACATGGCCTTGAATAACTTGGAGCATTTCATGTTTAGAAAGTTCCTGTGCCTGCAATGTCTTTCTACACCACCACAACCCATGAGATATTTTACTATTCCGAAAGTCAGGCAGGAGCTGTGCCTGGGTGCTGACACAGAGCACAGGAACACGGTACACATTTGCAAACTCTCCAGAGTACATCCACAGGCACTTTTGCTCTCAGAAGCTGTTGCAATGAAGATCCACATTGAAGAACTGGATAATTTTACAACTACAATTCTCAGCCACTTGTGTGCTGCCTGATTCAGTTACACTGAGAGCATTTGGCTTATTAAAGCAGCTGTACAAAGTGCCATGGTAAGAAGCTTAACTCTCATTTCATTTCCATCACACTGTATTGCACAAGCTCTACAGACCACGCAGTGAATCATGCTGAGATCCTCAAAGGAGTGCAGTTAAAAATTCAGAACCTTAGATGTTTTAGTAAAAAGGCAGATTACCTAAAATGCTGTTAATGAATCTAAAATATGAAAGAAATAAATACGCTTTACAACTAAAATTAAAAGGATAGGAGAAATATTCTACTATTTTTAAGGACGTGTCAGTGAAAATACTATATATTTGGCTGCCAAACAACCAAGGTATTGAATTCTTGCTTGATCTCAAATGGATAAAAGAATAAACCTATGTCTTAAATGATCCTACAAGGAGGACATTGATAATAAAGGGAGCCTTAAAATGTGTGCTACACTGAGATGTGTAATTAGAACTTCTAATTCTAGCAAGACTTACATCAACAGATGGCTTAAAACCTTAATCCTTTTATCATTTTATGGCATCTATAGCAGACATCTGGAAGAACCAATGGAGGTGGGAAAACAGACAGAGTTCACTGATGAATTAAAGCCTTTCTTCATCATAGTGAGACACAACAGAAGGAATTTGTTAAATTATTACTACTGTATATACATATATTTAACTGAATTATAACTGAAGATATGTCCATAAGAAAGTAATTCTTCTCTGAGTGGTAATTCCATGACTGTGAAATTATTTTTGAAAACCTTTTCCCATCTGGGATTATAAACATGACCCCTATATAAATTAGAGCTCTTGTCTGCTGCACAGACTTTTGACCACCCACATTTCATGGACTTTTCCCTTCTCTCCAAGGCAGAGTGAATGTGATTTATATTTTCATTGTTTAAAAGACAGATATGATTTTAGTTCAATTTATGTATTCACTTGAAACTTGAGTGTTGTGACTCTAAACCCATGTGCAAGTTAGATTAAGGTAAGCAGACTCCTGTAGCGAATAATCGTTTTTCCATTTAGGAACTATAGTCAGAAATCAGTAACTTCTTTATATATTTTAAAAGGACCCAAAATTCTTGATGTCCACCCCAGTCCTTTCCTAACACCGTACAGCTGTTTTCTCAGTTCTTTGCTTTCTAGCTCCTAATATTATGCATCCCATAGTTATCCTTCCTTTCTTGAAAGGAAATACAAATTCAACAGAATGAACAATATTAACTGAAACTGAAAGTTGAAATGTCATCATAGGTGACAAATGAGTCTCTTCAGAGAGAAATTTTTCTTACTAAGAGCTGAGAAGCAGACCTCCTGTCTTCCAACCACATGATTAGACCTTCTGTCTCCAAACAATGTGAAGTGTGATAAAAAAAATGTACAGCTCATTATATGTGCTCCTTAAAGTAGAAATTAACCTTAAACAAACTAATTTTTGCATCAACATGATTCCTATTGAAACATGAGGACTCTCATTTAGGCTTCTAAAAAGGACAAATATATTATAGACTTCAACCCATTTTAAAAACTTCATCTCCCACAGTTTTGGCAGCCAAACAAATGGGAACATCCATAAATGAAAATAAGGGCAATTGAAAACAAATTAAGCAATTACCAAAGCCTTAGCAATATACCAACTGATAGGAACTCTTCTGAATTTTCATTCAAATTAATGGGAAATATCAATGTTTCTTACTAAATTATTATATCTGTGGTCTTTAAACTTCCATTCATAATGGACACTTGGGGAATTATGAAAGAGGACCATACACCTCTATCCATGCTCATGGAATATGCATATTAAAACTGGTTCAGGTAAGAAATCTTCTAAGGTTTCATTTTCTTTACAAATTTTCATTTCTCCCACCTTTTCTTAAAGTTGAAACTGAAAATTCTATCTAACAGCCATCTAACACAGAAGAAAAGGAAATAAAGTATTTTGAGTCAACTTTCTCTGTTGGCTCCCATGTGCTTCCACAAACATGACATTTTCATGTCCTTCAAATCAATGGCACTTCCGCGATCATGATCATCTTCTACAGCAAACTCCAATAGAATAGAATATATAGAGATATATATGGTATTTATATTTTTTATATATATAGCAAACTAAAAAAAAAAAACCAAGTGAAATTAATAGAAGTTGAATGGTTTATTTTGTGACATGAAATAAAGGAATCTATCTCTAAAAACATAAATGAAAGAAAGTGGTCTTTTCCCATAATCACTGTGTTTGGAATGCAGAGCACATAGTCATCAGGGTTGGGCACTGTCAGTTCTTCTTTAATTTGATGCCTAATAGTTATTGCAGAAAACAAATGAAACCTCCACAAACACTAGAAGACATAATTGCAATGTGAATTCTTAACAGCAGAGATGCTGAGATTAAGATATTTTATCAGTACATAGGTTACACTTCAGACTTACATTACCAGTATCAGCATTACTGAAAATGACTGCATTTTTAACAGGTAATAACCTACACAAGAGTAAAATTGTGAAACTGGGAATGTGAAAATGTGAATCAGTGTGAAGAGAAAATTTTTTTTTAATTCTGTCTCTACAGATTAGTAGGAATCGAAGCTTTCTTGCCTAACAGTGCAATGGAGACAAGAAGTTAATATTTAAAATCTCTGCAGTTTGAAACTTTTGAAAAATTTTCTTAATGCCTCACATTTTTGAAGCTTCTTAGGATAATTACAGATTCAAAAGCAATTTTATCTTTATCCTTTCTTATTCATTGATAGTGTTTCCTATTACTGTCCTAGTACAGTGGTACTTCCTTTGAGCATATTATTCAGGTTATTCCTGATATGGCACTGGGGGAATTCAATCTTCATAATAAGACCAATGAGAACTTAGAACTCTGAATCATGTCTGTAAATTTACATTCATCTTAACTTCTCTTTAACATCTGATTCAAGGTGAATAATTTATTAATAATTTTATTAATAAAGAAAAAACACAAAAGAAAATAATAACAAACCCAGAAACAGTTGAAGAGCAGGAGGGGTTCTTTGGACTTTTACATATGATATAGTGAGGAAAAAGTGGTGCAGTTACCAGACTTCAGACAGGTACCTCCCTAATATCAGACCTTGGGACACTTTATAAGGAGCCTCTGTTGAAAAATTTCATCAGGATTTTAAACACAAGTTTCTGCAAAGGGCATCTTTTGTTATTGTTTTAAACACTTCTACTAAAATCCCTAAAACTGGCCAGTGATAAGGAGGCATGAGATCCTACTGTACATCTGCCAAAATTAAACTGGGAACCTCCTGGAGCTGTGAAAAAAGCTTTATGCTTCACTTTATCCCACAAGACCAAGGTCTGAAATTAAAGGTCAGATCCATTATTTTACATCAGTGCTAAAGGCAGGAGAATTTATTCACTACAGAATTAAAGATTAACCAGATGCTTCACCAGGCATATGACTGTCATAACTTAGAGACATTATGACAACTCTGAGAGCACCCTGCTATCTCCAGTCCTTTGCTGGACTCCAGGAAGAGGCTGGGAAAGCTGAAAGACCAAAGATGTTTTTGCCTTTGTGTTTTGATAGCCAATCTTTTTTGCATCACCCACCTTTGTCCGCAGTTGCTGTAGTAAATCAACCATCAGGACAAAGCAAGGCTCATCTACAGATTTTGACAAGTGGTAAAGAATCACAAAAACCTAAAATTACTTCTTATATATGTAGGATCAATAAATAAAACTAAGTCCCCATATTTTCCCTCCTTCTCTCACCTAGATTTGCAAATAGAGCAGTAAAATATTTCATTTTGTCTAAAAACATTATACTTCAGGTGTTGTTTCCCTCTATTTTGTTTCTCTTTGGCTACTACAGTAGTTTCACGAATACAAGCCGCACGGATTATAAGCCGCACCCCCGGTGCCTCGACAATGTTGCTGTCTTTGTCAATAGATAAGCCGCACCCCGAATATTAGCCGCACTTTCGTTCGTCGCGAGAATCCGTGCGCAGCTTTCACAAATTGGCCAATTAGTAACAGGATCGCGGCATAGCGGGCTTTACTGGCTCGGGGCGGGGCCAGGAAGGCTCGGCCCGCTCATGGTTGCTGACGGGGCCGGCCGGGTGGTGCTGCAGCCGCCGCTGGGCTCACTGGCCCCCCTCTCCCGTCAGCACCGCCCCGCCGCTGCGTTTAGTCGCCCTGCCGGCGGGCCAGCCGCTGCCGCCACTGGCAGGCATGCCGGCCGCCTCGCCGCTGCGTTTACGTACTCGCCCTGCCGGCGGGCCAGCCGCTGCCGCCGCTGCCAGGCTCGCCGGCCACCCCCTCCCATCTGCACCGCCGCCGCGTTTCCTCGCCCTGGCCGGCACTGCAGGCCCCCGCACCGCCGGGCTCCCCCACGCTGCTGGCCCCGATTCTGCTGGGCTTCCCCCGCTGCCAGGCAGCCCCACCCGTCGGCCTTCCTGCTTCTGCCATGCTCCCCTGCACTGCTAGCCCCAGTTCTCCCGGGCTCCCCCGCCCTGCTGGCTCAGGCTCTGCCGCCCGCCCCCCACACTGCTGGCCCCGCCTCTGCCAGGCTTTCCCACCTCTGCCGGGGCCGGCCGGGCTCCAGCTTGGCTTGGGGCTGCCGCGGGCTCTCACTTCCGTGTTGGCAGCTTTTAGAATTTTGTTAATGTATTAGCCGCCCCGGAATATTGGCTGCACTTCCGGGTTTCCACCAAAATTTTGGTCAAATTGGTGCGGCTTGTATTCGTGAAATTACTGTAGATCCATATGGACTAAATACTTGGCAACTTAGCTGTTGCCCAGACTTTTCATAACATTTCCATCTCTAGCCTCCTGTGGGGTAGACACTGAAACAGTGACATCAATGTGATCTACTTTATGTCAAAACCCTGTAAGATTATTCTGTACACAATCACTTCAGCCTATTTTCAGATGGGTAGCTTATAAAAGTCCTGTGCTAGTCTTTGGCTTAAAGGCCAAAATTTTAGAAAATGTAATCTAATGCAATTTTATAAATTGAGAAGGACAACCTCCTCCCTGTTAACATTGTCCTCAGGCACTGACAAGAGCATCATTTCACACCACTGCTCTCCCCTACATTCAAATGTGTAAAATCCACTGAGGCCAGACTTTGCTTCAGTTGCCTTATTAAAAACTCCAGGTTACTCTACCAGATTAAACAGGAAGAGGCTAAATTTGCATCAGGTTCACTGAAAGCATAATCCAGACCTTGAAGATTTTACCCAAAAATCCCTTCAATTTATGTTTTGGGAAATGGATCACACACTTGAGTCTTAGCAAAGGAGAGAGAGCCTTACACAGTGTGTAACTTGCAATTGCCTTCAGTTCTTGTTGCACCTGTCTTCACTTGCTCTGGAAAAGTGATGTATTTGCTTTCTGCTCCAATGGATGAGCAGAGCTGCTTCATCCATAACCGTGTCATTACATTCCCAGCTCTTAGCTTCTTCTTGGATTCTCCCTCAGGCACTACATTCTGTTGCAGCACATGAGCCATTTCCATAATCTGCTCTTTCCACTGTTGTCTCTCCAAATGGGATATGTTCTTTTCTCTGAGAATCTGCAGCAGGTCCCCCATGCATATCCAAAATATTCCTTGTCTCTTACAAGCTCCATCACTGGCTCACTCATAATGACACACAAGCACCATCACTCTACCAAATACAAGGGACTTTTGTGACAGTAAAAGGTGTCCCTAGTGATCCAAGGCTGACTCAGCCTTAGATGCAAATGTGTAGACTGCAAAATGATGATAAATTGATTCTGTACCAATGAATGCACATCAGGCACCTTAATAATCTGTTTTCAAAGGCAATCACTTAGGTATTCTGTTCATTTTTAGAGACAAACTATTAAATCAAGTAGGAAAGCATTTTTCCCTCCTCAAAAACATGTCAGAAAACATTACAGTTTCTCCTCTGCTCACGAGAAGTAAAGTCTATGCACACAAATGTGACTTAACAGAGCGCCCTTGGCAACTCTTCTCATTTTAGGGCCCGGTTTGGCTTTTCTCCCTTGTGATGCTGTCAGAGCCACTGTCCAAGCAGTGCAGCAGCTCTTGCCCTGGGAGCAGGCAACAGCACACACGTGCAGGGCAACAGACCCCAGCCTGCCTCACCAAGAGAGGGGATTGCACAAACATTTTGGTCTGGAAACCAGAGCATGAGGGTTTAACATGGCAGTTTTACTCACAGCTTCTTCTCTTACATGGAACTGGACATCAGTCTTTGTGACACCAAAAGCAGGGTCTATCTGATGTTTAATTTCTCCTCTCAATTTATCTTCCAGATCATTAATCCGTTTCCCAGCAACCTGTCCCCACTTTCTATTCTTACAGGCAATTCTTCTCTGAGCTCCTGCTGGGAGGCATCCATCTTTCAAAGCAGCCAAGCTTTAATTCCTTCTTGTCTTGCTTGAGCTGCATCAATCCTTCTTTTTTTTTCTGTCCTGAAAATTCAAGACTTGTTCTCAGATTAAGAAAACTATGCTGGAAATGGGAGAGCTAACCTGAATAATGGACACCCTTCCTTAGAGAAAAAGCTTTCAAGTATCTAGAAAAGGGACACCCCATATTCTAGTACAGAAATTATAACATCTCAATAAAGAGGCTCATTTAGCATGGCAGTTCTTCAGACAACAGAGCAAGTACCTTCAGCAGCAAAACACCTTCTAGAAAACAAGACTTAGAACCAATTAAAAATTACCACATCTAAACCACTGATATACATATTACCAAACTCCTACACTTGGTGCTTTTAATTTATCCATAAAACAACTAAGCAATTGAGATGTTATTAGTTTCAATTCCCACCACACTGATGGCAGTGTATATAAATAAATGGAAACCTCTTTTTAGAGCATTTGCATACCCTGTGAATGACTTCTGCAGCCTGACTTCTGTGCTGTTGTTTGCTTTGCTTGTGCTAACAGTGGAAAATATTTCTAACACAAAGTGCTCCAGGTCACTTTTTGTACCTGATGCAGAGATAATAAGGGTTTTTTTCATAAGAGTTCCTTTAAGAGCACAGCTCAATTAAGAGATGTGTTGTCTTAGCAAGTTTGTCTTCTTTGTCCTTATATTCTTGCACACTTAAGGATTGCTGCAATTAGCCAAGCCAGCCCTACTGCTGTAGGAATGATTGTAGGGAAGGTAGGTGATACAACCTCTTGCTTCAGTGCAAGATACAACTGCTGCCACATTTTGCTTTCTCACTCTTGTGCTACAACCTATATTTGCAATGTTTAGGCAGGCACATGCTGTATATTTGGAACACTTTTATCAGTAACAAGGTTTTGTGTGTTGTTCTATTTGGATTTTTTAATTTAGGGGTTTTTTCCTGCTTTTTTTTTTCTTGCTGGCAGTTACTCCAATATAGGGCTATGCCTACAAAGAAAAGATGGCTTAGAGAAGAGTCAGCAGATATGATGAGTAAGGGAAAAGATTGATTTCCCTCTCCAGTACTCCTTTGTTATTACTACTTTAGGGTTTGAGGCATGGAGGAATTCCCAATATATTTGACCAGAAGTAGTTCAAATAATAGAGGTAGCAAGGAAAGCTCCACTGAAGAATGCAGAGAGAAACTATTGGAGACAATACACCTGGGGAAACTCTACAAAGGCAGAGAGATGGTGGATGTGGAAATCCACATGAAATGTCATATTGAAAATTTAAAAAAAAAAAAAAAAAAAAAAAGGGAATAAGAATCAATAGCCTAGCTTGAACCTTTTCATATTTCTTCTATACTCCAAGGCCTGGACCAATTCTTTCTTTATTATTGTTGTTCCTATTTCATCAAAGCCTCTGACCCCACTAGAGGTGCTCTGGCTATTCCTGCTCACAGGCTTGCATTGTCCTTCCACATTTTCTATGTGAACATACTGAACCCCTGGTACCATTGAAATCCATCTACATTTTTGGTAAATAAACTCAGTGTCATTTAAGAAGTACCACAGGAATGTCTGTGTCTCATGTGCCAGAGCCACTGGGGTTGGCCAGGCTGCACATGAATAAATACAGCTCGAGTGTGTGCTGGAACAGGAGTTCCCAGAAATCCTGCTCAGAGATACCCCTGAAGGCACTGGAGGCACTGAAGTGTACTGGTGATGAAGTTGGACCTAAGGCTGGCCTGCACAGCAAGAGGGATGAAACTTCCCTGTACAAATGTTCCTGCTGTAGAAATGGTATCACACAGTTCTAACACAAAATCTTCTGCACATGCAGGTATTATAAAGGGATGCAGTCTCTTGATATTGCACAGCCCCAGTCTGCCTTCTCATGTTGGATGACACTATTAACCACAACTAATACAAATGCAGAAATATGAGGGAAGACTTTTCTTCCCCTTATATTTAGGTTAAATTATAATACACAGAGGATATTGGGCATTCAGTGCCATGTTTACAAACACAAACTAGTAAAATGCTAACATCATCTACCTTAGAGAATACTTTTTTCCACACCTAAGTAGCATTAGATGATTCTCTGACCTTGTGTTAGGAACAGCTCATTGCCAATCTCATTTTTAACACTGTTACTATGAAAAAGCAGTACCTGGGGAATTTTAGGGCATGAAATCCCTCCAATACTCCTTAAAAGTTGCAAGGTCATAATTATAACTAAGATGGATGTCTCTGTTTTTATTCATTTATCACAATGGTCTTCTTGAGAAGATTTCTTTGCTGGAATGGCAACAAAAAAAAAAAAATTAACAGACAAACCAAAGACCTGAGGAATTTGACAGAGTACAGGATTCAGCAGCCTGAAACAGACTGAGCAGACATGCTGGATGAGAACAAGTCTGGTTTAGTGTTTGATGGAGTGACTATCACAAGCTCCCTCTCATTTTTTTCCTTTTCTTGCTTGTCTTCCTTTTACTGTTTGCTATAAACCTTTCTGTGCTTGATATTCAGTCACTCTTTTTTCTCCTCCAAAGGTTTTTTGGTATAATGTGGAATCAACTTATTCTCATACAATCTTGCAAAGAAATTCAACAAAGACTGCAATTCAAGCTGTGAGTCTTTGAAAAAACACAGAATCAAATATCAACAACACAACTGTGTGCCCACACCTATTTCATCCTGTGACAGTATCATAACTTTATTACAGAGCAACTATCACTCCATAGTAGCAGACTGGCTTTCAGATGTAAGCCCCATAAAATATTTTCACAGAAATAAGAGTTAAAGAACTCATCTACCTCTCTACAACAACATAACAAGTGGTTTCCTTCACACATACATTATGTTCCCTCAAAATAATAAAATATGTGACAACTTCGGCATACCTAATTACTAAGTCACAAATAAATACATTTCCAACTGAAGGATGAAATATACTTGGAGGCATGAAACATTTTTGTCAATAAATGCAAAGCCTTGAAGGACACTATGTAGCAACTAAACCACAAATTAATCATATTTATTTGCTTACATGCCACCAATGTATTTCTTAGCACCATCAGCTGAACAACTGCCATTTCTTTAATCAAAATCTATTTCTGGCCCATATGAAAATCTGTGGCTCATAAACATGAAGTACATCTTTGGACTATGTCCCTTTCAGAATTTTTGATGTTTATTTAGGATCAAGTCCAGACTTTATTAAGTATTGGAAAGAGTCTTATTTAGTTTTAAAGTGCTTGTTTAACCCCCTGGGCAGTGTGCACTGCCGTGGCTGCTATAGCTGAAGGCCCTGGCCAAAGCTCAAGACAAAAGTGTGAAGATTTCCATTACTGTCTCCTGCATGAGACAACAGGGAGCCATCCCATTCAGATCAGACTCATGAGAAACTGTCAGTGCTATGTTTCAAAGCATAACTGTATATTTAAAAGAGAATGAAAGATAAGCCTTTCGTTGTCATTAAGTGTAATGTAAGTGCATGTGATAATGAAGAGCTGGCTGGATCCCTTAAATCCCAGGCATCTCTAGAATAAGTTTATTCCATCTGATTTTTACAATTAAAATAAATTGCAGAAAGGAGAACCAAAGCATTAGCCAGCTCAAAATACAAATGTGCTGAATTAGCAGTCAAGAGCTAATTGTTACTGACTGATAGAGCCTCTGCCCACACTGAGCAGAGAGCAAGTGATAGAAAAACTCTTTATTAATTACCAAATTCTGAACTCATTTTAAGATGATAAATGGTGCTGATATCTGAGGTATTGCTTCTTAACTTTCTTAGACCATAAAGCAAACCATAGAACAACAATACTCAGATATTTACTATAAGCAATCACACCTTGAGTTTCTGATCAAAACATAGAAAGTTATTTACATACTCTCATAGGCTTCAGTCTGTGGTCTCAAGCCTGCTTATGGATCAGTCACAGACACATGAAAAGCTTCAATAGCTGAAAACCACATTAAATGCTTATTTCTAATTAAAAAATAACCAAAACATTCATAAGGCAGCCCAAGTCAGATGCAAAGGAAAACACCTTGGAAATACAATTTAAAATATTACAGCAATATTTAAACAACATTATACTCACTCCTGTTCTCTCTTAAATAGCCCCAGTGAAAGCAAGAGGATGACTTTTAATATAAAGTTCAAGTAATATCGTTTTCAGGTTAATAAAAGAAACATATTCTTCTAGGTATCCTCTTATAATGATGAAGTTCAGAAGAGATTAAATGACTGTGAAAGGCTTTTTTCCTCTTTTCCAAAATTCATATTCCTCTTTTCAATTTCACTTTGAGTTACACATTTCATACATTCAGTTCATGAATGCGAATGTAATCTTACACTATGGATCATGGCCCCTCTGGAGCAGGGACAAAGAACCCAAAAGAAGATTGAGAATTGTTAGGCAGCAGTAATGTGCAAAAACTCAGTTCTTCCAAGGTGGAGAAATGAGAGCAGGCTGTGATAAGTGACTACACATGGTTTCACATGCTGGGAAAGTGCTCATCTAATGCAATTGTTTACAACAGCTCAGATCCTCCAAAACGTTTGTGTGAGCCAGTAATTACAGATGCATCTCGGTCTTCACGTGGTAGAGGAAATAAATCGTTGTCAACTCAGGGGGTCACTTAAAAATAAGTAAACCAAAAAGAGGTCAGGAATTTCAGTTTAAAAATGCCAGGTACTCAGATAAAATACTCTGGAAGTCTACAAGAATTATTCCTTAGCTGTACAAAATGATTCAGATTTCTATAAGCACAAGTGACAGGGGCTGAAGCTATGGAAGCTAGGCTGCAATTACACACTCACTAGCAGTACTGACTACAGCAGCTTAACTACAGTAATTTCACGACTATAAGGCGCACCCTTTTGACTAAAATCTCCCCCCAAAACCGGAAGTGCGCCTTATAGTCCGGTGCGCCTTATCTGATCTACAAAGTTGCGACATTTGCCACCCCGGAAGTGAGAGCCCGCCGGCATCGGGGCCACCCCCGCGCGGGGCGGACCCGCCGGCTTCGGGGCCTCCCCACCGGCATCGGGGCCTCCCCCGCGCAGGGCCATCCCGCCGGCATCGGGGCCGCCCCCGCGCGGGGCGGACCCGCCGGCTTCGGGGCCGTCCCGCGCGGGGCGGACCCGCCGGCTTCGGGGCCGCCCCCGCGCGGGGCGGACCCGCCGGCTTCGGGGCCTCCCCACCGGCATCGGGGCCTCCCTCGCGCAGGGCCGTCCCGCCGGCATCGGGGCCGCCCCCGCGCGGGGCTGGCCCGCCGACATTGGGACGGCTCCCTTGCGGGGGGTGTTAAAGCCGCAGGAATCGGATCGGCTGCTGCGCGGGGGGGGCGAAAGCCGCAGGGATCGGATCGGCTGCTGCGCGGGGGGGGCGAAAGCCGCAGGGATCGGATCGGCTGCTGCGCGGGGGGGGCGAAAGCCGCAGGGATCGGATCGGCTGCTGCGCGGGGGGGGCGAAAGCCGCAGGGACCGGATCGGCTGCTGCGCGGGCGGGGCGAAAGCCGCAGGGATCGGATCGGCTGCTGCGCGGGCGGGGCGAAAGCCGCAGGGATCGGATCGGCTGCTGCGCGGGCGGGGCGAAAGCCCCCGGAATCACGGCGGCCGCCGCGCGGGGTGGGCGAAAGCCCCCGGAAGCACGGCGGCCGCCGCGTGGGGGGGGCGAAAGCCCCCGGAATCACGGCGGTCGCCGCGCGGGGGGGGGCGAAAGCCCCCGGAATCACGGCGGCCGCCGCGCGGGGGGGGCGAAAGCCGCCGGAAGCACCGCGGCTGCCGCGCGGGGGGGGCGAAAGCCGCCAGAATCGGAGCGGCTGCCACGCGGGGAGGGGGCAAGCAGCTGGAATCGGGGCAGCGGCGGCACGGGGCAAGCCTGCTGGCATTGGGTCACCCGGAGCGCCAGGGAACTCCCGGAACAGCGGGGCCCTGGGGATGCTGCACGGAGCGGCGGTGGGCATAGCCCGGCCCTGCCGGGTACAGGCAGGCCCGGGAGCCAATGGCTGCCGGATTGAGGCGGGGCCTCGGCCAGCAAGCGCGCGGGAGGAGCTGGGGGCGGAGCCTCGCTGCAAAAAAAAACCCGGTGCGCCTTATAGACCGGTGCGCCTTATCTGATCTACAAAGTTGCAAAATGTGCCGGCTCCCGGGGGGTGCGCCTTATAGTCCGGTGCGCCTTATGGTCGTGAAATTACTGTAATCTTCCTCAGCCCCAGACACTTATTCCTGCCCTTGCATGGCAGACTAATGTGCTTGAGAAGGTGTTTGTGTGCTCACCTCATAACTAAAATAGGAAAACTGGTCAAAGTGTAAAGCAATTCCATTAGAAAAACAACAATGATAGCTATTACTAGGGCTGTGGCAGCACACATTGAGAATCAATGAGACAGATGAGAGAAGACACTGATTAAGTTTTGCTGCTACCACAAGATTGTTCAGCAACTACATCTATCCAGGAAGAGCTGCCACATCCCCCTGAAAAGCTCTACTACATCTTCTGCCAGTGTCCTGGGTGCCCAATTTCCCATTTTTTAAAATCAGGAATATAAGCATAAAGAGTAAAAAGAAGGATTCCATTGGTCTTCTTGGCCACAAGGGCACTACTGGCTCATGAACAAGTTGCTGTCCACCACAAAACCCAGGTCCTTCTCGGCAGAGCTGCCTTTCAGCAGGACAGCCTCCAGCCTGTGCCTGGGGTTATTCCTCCCCAGGTGTAGGACCCCGGCATTTGCTCCTGCTGAATTTCAGAAGGTTTCTTTGTGTGGGTCCCTCTGAAGGGCTGCACAGCCCTCTGGGGTACTGGCCATTCCTCCCAGCCTTGTGCCATCAGCAAACTTGCTAAGGAAACACCTTCCCCTTCAGCCAAGTAACTCACAAACAAGTTAAAAATTCTGGGCACAGTATAGAACCCTGGGGGACATCCAGACCCCATGCCACTGATCACAACCCTTTAGGATCTGCCACTCAGCCAGTTTTCAATCCATCCCACTCTCTAGTCACCCAACCAACACTTCTTCAATTTGCCTGTAAGGACTTGATGAGAGACAGTGTGAAAAGCCTTGCTGAAGTCAAGTTACATATTATCCACTGCTCTTCCTTCATCCCTCCAGGTAGTTTTTAGAGGCAAAATACCCTGTAAAGAGAAAAATTCAACAGTCCCTGGCAGTGTGTATACATAAGAGATATTATTTTGTACTTACTGCAGTTTCAATATTGGAAAATAAGTCTGTGACTATGATCTTCAGAAAGACTTCAGGCCAGTGTATTCTCTCTCCCTGAACAGGTTGATCTCTGCTTGGCCTCACATTTGTGTTCCAAAATATCAAAAGGACACACATCACTTTTCCAAGCAGGAAGTTATTTACCAGTACAAGGAAAAGGGGCTTTTCAGACGGGACTGAAACTGTTTATTGGAAGCAGGCAAGAAAGCATATAGTTTGTGTATTTTTTCTGCTTTCGTCCCTCACCAGGATTTATAATGGAACTGCTGAAACACTGGGCTGTGGTGCTTGAATTCATGCAGAGGAATTTTTTCCTGTTGTAAATTAAACTAAATTATCTCTAATTTGTCAAGGTGCAACATGGGGTGACTGGTCCCCAAAGGCCAAGGTCTCCAGGGCAAGAACCTCACTGATCAGTGTTCTACTGCAGCACATCAATGAATTGAGCTGGGCAGGCTGGAGATGGTGGCCTGGTCCAAACATGAGTCCTAAGGATAAGGCAATGTCCTGGTGATGAGCCAGCTCTGAGCTCCAGCCACATCAGGCTCGTGTCAGAGTCCAGACCATGGAGCACATGGCCAGACAGGCACACCTGGTGTGGCAGCAGAGCTGGACACAGCTGCACCCATGGTGTGGCTCAGGCCATGAGGTTCCCCACAGAGCTTGCTCATGGTCACCAAAGCCCATTGGTGCCTTCAGGGCACAAAGTTCCAGGAGGATTGACTGGGTTTTGTTGTCAGTTTGATTTTGATTTGAATTTTAAAACACTGAAAATGAAGGAGATCATGCCTAAGATCTTCTGAATGCTCTCCTGAGCTGTGTTTCTAACATCCATCTAGCTTAGCCTTTATAATATATCATTTTTCAGGGGAAAAAGGTATATGTGTCTTCCTACAGAATATGCTAATATTTGTTACTGTCTATTCATTATTAACATAATTAGTACAAAAATTCAAATATCTTGTCCTGAAAATAACCCTTATGTCCATAGGCCTTTAAAAGATAATCATGGAGTATTAGGTAAATACTCCTCTAATTAGAGGAAAAATATGGCATTAATACCATAAAGATTTGAAAGTCCATGTTCAAGTTCCCTTGAAAGATTCTCCAAATGTCAGTGAATCAGTTACACTCCACAGAGACTACAGAATTGGGCCCAATGGCAAAAAACAGAAAATAACTTAGCCACAAGTACATTGGCCAGTTTGTTGTCACCTGCTTATACCAGTTTGCCAAATAATCCTCCTCACAAATCTATGTATTAACAGTAAGTATTTTTATCATCACAAAACACAAAGATTAAAAAAAAAATACAAAAAAGCTGAATTCTGGTGTGCTGGGAGCTTCATGCCACCAGATATATGCTAAAGCAAATCTTTGAAGTGTTCTTTTGGTGTTTTTTTATGTTGCTCTCCATTTTACTTCTGACATCTCTGAATACTTTAAAGCTTCACCTTTTTTTTCTTGTGCAACTTTTCTCTAGTTGCCAAATAATGCTAAAACCAAGATAAACTTTTGTGCTACAATTCAGTGTTGATGTGCTTGCTCTTCAATACACCGACCTAAAGTTTCCCAGGAGCTATTTGTAGAACAGCTCTCAGTTATTCCTTGTTCCAAATGTGAATAGCTCTTTATGCTCCATCTCAATTCTTGTTGATATGTTTTTTCATCTTTACAGCTGAGAGCAGACTTTTGTGTACTTGTCAACACTTTTTCAAAGTTTTAAGCTATCCACACCTCTTTCAGGCACAATAATTGAGACACAAGGTACTTCTTGGGATGTTTAACCTTTGCTGACAATCGATAACACAAAAATTATTTGTACTCACTTTACTGCTGTCATAAAAGAAATTAAATGTGATGGACATATGGTTATTTTGAAGCAATCTGTTTTAAATGAAGTCCTAAGAAGTAATGTTGTACATTAGCCAATCAAATACTTTGCTATAACTTCAGATACTCTATTAATTCTAAATTATAGCCCTCCTACCTAAATCTTCTTTCAGATCTCATGTCCTTAATATACAATGAAGAGCACTTATGGGAATTGGAAATTGAGAGTTCATAGTTATGGCTGCAATCCATTTTTTTATTATAAGTCAAAATCAGCCCATCAGTCAAAGAAATACCATTTCCTATAACAGTTCATGAGGGACAGGATAGAATTTTTCCACCACTTTTGAAACCCATGATCAGATAGGCTCCTTAGTTGAGAAATTCTAAAATCAGAGATAGTGACCAAGACCAGAGTGACAATTCAATTTGCAGATAGAGGAATTACAAGTGGTTTGCCTTGTTGAAATCTCACATTCAGGACCAAAGTCTACTGCTTTTTCCCCTTAGAATATAATATTAGAGATACTTTATCTCTAAAATCAGCTATATTACATGATGTGAGACTGTTTAAATATATAGTGTAATATTAAATATTTAAATATTTAAAATACAAATGAACATCAAACTAAACTAATATGGAATATCAGTATGACTGTGTGTCTGTCCTTCATTATCTGTATCCCCTAACCTGAGGCAGACAGCAGAGAAGAGGATGATGGTCTTGACACAACACCCTGCAGTGTAGGCAATTATGCTATTGAATATGAAGTCAAAATAACAAATTGCTCGTTAAATAATATTAAGTGATGCTTTCCTAGAATATTCTTGTAACAAGACTCAATGCCCCTGTCAAAATTCCATGTCTCCAGTCCTACCAACTGTGGCAAGCAGATTAATACCTGAAAGCATAATGACCTGTTATCCTTCACTGACAAATGATGAGGTCCCAGATACATATTTTTTTTTAAAATCTTGAATTTAAAAAATGATATAATCATGAATGAAACCACTACAAATTTTACAATATAATCATGAATGAAACCACTCAAAATTTTACTCTTGACAATCTGTAAAAGACTGTGCTTATGTTGTTACATGTTGCTTCTGGTTTAGTTCTTTGAACATGTTTACTATTATGAGTATTGGAAGAGATGAAAGATTCTGGTATTAACCTGTATTTGCCTGTTTCAGCAGGCCTAACTTGTTTTCTTTGAACTGAATGGCACGCTGTAATTATATTTTTCTACACTGACAAATTTCACCCTTGGAATCCAGGCACATAGACAGGACCAGATTGCAGAACTGCACTGCACTTCTGCAAGGTGTTTGTGTTTGCTCTCATTTCAGTTTAAGCCACGTATTTATTTCAATTTAGCTGAAGCTGCATAGGGACACACTGAAGGTAAGTTTAGACATGCAAGCAAGAATACAGATACATGTGCTGAAAAGTTGTGAGCAGCAGCAGCTGTACTCAGGGCCTTGGGATAAACCTACCAAAAAGGGAGACAAAAATCTCATCTCATATTTGTGATGGACTAAGAGCACAGATGCCATTGATGAAAATGAGATGATGAGTTGAACCTGTAATACTACCAACATTCAGAGCACATTAAAGTCCTCTGAAGACGTAAGCCCTTTGCCCCCGTTTAATTAAGGCAGACTGTGCTAAGACAAGAACTTATGTTAATAGTCTTATACCACCAAAATCACACAGCTGAACTATTCAAGATCACCTCACCTGACATTTGTTTGCACAAACAATTTGGCACATCCTTATGAACAATGGATGCTTCTGTGGAGGCAGGATCATTCATTAACAGACTATGGACTGAATTATTCATAGAAAATAAATTATTTAGTACCAGTGCTTTAAAGTACTGCATGCCAGTTAGGCACTTGTTACAAAAAGGGCATTAATAAATTAGAGAAAATCTGAAGTAGGCAAGCAAAACAATGAACAGGTTGTAAAGATAAAGCCCAGAGGCGAGGGAGTGAAAATGGAGTGAAAATGCTTTGTTTATACCTGGCAGGAAAGGTGAGAGTACACTTTTCAAGAATAATTCCTTCTGGCAAGGGACTATTTACAATGGGAAAGAGACACCTAAAAGGAGTAAGAGCTTGAATCTAAAAATGGTCAATATTAAAACCTCAAAAGAAAGCTAAAAAGTTTTTTAAAAATTATTTATAATATATACCTAAAGTTTAAAGAAACAGAATCAGTAACAAAATTGTTAATGACTGAGAAATACAGAGGCATGGTGAGACAGGTATTTTGGATATTCTACTACACTTCACAGAGAAATTCAAGCCTAGGCTACAATTAATAAGAAAAGGAAAAAATAAAATATAAATTTTTAAAAAAAGGAAAAAAAAAAAAGGAAGAATAACCTTAGTAATCATCCGCCACAAGACACTGGGAAGAAGAATCTAAGTGACAAAAGTCTGAAAGGAACAGATCAGACAGTCTGAATCAGTGCCATCCTCAATAAAAGGAGACATGTTGTGAAAGGAGGGGAAAAGCTGGCCACAAAAGGCATTAGAGGGATTCATTCCACACAAAGACTCGTCTGTGCAGCATACAGAACACACTGGCAGGTAGCAGCAGGATTTCACGGGTGGGGGGAGGTGTAAAACAGTATCAGAAAATGTACTGGGACATAAAAATACCAATAGGGCTCAGTGAGGGAGGGGTGGGAGGGAAGCTGGGCACCCACCAGGCCACATTCACTTCTTTCGTAAGAAACCTTTTGTTCTGCACACTTTCATGAGAAATGACAAAACCTGCCTCTCTCTCTCAAATGATACGCCCCCTTTACCTGGGTATAATAATTATTTTCACCAAAAGCTTTGGGAGAAAATAAAACTGTATTTATAAAACAGATATGAATTCCTGAGATTACCTTAAATTCAGTATCTCTATTAAGGCTCTAGCATTAACCATAAAATATCACTTTCAACAGTGTTACCTTAGCCCATCCTTATCATCTGACAATGAATTTTTGTTTGGGTTTTCTGGAATACTTTCCCTTTCCTTTTTCAGATAAAAATTGTGCTACACTGAGTTTGCAGCATTCTAATATTAAAACAGTCCAATCAAAGGCAACAATAATGTTTTGTTGTCTCTTCGAGGTGGGACTTGAATGTTGCTCTTCCCCCCAACATTTATTTACATCAAGAGAAAGTGCCCCACCAGCACAGAGCAGTTTGCAGAGAGTGAATGAGTCATTAAATCATGTAATGCACCCAAAATTTGCTAGAGCAGAACAAGAAATGTAGTATTACACAGTAAGCCTGTTAGCTGGGTGTCTTGTTACAAAGTAAGTAGGGCTGAAAAACCATTAGGAACACTTAGATAATCCTCAGATTGGCTCAAATTTTCCAGTTGGAGAAAGGTCTTTCTCTATTAAAATGGCCCCAGATATGCATTAGAGCTGTGAAATGAAATATCCTGAGGCTTCCAGAGCTTCACAGAAGCACTGCACTTACAAATGTTCCAAATATATCAGCTTGGTGACAATGTTTGAGCCCTTTGCCTGGCAGGATGGATTGCTATTGCCAGAGACAATTATAAAAGAAATTCTCAAAACATTCCAAACCATTCTGTATCAGCTAGTTAAGGGAACATTCTAAAGAAGACATAGAAAAAGGCTGGAAGCTAGAAATTGCTGTTCTTCTAGAGACTGGTAAAAATGTTAACATTTATATTTGTATTGTGCTCTAAATTTCTAATGTTCAGTGAAATTTATAAAAATTATCTTGTTCCCAAAATTTTACAGTGCTGTTGTTGCATTCTGTGGTTGAACCGTTCAATATTCTCGAGTCTTTGAGCCAAATGTCAGCTATGGTACCTACCAACAGCAAGTCACCCCTTCCTATGAAACATGAGTTACAGTTTGAAGAGTAAAGGAGTCTGACATAGGCAGGGGAAAAAAAACCAACTTTCTAGTTGTTTGAGGTCTGGACTAGTCATCCCAGAAACTACAGCCAAGCCATGGACTATAATTTAGACATTTTGCAAAGATTTAAGCATGATATGGTCAATTCATAAAGCCACAAACATACCCACTCTAAATTAGCTCAGGTTTTTCAATACAAGAGCTACTGAAATATTTTCTTTGGTGCAAGGCAAGAACCTCATCTGTTAATTCTGCAGACTGTACTTTTGCCCTAGGAGAGGTATGTAGAGTCATATCAAAGGGTAGTGCAGTGGCTGTGACCATGACAAGCCCTGCACCAACAGTTTATGCTCTTCCACCCTCTTTGCTTCTTTACCCAAAGCTGAAAATGGGCTAACACCCCATATGGATATGCAGAGGCATGGCCTCACAATGGCCTGAAGTTTTAGCTATCATGACTCATTTATTATTCCAACACATTTTTCTGTTGTAAAAACATTCAAGAAAATTTACTCTCCCTATTCCTACTCTCTCGATTCAGCCTCCTCTTGTACAGAAATTTCAAAAATGTTTTTGTTCACTTCATGTGAAAAAGCTGAATGTAAAGGAATAGCATTAACATCTGCAGCTTTTCAGATTTTTTAAAGGCTTAATCTTGAATCCTGCAAGCTGGTAAAAGAAAAAAAAAAATTGGCCTTATTCATTAGTAAAACAAAAGAGATTCCACAGATCTTCAAACAACATTTTAAAAATCCACAAAGTCTTATTGTTATTAAAAGTCTCACATTAAACCTGCTCTACTGACAAATATTGCTTGACAAGGAACAAGTTCAGCTCATTTAGAGACTAGTGTTGCCTAGAGCTTGCCATCAACCCTGACTCAAGCACCACGGTAATCCTTCCATTTGTTACACACTAATCATAGCCTAATATACCTACAGTAAAAAATCATAAAATTGCATTTCAATTTTATACATTTTCAAAGTAAGTAACTGGTAAAAGCAGAATGATACATTTTCCCACTTGTAATGCTTCCAGTCAATGAGACTGTGGATCCAAGCAGTGCTGATTGCCTAACACCTTTTTACACACATAATCCCCTGCAGCAGCACTGCTCCTTCCCAGTATAGCAGTAGTGTAACCAATTTCATGCCAGCATTGGAAAAATCAGTATGCACAAAGTGTTGGTTCCCTACTGAAAAATTAATTAGTGCTATTTGTATGCATCACTCAACTTTTTGTAACAGTGAACAAGAACTGCATAGCCATTTCCTAAATTTTGCTCTAACTTTTTTTGCGCTGTTCTAAAATTCAATAAGCACAAATCACTGGTGTTTTATACAGCTAAACAACAAATTGCTTTGCTATGACTCCTACATTTATTTACTTAATGGAGACACTTATAATGCAAAGTCCTTTGAATACCAATGCTTGCTTCCATAGGTGCTCTCTCCTAATTTTAAGGGTTGTAAAAGAAGTATAACAAAAGAGGAAAAAAAATTACACTGTACTCTGAATTCCTCTACAGTTTTTATATATCATGTCTGTAATTTCAGAATTTGCACTTCAAGCACGGATATGGCTCAACATCTCACACAAAACACCAGACCCCATGTAAAGATGTTGAGACAATTGATCTCCATGTGTCTAAGTGGGATTTCAAACTGGGATCATCTGGCATAAAGAGAAGACTGCTACTAACACTGACTGAGGAAATTCTGCACAAAGCAGCAGTATTCTTATTTCACATGTATTAAAACATAATTCCTGCCTCACTTAGCACTCTTAACATTCACAGCATTATAAGCAGTGAAATAAAATCCTGAATAGCCAAAATAAGCAGCCTTACTAAGCTTCTCAGCAAGCACACAAAACGCCCAGCAGTGAGGCATTTCAATAACAAAATTTAAATACAATACCTAGAAGTACTATGCATGATTGATTGTTATGTTAACACAACTATAAGACATGAGTTATTTATTTAAGCCTTTAGTAATCTTGTATCATATCACTGATGGTCTTATCCTATTCAAGATCAATCTTAAATGCTTAAGCCTTTCAGATGGGCAAATGTTGCCTCTCAGTCTTCATTGCAGTGGGAATGAAGGGCAAAGTAAATGATTAATGAAGCATTTCATTAGTTTTTTTCATCACAAACTGTGAATAGGAGTTTCCATTTGACTGCCCAATTTCAGCCCACTTGGAAGGAGATGATATTGGCTGGATTGGTTGGGACACATGGTGAGAGGCAATTCACATGCAGTGTGTTTGTGGAGACAAAGCCATTGATCAGGAAAGTAGCAGCCACCATTCTTCTACCACCCACCACCTAAAGGCCGAAGTGTCAGCAAGAATTTCCAGTATCTATCTTTTTTCAAATGTATCATTAGAAGGAAATGCTGCAAACAGTCACACACAAAGCAGGTTTAGCTGCCTAGACAAAGGATACTGCAGTCTTCTAGACTAATCTCTAGTATGACATATACCCACACAAAACCCAAAAAATTAAAACCCCTCAAATTTGTGAAATTCTGAATATACCAGCTTAAAAGTTTTTCTCATGAAGGCAGTTGGCAAAGTAAGTATGCCTGAACCTAAATATTTACTTAACACAACATCTGAAATATGCTAATGGCTGAACTGATAACTATATTCTGTAAGAAACTAATTCACTACTTGATAGCTGCATATCCCTTTTCTGAACCTTATGCTCAGCTAAGCTTTTGGAAGCTAAAAAGTTAAGAGTTAAGCCAAACCTTTGAAAAAGTTAATGATTCTACTCATGTTAGAGCAAAATACTAAGAATAATCTGCTGGTGTTCCAGATACAGTCAGCATTTAAGCAATCAAATCAAAATCTAAAATTAAATAGATTAATTAGGATTAATCTGTGGTCCCCTATGATTGTGGTGGCATTTGCAATTACTAAGAATCAATACTGAGATACTGGGCTAATTCTAGAGGTTTAAGGTTTGGGCTTCCTCCTTGGCCTCTCAGTGCTACAAACTTTGACACTAACTTCAGGAAGAGGAGGAAAGTATGTGCTACATTCTACATGTAAAGCTCCAAGTGCTATTTATTCAGCAAAAATGATGAATAGCTCTTCTGGGAAAAGGTCTCAAATCTCATCTCACCTTTAAATGGCACTTAAACTTTGTTTTCACTGGCTTCTGGTCCAAACTGGCCAACTGCAAAACGGGAGATCTGCTATTTTGAGGACTTACTCCCCAAACTCCTCCCATCTGCTACCAATCATTCCAAATAGCAGCAGTAAAGCCCAGGGGAACATCTGGAACAGTCTTATGGGCAGAAATACCTAATGAGCATCTCTAGCACTATAGCAACCTTGGCTGGATTCATTTCAAAGTGACTTTTATCAGCAAAGACTAGGCACAGCTAATTAGGAAATATTAATTCAGGCTTATTATTTTTTCACAAAAGAGGGCTAAGCAAATACAACTGTATTCAGCTGAGCTGTGAAGCTTGTTTAAAATCTATATAGAGGACAAAATCCAAGTAATAATTTCATAAAGACTAAAGCAAAGTGATACTTACTCCTTCTGGAATAGGAACTAGTAGAGCATCATTATAATTTTGAAAAAAGCCTAGATGAAATGCTATTACCTGATCAAGAAGGTATCTGCTGAGGGGTACAAAAATACTTCCAAAGAGATCAAAAGAAAGCACATGAAATTCAAACAAATAGCTATAAAACAGAGACCCAAATCAGAGGGGATTCTGTGCCACTTTACAGCCAAATACATCAGAGATGATGTAGGAATGAGATTATCAAATGTGCTAAAGCATTATTTCACCTTCTTTTTTTTCTGTCAACCAGTACATTAAAATACACTGCACCAAATGACACACTAATCTTAATGAGTACCTAACTTGGTTAGCATTAATGCTGTCCCAAACACGCTGTTGTCCACCCTTCCAGCCACCTCTGACAAACTGCACTGCTGTCCTACTTCTCCATAACACAGCTTGCTGATGCCTTCAGTAGATGCTCAGGCTGTCCCTAGCCCTGCTCCCCTGCCACAGGTCATGGCTCCCACATTCATACCAAAACCCTGGGCAAGAGGAGTGAGTCAGAAAAACACCTGGTTGTCCCCTCCTCCTGTGCCCAGGGCTGTTGGCCAGCCTGTGCCCTGCCTGCTCTCCCAACATCAGCCCCTGACATGGGGATGGGTGGCCTCTGCCTGGGAGAGGAGAGGGAAAGGAGCTGCCCCTTTCTGTACCTGGGGACTTTCTGATCATTAAATTGTGCAACTCCAAGCCTTAAGATACATGTGGGACATAATGAGGACTAAGAAACCCAACCCAGCACACCACCACAATATCCCATGCCTTGCACTTGCTGTCCACGCAGAAATAATTTCAAGCTGCTCACAGTGGTGGTTTTTATCTTTTAAAAAAACATAGAGCAGTGTGAAGGCAGTGCTGCTGTGTGGTACATGTCCATGCAGGTGCTCTGTCCTCTAGAATAGAAGCTGTGTCACATACTATGCTCAGAGACAACTGATTGCACATTCATCCAACCCACATGGCCACCCTTTCATATGCAGCTCCATAAAATACATATGCATGTAACAAAGCAAAATACCCACATTCATTGTACAAGCAACATTATATTCAAAGTCAGACTTCTTTTTCAGAAAGATTAATTTTAATGAACTTACAAATAAAACCAATGAAAGCCAGACAAATTGAAGAGATTAAAGTGTAAGATCAAGACAGGCTAGAGAAATTGTGCTGTGAATAATTAATCACAAATCAAAAGTCTTCTGAAGCCAATTATTTTCTTAGGATTCTTTCAATTGTGAATATCCAGTATGGAACGACCTATGCCTTTCCCATTTATGCTTCTCTAAAGCACATTACAGGTACTACTAGCAATATCAAAGATTCCCTTAATTCAGGATTAAATTCCTTGTGGCAGCAGGGATTGGGGGTGGTGGGGTTGTTTCTAATTAATAAATCTTAAAATTCACTCTTTTGGGGAGATTTTCTGCCATGAAAAATCCATTATTTTTTAAATACCTACAAAATTATCTGTGTCTTGGGATAGCCCATCAGTTCTCAATTATATGATGGGCAAAGGCTGAATGAAAGAATTGTGTCCAAGTAGAAGGATCACAGAATGGTATTGGTTAGAAGGATCCTTAAAGAACATCCAGTTCCAAACCCCCTGCCCTGGGAAGGGACATCTTCCACTCCACCAGGCTGCTCAAAGCCCCATCCAACTTAGCCTTGAAATCTTCCAGGGATGGACAACCCTGGAAGGCTCCAAATTCCAGCAGTACAGAGGAAACAGCAAATTGGGAACATTGGTCTTTTTTGCATTGCACACCTTTTTTTTTTTTTTTTTTTTTTTTTTTTAACAGCATTTACTTAAGCAATTACTGTCTGCTGTCTTCTGTGTACTAAGCATTTGGACTGCTTTTTTACCTCTTCAGTACATCTTCAGAAACAAGGTCTCAGCAGAATCTTCTCTCTTTTAATTACCTAGTTTGATGGTTTAGTCTTTTCAAAGTGCTCCCTGTGTTCTTTAAATATTTAAGGAGGATGCAACCCCTTCATCTTTTGAAAAGGCCAGATTGTCATCCAAAATGCTTTGTTCCAGTTTGAAGCTCCATTGAACTTGAAGCACAAAGTCCACAAAACTACCCTGATCTCTCATGAAGTTGCTCCCCTGCCTCTTTCCTCCACTGACAGCATGACTTCCCACCCCTCCTTCCAATGCCCCTTTTACACATGAGAAGTTCTGTTAAACAAATTATTATTCTACAGATTGTTCATTGCTCACATCCCTTCTGAAGACCCCCTACTGCCATTTACACTATACAAAAAAAAAATCCATAAAAAAACCAAAACCCCACAAACCCCACAAAAAAACCCTAAAACTCTCTTTTCTAATAGTTGGGTTTTTTTGTCCAACATGCTGTGCTTGCATGTGATAGCAACCCCTTTCCCCTTTAACCAACTGCTTTCTCCAGTGGTTCTTTTCAGCCTTTATACTCTCCAAGGAAGTTTCTCTACTATATGAACAAAACACACAGCCCCAACAAAACAAATAGGCTAATACTGAAATGTAGAAAGATGCATTAAGCTGGGCTCTTTTTTCTGTTGCTTTGTTTAATTTCTGACATTAGGGGATCTCAGTGAAAGGCTCCCCCAAAATGCTTTCTAGAGTCATGGTAAGGATGAGGTGAAGCTATTTGATGCTGAAAAATATCAAAGGAATTCAAGTTAGAAAGGACAGGAAAAAAGAAAAAGACACACAAAAAAGTATGTTTGAGAAGGAAATACAGGCAGAGCAGGCAGAGAGATGAGAACAGGAAATGCAAATACTACTCTTAGCAAGTCCCTGAACATTAGAAAAAAATGTTCATCAGCTAAAACCTATCCAAATACTTAGAAAGGTCAGTTCAACTTGGTTCATCATGTTTTTTAGCTATGGGACAAAGCTCACATCTTATCTGTACAGGTTATCTGGTCACTTGTCCTGAGCTGGAAACACACAGGTGGAAGTGAATATTGTCCAAGATGTGAAACAAACTGCATCAGTGAATCTACATGCAAAGAAAATCTGCTGTGAAATGCATGACTAGGAAATGTGCATGGAACACATTTGCTTAATGTTTAAAGTATTGATATAGTATCTACCATTGTTTTATTTTATTACAGTATTGACATCTTGAGAGATCAGTAACTTAGATCCAGTCTTGGTGGGTACAGAAGCTTACAGCAGCAGCAAGTAAGCTTTAGATAAACACATAAAGTGGAGTTTGTTTTGCCTTACAGATATAGGGCAAGCATGGGGGAATCTGATGATTTCACAGCATGGCAACACTTCTCTCTCTGCAATTCACAAAGCTGCTATCTTCAAATCACAAAACCTGCAGCCTTCACAGTTTTTTTTGATTGTTTTCCTGTAATTAAAACACACATTGCACTATATACGTTTTCTATGCTGTGAAAAGAATTTCACTTTTTATTATAGTATTGCTTCGGAGGGTTTATTTCATTGCCAAAGCTGGTTCTTTTCCAGGTGTTTCCTGAGGAAAAAGATAAAAATTCTCACCTTTCTTCCTCTTACAAGGTTCTTCTCTGAAAACACTTCACAGAGAGCAAGCTCAGCTTGCACCCACTCCCCTTAACAGCAGACCTCAGAAGGCAGCTTGGGAGAAAAGGCAGAGCACAGACAAGGAAAACAAGGTAAGAAAGAAAAAGAAAAACTGGGAGGAAAGAAGTAGGTTCAGAAAAGACCTGGCTTAGTGCACAGCCTTTCAAGGCCACCAGCCCCATGGCAAACAGGTTCAAGAGAGCACCACACTGCTTCTGGGAGCCCTCCTGGGCACTGGCTGAGGCAGGGCAGGACAGAAACAAAAGGTGTTTCCCACTGTTCCCCCAGAACATCACCTGCCCAGCATTTCCTACCAACTGCAGCCTCAACAAGCAGCTCTGAGGCAAAATTAGGGATAAAGGAAGACAAAAGGCAATGTGCTGGATTTACTAAACTGTATTTTTGAAAAGAATATATCATGTGTTCTACCTGCCAGTCCCTGTCCAAAGGAATTACATACACACATAAAAAACCATGTGAGGGAAAAAACTCATCATGAGTAATACAATCTTTCACAGTTTTTTTTCTGCAATGACCAAAACCAGCTTTACCTCTTCTCCACCCCTTTTTCACCCTTCTCCTTCAGCAGTTCTCATGCAACTCCTAAGCCTGGTTAGTGTCACTCACCTCTGTGTCCCAAGTGACATGAACCATCCAGAAACGAAGGCACACTGTGTATCTGCTAGATGACTGCTGGCTTTGAATAGGAGAACATATTGCCAAGAGTTTCTCCTGCAATTGCATCATTTAGCACTGACAGTGGCTGAGAAGGTGCTGACACTTTCAGAAGCCTCATGGTGACAGGTCTGAGAGACAGAGGCTGTAGTCTCAGGACCAACTGCTACATACTGGTTTTCAGCAAGCACCTCCTCTGGAAGTGTTGCTCAAGACAAAACCAGTTAGAATTAATAACAGAGACATGCAGGGAAATCCTGAGGGAGACATCCCTTAAAGCAAAGGCTTTGCTTGAGCTAAATCCAGATGAAACAAATCAGTGAGGGATGTGCTTGTAGTTAGTTATTGTCATGATTAATATTGAAGTTAAGTATGATATCATTATCTTTTGCCTCCTTAGTGTACTTAGAAACCACATACTGGAATAGAAAGGCACAAAATGTCCTACCTACCCCAGATACACAGAACTTAAAATGCCTGAAGATACTTGTATTTAAATAGCAGTACTGGCAAAACAAATGCAGTATTTACAAAAAAATTCCCTTTTATAAAAGTGTTCTGAATAAAACAGACCTCTTGTCATGGGAAAGAAGCTACCAAGACATGAGTTCATTTTTAAAATACTGAATTAACATGCAAAACATGGAAAGTCATCAAACAAAATAAGGGAATCCATTAATCCAATCAGAGATGCCATTTTTGAGAGGCATTGCCAAAACAGGAGTACCCCACCTGAGGATGCACAAGAAGCCAGAAGCAGAGCAATAACTCAGAAGGCTGACCAAACCTTACAAGGGGTCTTGGCAACAACAACTTCAAGATATCCAAACTCATTTGTCAAGCTTTCTCATTTTATCACTCATTAATGGGTGACTCAACTGAAGGAAAAAAAAAATACAAAGAGTGCAGATGGGCAATGCTCAATATTTGAATAATGGATCATTTCCATTAAGTTGTAAAAAGAATGTAAAATTGCATGGTGATCTATTAATCTGATTTAGTGATGGATAACTAAAATGATGAATATGGATTATATATTTTAATGAGTGTTACATTTAACGAGCATGAACATTGGTGAGTATGAACATTAGCGAATGAATAGCAAGGCTTAAAAGTTTTGGATCTGACAAATAGAACTAGAACTCTTTCCAGCATGCTTATTATTAGTATCTTGAGATTAAACAAGATCTATTGGAGCATGTAATTGTTGAGAGATAAAGAGATTGTAAGTCATGTAAGCAGTTTTCTCTTGCTTGGTGAATATATTTTAGACTCCACACTGTACTGCATGGAAATGTCTTTCCAGCAGCTAATCTGAACTGACATTGCTGTCATTTACCAGGCTGGCAATTGAAAGAATAATGAAAAATACAAGGGTGGCTCAAATTTTAAGATAAGCCAACAACAGTTGTGAAAGGAAAGCTCAGGAGAAGCAATGAAGTTGAGACTCAAAGTCCCATTAGAAGACAATCAGATGTCAGGCCGTCCACGCCCCAAGTAAACAACACTGGAACAAAGACTCGCCAGTCCAGCCACCATGCTTGCCCAACAGCTGCTGGTTACCACATCTCACCTCCTCCACAGTCTCCCAAGCTGCTCATATCCAAATTCAAGCATGTTTTTTTTTCATCTATTCATGCACAGTGCAATGAAGATTCTTCCTAGTACAGTTCCACTAGTTCTCTACCCATTTTGTAGCAAACACAAAATTCACATCAGAATCAGCCTGCCTACCAGAGCTCAGGCTTGAGCCTATCCAACAGAGTCCTCTTTCCCTCTTTTTCCCCTTTTGCAGTCTCATATAGCTGCTGCACTAGTGTCAGCAAGTGAAACACATAATTCTCCTTCTCAAAATACCTTGTGAAGCAGTATTAAATAGATAACATCTATAGATAATATCTAGACAGTTTGATGGCTATAAATTGCAAAGATCTTATTATAGTTACTATTTTACTTAAGATATTTATCCTTCATTTCTTCACTTTGTTATTCTAAGTAGTTTTTTGGTATCATGATGGTTGCAAACTTACAAGACAGAGATATGAAAGCAATGACATGTAGTTATCCAGTGGAAAATGCTTCTTTGGAAAAGAAAGATCTTAAGGCAAAAGGTGAAAAACTATTCCCTGTTCCAGACAGAGCACACCAGAAACAATATCTTGAGTGCAGCCTCTTGTGGAGCCAGGGATTAGAATCCAGATTTGTTGGCTTTCAGTAACAGGATCTCATCACTTGAGCTCCTCATGCAGCACCTTTTCATAGAAGCAGACATGCTCAGGGTGATTCTTTGGTTTGCTGCAACTGAGCTTTTCAGCCCATCCTTCCTATACACATTTCCCATGCATTTTGATCTAAAGTCCCTTTTTCCTATCAGTCTGCTTAAAAGAGGTTAGTTATAAAAAAAGTAGGACTTGGCTAAATACCATGACAGCTCTGGCTTTCCTTAGTTTTCCAGTTTTGTTAATTCAGCCACAGAGCTCAAAATGCAATGATAATTTTGATGCAGTTCTTCTTTTCACATATCAGTGAGTAGTCTTCTCAAGAAGATAATTTCCATTTTCTTTAGCACAACTGAGGTTTGTTTCTTTTTCGTTTTCCCACCCTAGGAAGAACAGCCTGCCCTGAGCCTCACTCGTAAGCAATTAAAATCTGGAAGCTTGCCAGCCTCTGTGGTACTGTGAATTCATTTCCCAAGTACACATGTAATTCTTGGAGCTGAAGTCGAGACAATAAAATGTGTAAAACTTGACTATATTATGACTCTTCACTCAATGACAAAGCCCCTTTCATGCAAAGAAATTGGAGCAAATCAGTCAATAATGAGAACATACAGGCACTAATTATTTTATTACAAATGTGGAAATTATGCATAATTTAATTTTTGGAAATTAAATGTTCTACTGATAGAATAATCATTTTTTCAGGCGTGACATCATTAGCACTCCAGTTGTCTTTAATATTTCTCAATAATATACTTATTCTCACCACTAAAGCTGAGCAATATTGCAACTACCTGGACTTCAAAAGCTCACATTCTGTTTGCAACTATCAGTTTGATCCTCTCCAGATACTGCAGAAAAGTAAAAAGAAAAAAAAAAAAGAAAAAAAAACAGTGATTGAGGGGAAAGGACATTGTAAAATCTATGTTTTAAAGGTAGTATAGCCCAGTAAATGCAATTAGTGAATCTTTGTCCTGTATATTGAATGAAATGCAGAAAAACAGCAATAGGCTTGCTGGAGGGTTCACAGGAAGGTCATGGCCACAGATGTCAGTGCCCCAGACCAGCCACATTTCACTGGAAGGAGAACTGACTTCAGCAACTTATCCCTGTGGATTGAACGTGGATTTGGGAAAGCTTCAGGTTTCGGGCTGGAAACAAGAAAAAGGGCAGGAGGTGGGGGAGAGGAGGAGACTCATCAGCCAAACCATATTACATTTCCCACTGCACTCCCACAGCTCAGGCCTTGAAAGAAGTTAATCCTAACAAATCCATGTTATAAAATTTTTTTCACCTAATTCATACAATCATTTTATTGTTTGTGTATGTGTACCTATCCTTCACAAAGATTTAAACTGTGGTGTGCCTTACATATATTGGAAGATTAACAAAGCTGCTACAGCATGTGGCTTGTTGGAATCAAAGGGAACAGATTTGTTCCAATGTCCTATAACTGTTTCAAAATAAATTCAGTGATTTCACCTGAAATCCTATATGGTGTTCTATGTTATATAGTCATGATTATGACATTACAGTTAAAGGTCAGTCAAGGTTTATTTTCTATCCTTTGATAAGTGGAGGATTTTTCTGGTGAACCCTTTATATGCCAAAATTTAGTAGTGTATTATCTAGGTTCTACAGTAAATGCAAGTTTGTTTCTGAAATGGGTAAATCCATTATGGAGCAAAGGAAAACTTAGGATCTGAAAAAAATCTTCACACACTTACATAGCAGTGTACAAGAGTAAAAATATTAAAAAAAGTCCTTCATTAAATGCTCAGTAATTTTATTAACCTAATCCAAAAATACCTAAGAAGGAATTAATATTCATTCACCAGTGTCTGCATCCTAATTAAGAAAGACTTCTGAATTAACCAATGTATTCTTTTGGGCCAAGGTTCAGCAAAACAGGAAAGTACAAGTTTAAATCCATTTCTAGCTGAATAAGTCTGCTTTATGCTTAATCCAAAGGGCTAAATCCATTTATTAAAGAGCTAAAAGGGGTTTGGGGACAGAAATTATATAGAGTGATACCAGTATTCCCTCAAAAATAGTGACTTAAAAGGCTTAAAAGGCTGAAAGATTATTTTACAAAGATAAAATTTGAGGAAACATAAGCATGTTGTATAACAAAAGCACACGCTACAGAGGGCTGATACAACACTTTTTTATTTAATGCAGTACCATGGCAAGGGTATTCTGAATGAAACAAAGAATGTATCAAACCTGATCAAGCAAAACAATCTTTCTTGAGCAACTGATGCATAGATTTCCCTGTCACATCATAAAGAAATCAAGTTGAGAAAAATGATATTTAGTTCATTGAATGATATTTAGAGAAATAGGAATTTCTAGAGTTACTGGCAAGTCTTCCATCACATTTTGAAAACCTTATTGAAGCAAATTCTTCAGTGTCTCAACCAGTTCAGATACCAAAGAAACCTCTCAACCCATTGTGCTCTTTTCTTGAAGCATTTGGTACTCAGGTATTGTACACTGGACTAACTGCATCATTGGTCCCCTAGTAACTATGTGCTGCTTGAAGACCAATATACAGATTCTCTTGTATCAGCAGGACAAAGCAATTTGGTTACCTGACAGTATAACTGCACTGTTGCAAAAATCACCTTTTTATATTCTCTTCTTCTGCTTATCCAGTCTTTATCTGTTGCTCTTAAATAGTTGACTTTTCTTTCCAGGTATACCTCTAAAAGTTTGTTTGTTTGTTTTAAATGTGTTGTTCTTTTGCCCGTTAGAGAACAGCTGTCATTCAGACATGGACCACAAATGTACAACAGTCTCCAAGTGACAGACAAAGATCAGTGGTCAGGAGGACAGGTGTGTTCAACTGAATGTTTGGATTTTGTCATGACAACAGCATGCCTTGCAACTAGCATTAATTACTTCTCCTGAAGTAGATCTGACAGCTTTACTCAGAATACATTCAATCTATAAAATTTCATGCAGCACTGAGACTGAATACTGCTTTTGAAAATTCTAATACCAGCAACTCACGTCTCATCAGCTCAAGTCATCTCAAAACCACTTATGGTGTGTTTAATAGATTCGTTTCAGTAAGATGCCTAACCCCACATAAAAAGACCAAAGTTATCATTAAGTATATTTTTATTATTACATTTATTTTTAAAATTCAGTATTTTTTTTCTTTTACAAAGCATCACAGTAGTGCAAAGTAATAGAACTTTTTCAAAATCAATAACAGCAAAAAAATAAGATTAGTGCTAGCACAGGTCTGAGGACCTGAAGAGCAGAGTAGGCTATTTTCTCCACAGGGGCTATAGGGTAGTCTTTGTTTCCTGCTATAGCACTATAAAATGTAATGCAATGAACTTGTGAATGATTTATGTTAGAAACCAATACAGCATCAGACTCCCTTCACTAGCAAAGGCAGAAGATCCTAAAGTCAGTGGGGTTATCTTCCAAAATAGAAAAAGCCATCAATATTATTTTAATATAGCACAGGCCATGGGAAGGATTGTAATCATCTTTTTATTTGAGCAAAAATTGAGAATAAGATGGCCTGTACTAAATGAAAAAGGAAACTTCAGACACATAATCTCTTCATTAGAGCTATTTCCTTTTCAATACAGAATTTCTTTTGTTCTGATATAAAGCTTAATTTATAAGCTGTTATTTAAGAAACTGATATAAAGACATCAAACTAAGCTATACACTTGATTTACAATAGAATGTTAATTACTAAAATCGTAACAGTAATTTAAATTTTCATATTTTTTTAGCTCTAAATGCAGATAATTTCTCAGAAAAATGCTATAGTACCATAATTTTGGTTATGTAAATAAATAATTTTTATATTCAAGGAATAAGCTTGACTCAATTAAGTGTCTATTCTCATATGGCTGATAGCTGTTCAAATATACTTTATTCTACACAGTCTAATGATTTGAATCTCCTCACAAATGCAAAAATGTCAGTGTTCTATATTTCCATATCACTTGTGTGAACCCTATTTGGTAGTGCTTGGTACCTTTGCAACTGAACAGGTGAAAACTAATCTACAATTCAAATGCTCACAAAAGCAAGGCATGTACTTCTACTTTTTCTATTACCATAGTGAAAATACCATACTGAAGAGAAACGTTCTTATTTAGCACTGTTGCAAATATAACTTCTACTCTTCCAAAAAGAAACATCAGAAGAAGTTGTGAGAAAGAATGACTACATAATTCCATAAACACTCACTCATAAATCCTACCCATCGATCCTATTCCCCTTGTTCATATAAAGGAATTCCCATGCAGTGAAAAACATTTGCCTGTGTTCGACTGATTTCACTTCTTGGAGATCAGGACTCACAGGTTACACTTTCACTCTGGCTTGTCTGTAACCTAGGGCAAATGACGCAATGTATTTATCTCCTTTTCTATGAAAAATGGGGCTATGAATACTTCCTTTAGGAGGGCAGTTACAGGGATTATTAATTCTTTGTGAAATGCTCCAAGTTCTTCCAATTAAAAAAGTTTAATAAATACTACCCAGAGAGAAGAGTGCTACAGTGTAACAAATGCATGCTAGTACTATAAATGGAAATTTTTATTATTTTGAGAACAAAGATAATATCATGAAGATGTCAGTTACATCTTTTTAAAAGTTTTGTGAATAGCTTGAAGAAACTAGGCAGCTATCATTTATGATCACTTGGCTTCCTAAATTGCTTGAAGTCTAAATTCTCTCAAACATTTAGTCAATAACTGACTGTTCTCAAACTGAGCTCAAACTGCAGAATCAAAGCCAAGAATGTCCCAGAGCTTCACCAAAAATCAAAGCTTTGTTAGGAAAGCACGTACTGGGCTAATGCAAAGCATGCTTTGTTTTTGATCCTTTTTGGATATTTTTCAGTCTCAGTTTTGTCCATTAGGCAAACTACTGAGGCAATCAGAAGGTAGCTGCCCTTAGTGAACTATCTGTAAAAGCCCACTACCTTCTGGACATTTTGAAAAGCTCTAGAAACCTGTCATACTAGAGGCAATCTTGCAGACTTTGTCTTCCAGTCCTGAAGAGGTTATTCAAATCTCCCTGGACAGTCCCTTCCTTAGACTCTGCAGGAACAGAGATGCTTCAGAGTCCACCTTCTACCCTGATCTTCAAGGACCATCCTTATGCCAATGAAACCCTGCTGCCACAGGACCATGAAGAACATTTCTAAGCGCACACAGCACAATCCTGAGCAGAAGAGTGGCGAACTAGACACACAGTAGGTATCTGCCCTGTACTCAGGCAAACAGCCAAGCTAAAGTTTTAATTTTAATTTCCCTGGTCTAACACCCTCCATATGCATTAAAAAATGACCAGGAGTAAGTACATCACAAAACATCCACAACATCCCACAGGAAATGATATTCAAGCATGTGTACATGCCAGATGTCATGAGGAACACTGAGAGGAGAGGTTAAAACCAGTTGTATGAGTCAACAAAAAAATGAACATTTTCCCACTGCTGATTGTAATTAATATATCATTACTCTTCCAAGGGAAGGATTTTCAACCCCAAATTCTAGATTTCACCCTTTTTTATTTAGCCTTTTGCATTTTTTTTCTAATTCTGCATGATGACAGCAGGGGCAATTGAATTGTTTTCTCATGTTTCTGTATAATGACTAAAGCATTTTGGCTTGTATTTAAAAGAAAAGTAGATAAAAATACCCCTCACACCAACAAAACCCTCTCTCGGGCAGAGACCAAGCACAATTACAGCCTTAGTCAAATAAGTCTTTAAAAGAAGAAATCAGAATGTAAATACTTCCATTAGCAGAACTTTCTTCTCTGCTGTCTGCAAAACTACTTCAGATCTTCAATCAAGGAATTTAAGTTGTAGTTCAGCTGTCCTAAAATATTATCTTCTTCTGCAGCAATGCATGGAAAATGAAGATCATCTCCAGTACACTGCATAACTCAAAAGCCAATAAAATTACTGCAAAAAAATTGATCCAGAAGCTGTATCAGACCATCTTTGCATCTGGAGTGATGTATTGAAACCAAGAAGTGACACAGGCACATGATAAATCAATTCATAATCCTGCTACACAGCACTAGAAACATAATCCATATTGTGCTGGTGAGATTTCACTAGAGCCCAGCAGATGATGAACATTTTTCACCTCTGCAGAGTTTTATTATCCATCCCTATGGGCACACAATGGTCATCTAGAAGTTCCAGAGCCTGACCTCAACCACATGCTCTAGAAGTAAAGAATGGTCATATTGAACAAGACATGCTGGTTTCATTCTCTTCACTGCAGAGTTTCAGATAAACTTATTGTATAATGCTGAAATAATCAGACAGAAATTCAATAATTCAAATTCATTCTTTACTGTCTGAATTAAATTCTTCATTAGCCTATCCTGACACTGATGTTCAGTTTTCAAAATCACACATCAAACTCTGCCTAAAAGCTATACATACAGAAAGTCACGTTTCCTTTGAAAGTGTGAGTAAATCACCTTTTCAATTACTTTACAGGTCTGTTCTAACCTATCATATCTATGGATACTGTTTGCCTTATATCTTTTCTTGTAAAGGTCAGGGAATGAAGAGAACAATTTGTGGTTTTTTCATATCATCAATAAGGAGGACACTCCAAGCCTTGGCTTCAAATCCAAGCAAAGAAGCATTTGTCAACACCAGGAAAAAACTACCCTTAAAACTTGGTTTGATCAGCAATTGAAAAGAGGCAAAAACTAATAGAAATTATAGTACAGTAATTTCACGAATACAAGTCGCACTGTTTTGACTAAAATTTTGCTCTCAAACCGGAAATGCGGCCAATATTCAGGAGCGGCTAATATGTGAATAATTTTCTGACATTTACAACCCCAGAAGTGCCAGCCAGGGTGCCGAGCCGAGCGCCTGCCAGTAAAACCCAGGATTTCGCGATTGTTACAAATTGGTTAATGTGTTGCGTGGTGGGTAGGGTCAACTCAGTGCCGGCAGCGTGGGGGGAGGGAGGAAGGGAGGCAGGGGAGTTCCCTACTTCAGGCGGGGGAGAGGCAGGGGGCTCTGTGCTGACATCCCCACGGCTCGGGGAGGAGGTGGGGGGTCCACCCCCGCTCTCCGCCGCCACCCGCCGCCGCCGCGCCGGGAGCGGGTTCCGTGGGCTCCACGCTCGGCCGCTGCCACCGCGCCGGGAGTGGGCTCCGCAGGCTCCGCGCTCGGCCGCTGCCGCCGCGCCGGGAGCGGGGAAACTCCGTCCCCACCCGCCACGGCAGGAGCAGGCAGGCTCCGTCCCGGCCCGCCACCACGGGCATGGGAAAGCTCCGTCCCCGCCCGCCGCCGCTGCAGTAGGACTGGGGGAAGCTCCATCCCTGCCTGCCACCGCAGGGCAGCGCCGGCCCGGGGTGACCAAGCCCAGTGGCAGTGGTGGCCGGCCCCGATCAGCGGCCGGCCCCGAGCCCAGTGGCAGCAGCGGCCGGCCCTGAGCAGCAGCGCCGGGCTGGGCCACCTGGCCCCGTCGGCAGCCCGGAGCGGGCCGAGCCTGCACAGCCTTAGCTCAGCCAGTAAACCCTGCCCTCCCGCGGTTCTGTTACTAATTGGCAACTTTGTTGCCCACGGGTCCTCGCTGCGAACGACAGAGCGGCTTATATTCGGGTGCGGCTTATTTATGGACAAAAACCGAAATGTTTGCCAACACCCAGAGCTGCGGCTTATACTCAGTGCAGCTTGTATTCGTGAATTTACTGTAATTTCACGGTTATAAGCTGCACTTTCTTTTGCAGCAAACTTTCACAAAGTTACCAATTAGTAACAGAATCGCTGGATCGTGGCGTTTACTGGCAGGTGCCGACCTTGGAAACGTTACTTCCAAGCAAAAAAAGATACAGACAATAGCTGCAGCAGTGTACCCTGCAAGTTTTATTAACAAGCGGAAAAAGATACGAACAATGGTGTGATCATTTTACAAGCCTTTCCAACGAATCAACATTGCCTTTAAATAGCCACTCAGCTGGGCAGCCGCACAGCCGTGTGGGCAGGCAGGAAGCCGCGCAGTTGCACAAGACTGTGAACACCTAAAAAATACAATGAACTATCACAGGCTCGGATCAGCGGCGTCACCCCGCTACCGGGGCCACGCAGGCTCTGGCTCAGCTCAGGGCTGCTGCAGGCTCTCACTTCCAGGTGGGAAAATTTCTGAACGTGGTTCATATATTGGCCGCTCCGGAGCACAGCCGCACTTCCGGGTACGGACCAAAACTTTAGTCAAAATGGTGCGGCTTATAATCGTGAAATTACTGTATATTTTAAAAAATAATTATAGCAATTTTTGATTGTGGCTTAGTCACCTACAGCTACTGCAGTCACTCTCTGTCGTAGTGTGTTTGTGTGCAAGGTTTTAGTTCACATGCATTTGCACATGCTGTTAATGGGAGTTTAGATCCCTCATATTTCAGTGAATTAGGCATTCTCCTCTTTCAACATTTTACCTACAAAGTAAAACCTGCCAGATCCATTTAATACCATGTACATTATGAGAAAGATTAAATGCATCAAATGTAAGTATTTACTGATCAACAGCTTCTTCCCCCTCTCCCCCTCAAATATCTTCAGCACTTTCCCATCCGAGTTTGAGCTATCTACTATCTTTATAAGCTGCATGTTGAATAATAGCTTATTCATCTACATCACCAGAGATTACAGTAACCAGCAGAAAACCCATTATCTAATTCAACAATCACCATTAAATTCTGCAGTAAGCCATGCCTTTTCTAGATAATGAGATTGAACGCTACTTTAATGTTCCTTACAGTCTAATTTATTGAAGATTTGTAGAGCATTTATGAAGTTTTCCCTGCTGAGCTCTGAACTTGCCAAGACCAAAATGAGGAGCAAAGATGCAAATAAAAGAAAAGCAGTTTAACATACGCACAAGTCAGTCCACACCAGCTCTTCATTTCTTAGACAAACAACATTTGCTCTACTTTGAAAACACAAAACAACTTCTAAAATGAGGTATCCAGGAGTTTTTGTTTTTTGCTATTGAACTTGACCCAAAAAAGAACTGCAAATACATTGCTATGAAAACCTGGTTTGTCCTGGTGCACACAAAATTCTTTGATTGTCTAATGAGGAATTAAAACTTGGCATTAGACAATAAAAAGGAGGATAGATGATTGACAATGCAGCAACAGTATAGAAGATGAGGCAGCGCTGCAGAAGAGAATGAAAAGGGGAAGGGGTGCCATCAAACAATCATGATTATTATAGTAATTTGCTGTTTAACGCACATCAGTTCTTTATTATCTGCACTTCTGGACCCATGAATCAATAAACCCAGCAAAGTAGGAGACATTATAAGTTAATGGATGAGCTTTTTCACTCTGAGGGTCAACAATTAAAACATTTCTCTGTTTTGTTCATGGGGAACTTGAGAACAGAGGCTGTTCAGTTCAGAGTAGTTCAGCCCTGAGTTGGCACAAAGAAATGGGCCCAGCAGCAGCTTTGCACTATTCCAGACCACATTATTTGCTGCATTTAAAATCACTATTATCATTTAAGGAATGTAGTATCATTTACAAAAAAAAAAAAAAAAAAAAAACAACAAAAAAAACCAGGTTAGAATAGGATAGGACTGAGGACATAATTTAGAATAATGTATAGAGAACAACATATCTCTTGACTAATTTACCACGGTAGTCCATTTACTTATAGCACAGCTGTTTTTCAGTTAATTTACACCACAACAGAGGATAAATATCCTTTTAAAAACATCCAGACAAGCAAGTGACCTTCCTTTCTGATTCTCTATTTTCGCAATTTTCAAAAAAATGCTTTAATCAAAAAAGAGAAACACTCTGTGAGGTAGAAGCAGCAGCAGTTATAGAGTGATAACATTCTCTCCACATTTCAGATCAGGGAGAATGGATTCCTACAGGAACCTTATGGCACAACAGTAGTTTTCCTTGTTACATTTCAGCAGTTAATTTTAGAAGCATTTGCTCAGCATCACCCACATGCAAGTAGCCAGGCACACCACTTCATGGGAATACTTTTCTCTCTGCGTCGCAAGCACACACACACTTTAGTGTGTGCTTTAGACCAGAAGAAAGCATGATGAAAACAAGCCTGTTGCACTGTACTTCAACTTGGAAATAAATGCAATAAATCACTATTTCCCTTACATGTTCTGAAGCAAAAATACAGCTTGGCTCCTTCACCAATTTCTAGAAGAGCTGAAATCAGCAGACTTTGGCATGCCAGTTTGGGTAAGCAGCCAGTTTGGACAGTGAAGGCTGGTGGAACCAAAGGGCTTTTTACATTTTAAGAATGGTTAGAAAAGCCTGAAAAAGAGGGTTGACATCTCATAGGAAAATTCAGAAAATATTTAACCACCATTCCATAGGAGTTAAGTTCTTTACATGTACCACTAGGACATAAAGAACTTATCCTTACTTCTACAAAAGAGAAAAAAAATCTAAAATGAGGGGTTGTTTAAAGAAAAAGATCAATATATTTCAGAGATATATTTCTGAAATGCCAGAGATATTCAGCTGTGCACCAAATTTTCACCACTAGGTAAATTCAAGCTGTCTCCCAGCCAATACTTCATGAGCTTACTATACTATAAGCAGCATTCGCTTGTCCAGCTCATGAATAAAATATTATGATATAGTGTGGACCTACTAGCTCAGTATCTTTAAATATTAAAAAAAACTTTAAACTCCTCTCTAGAGAAAAATATTACCTCTGCTTCCACAAAATGGATAAAGTGTCTTGTCTTAAATCAAAGCAAATAATTGGAAGAGCTGGGAATGAAGTACTTGGGATACAACTGTGAGCCAAGCCTTTGTCTTCAAAGAAAAGATAAATCCTCTTGAAAAACATGATTTGGAAGATGAACTTTCACTGAGGTAGTACAGCAAAATTCACATGCAGAGAAAAGGATGATAGTAAAGTAGGTTATAAAAAAAGGTGGACAGTTTTCCAAAAGATATGCTCATAGCAAGGGCAGCAGATTCCTATGCAAGTGAGTAATCTTGGACGTGCATAGAACAGACTTCAACCTTACTTGTTCTTTGCTGGTCATCTTCCTCAGCATTTCCCCAGCAAAGAACTCCTGAATACCTGCAGTAATCCTGATGCAACCTGTGGTTCCAAGAATCTGAGACTTTGAATGCTGACAGAGGCAAGAGATGTTTCAGAATCTCTAATCTGTGTGTTCTCATACTCTGTCCCTAAGCATCCTATGTCAGTCCTTGCCAGTGAGAAGACACCAGGCTTCAAAAACCCATGTGCTGAACATTTTCCAGTTTTGACAAGAATTAGGTTTCTTCAATCAATTACAATTGTTGTGCCTTAGTTTGGTAAAAATAAACTTCCTATGAAAATGGGCATGATTCTAACAAAGACTGTAATTCTCTTGCACACTGCTGGCACAAAACTGCAGCCACCTCAATTTCTGCTATATAATTCCATTTAGGTATTACGACCAGTTAGGGACAGTATCATGAGGACAAAAATTCTGTTATAAGGAACAAGACTATGATCCAGAAAAAAATGCTGAGAATAATTTCAGACACCTTTCCAGATCAAAATTGACAGGGCTGTGATCATATCTGCAGTTATTCAATATTACCTTCTGCAAGAGTAGCACTAGCTGTATGGCAAATGACCCTGAGAAAGACACATCTCCTGATTTTGAAATTTCTTTTTTCTGGGAAAAGGTTACCTTGAGACATAAGAGCAATTTCTGCAGCACAGAAAGTATTTGTTCCATGGTTATCATTACCTGCATCAGGACTGTGGCATATAACTCTTAACCGTTGGGAAATGAAGATGCTACGATGCTAAGTGCTAAGTGTTTGTACAAACACACTAAATAACAAGCCAAAACATCCATTTAGAAGCAAGCGTTCAAGGTCATCATCTGACTTTGTTCCATTTAACCTCTGGCTGAATTTTCTAACTGAACTCTGCCTCCCTGCAGAGCTGACAGCATGCATGGGTACTCCTGAAACAGAACCATTTATGCAAAGCTATGGAATGTAAAAGCATCTATTCCCAACCCAGGTGATCCTGTGCTCTCACATGCCCAGCTCCACTCATAGACAATATCCTCCTGGAATTCATAGCCACCACCTTCCCATCTCCCTCATGGTCTGCTTGCTTCAACAGCTGCTACCAAAAGCAGCTACTTCTGAACTATGCAAAACACATATTTTCGTTTCTGTTTGTTGTTTTGGGGTAGCCTACATCAATGTGCATACTGCATTACAGCATTTCATCTTCCCCTCCCAGGGATGCATCCAGTCACTGACACCCAACCACTTCAACATTTGCACTCTGGCTTCACAGCAAGCAATTTCCCATGAGTTCTCTCAGTATTGTCTCCTGGACTGATCCATTAAGGAATTGCACAGTCTGTCTGCATTGCTTAAGTAGCCACTGCATTCATAACTAAGTGGGAGGGGAAAGGAAAGCAGCTCCACAAGCTTCAACACATCTGCTCTGCAAGGCCACCATGCTCACAATGGTCATGGGCCTCCTTCAGGACTCCTTGCTCTCATAGGAACAGGGATGACAGCCTAAGAGTTAAACAAGCAGAATTTTTGGGGAATAGGTGATGTTCAATTCTGTTGAATATAAAACATAATTTCTGCCTTGTCTGTACATTAAAATGCAAAGTTTTCCATTAAGTGCTTGGCTTACTTGTAGAAGACTGTTTAGACTTCATCCAGTGAAAGGGAATTATTCAGCAGCACACACATGCAGGTCATGGACTGTACTGGAGGGTATTTTTAGTCCTTACATGGTTGCCATGTTGCCTTGTATTGTTTAGTCCTTGGTCTGTTTGCCATGATGAGGACACACACTGAAGCAATAATGTTAACCCTTTCAGCAACTACATCAAACATCAACTAACTTTGTCACCTGAAATGCTGTAAAACCATGTAGCCAAATCTCAAAAGAAATCAAAATAAATAGCAGCCACCACTTGGAGCACATTTTTGCACACAGCTGTGTGCACTTCAGAATTCTGCCTAGAATTCAGATACACGAATTTCCACTTAATGTGTGTGCAATTCACATTTTGTCACAGATAATATGTGTGCATTCACTACAACATTCATATGTTTTCAACCCACAAACCAAAGATAAAAAATAATATATGACCCTCAGCGACACAGGGACTTGTAACTAAGTTGCTGGCATGGCATTGATAGAGAAATAAAGCAACTTTGGGCAAGTTTTCTCACTGTGAGCTCATTTTTCCATAGCTACTTTTTTTTTTCAAAACTAGCTGTGTATAGCATATTGACCTTTTTTCACTACAAGCAGGCTTTATGTGAAGGGGAGGAGGCAAAGAAAAGAGCAGAGAAAAACAGAAATAGATCACAGGTCATTGTAAGAACAGGTTTTATTCTCAGATTTGAAGAAAAGTGAGCATCAACATCAATTTTAAAAGATTAGTTGTATCAGAGGGAGGCCTCAGAAGGCAGTCATTTTCCAGGTACATTCTTCCTATTTGTAAGACATCAAAGGACAAAGCCCAACTTTTGTCTTTCTATTTTCACCTTTACTTTTATTTCCTTTTTAAGCAAAAGCTTTCAGTGACAATGCTGGAACATCAGAAAGATAGAGTCATAATAAAATCTATATCTATATATGGGCATGTATAATGATAACTTGCAAGGATATGACACTGACTTCATCCTTTAGGATATGGATCCCAAGAACATTAATTTCTTTTTATTAATGGAATAGAGAGGGAGAGGGGAAAGCAGCATCAGAAAGCTAATAAGAAAGAAAATGTGTTAGTTTTACTCAGTAAACTTAATTACATTAACACATGTAAATAATACTACACAAAATGCCCAAATAAGGCAGAAAATGCTGAGCTGTACTTTTGACAAGGATTTCCTTGAGGCAAAATTTTCATGCAGAAGAGTATTCCCCTCTTTTACCATTACTGGTGCCTTAAAAGGGGCTTTCCAAAAAAAGGAAGTTGTCTCTGGGTGCTGTATTTAGACAATGGTTTCTGCACCAGGAGTTAAAGGAGTTCTGGGAGCTGCAAACACTCTGAACTCAGGGCAGCAGCTCCTACCTCACATCCCCCAGAGGACTGGCTTTCACCTGGCTCTCCACACACCACACCAACTCTCCAAGGTTAACCTGAGCACCACTTGGAATGTTCTTCTTAAAATAATCAGTTATTCATAATGCACTCCAAATATCAAATAGAATTTTCTCCATTAAATATTCATATCAGATAGATTTTCAGTTGTAAGAAATGAATGCTATTTTAAAGGCTTTAAGTCCACAGTTATGTAAGTTTAAAGAATATAAACATTTTACAAACTGACTCTCAAAGCCTCACTCACTCTCAAAGTGACAAATGTATGATGTATCTGAATCTTCACTTTTTACAGCTATTGATTTAGAATTAATTTAGAATTACTACCGATTTAATTATATGCTAAGCTGTCAATGCTAAAAAGCGAGACATTATCTGACTTCAGAAACAACTTGGGTCAAATCAGAGTTGGATATTCAATTAGTTTGAGCTTCTTGATGTTTGTGTATGTTTTTTCTGCTCCTACTGAACTGATGTCATGAATGTGTGACATGCTTGTTTAATAGTATTGTGAGTGTGCAAACCAAGAAAAACCTAGAGAAATAATTATAATTCAAAAAAACCTAAAAACTACTAGCACATTATGGAGTAAATAGAAAAGCACTCTCAAGCTGCTGTTTTTGCAGAACAAACTACCTGGATCTTCATACAGGCAGGGGATATAAACACCTTGAGCTAGAACATTCAGACTTGAGGAGCTTATTAGACCTTTGAACCAGAATTATTTAGTTTGCAGCAATTGGAGCTAAGGCATCCTGAACTGAACTTGTAACTTCCACAACACAATAAACTCACCTGACAATATATATCTCATGGTACACAGAAGCACAAGGAGACAAACTCTTTGAACAGATCACAGTCTCTCTGTATTAAACCTAATCCCGTTTCATACTTGCACTATAGCTATAAAATATAGTAATGCTCCTTGTAAAAAATTCAAAACAGTTTGGTAAATATAAATATATTTTAAATTTCATATGATTTTACTCTTTTCTTAAATAAAGATTAGTCAAAGCAGTACATCTCTCCTGTTTTTCCAATAGCCAGGCATTTCCAAGGCAGGCCAGAGAGCCACTAAAGCATTTTCAGATGGGCAGCAGGTGTATTGAATAACCTTCTTTGCACTCAATGCAGCACTGGCAGTGAAAGCAGTAGCCCTCTAGTATTTATAAAGAGGAGGAGAAATCAGAGATTTTTAGGAAGAAAATGTCCTACATTCCCCCTCAGTTATATCTTTTATATCTGATCTATAAATTACATCTCCTAAAGATGCCAAAGGGAGATAACAATAATGTTGTTTAGGGTAGAAGTGAATGGCAGCTCAAATTTGTGAGAGTCCACTACTGCCCACCCCAGCCCTGCAAATGGAAAATAACCTTCCTGCATGCAAGCACCACCTGCTGAGGGAAAAAGGCCTCAATTCAAAGAGAAGAGTCAGGGGTTTACTGCAATTTATGGGAAAGTCTTGTAGTATGATGAAAAATAAAATTTTACAGTGAACTAAAATGACTTGGTCTGCATTTACTTCCATATTTTATTTTATAATATATCTGATTAACTTGGATGGCTTTTAATATTTAAATAGCAACATGGATAAAGTTTTGCACTGAAAATGGAGAAGAACATTATAAATCCTGTCAGGAAAGGCTATAGGGAAAGCAGAAAATTTGACAGATGGAGAGGAAATACTGTAAAGTTTAGGTATGTGAGGAAGTTGTCTGAGTTTGAAAATCAAGTATATTATTCAGTTAATTATTCCACATCCTAATCTAGGCAATGAAACAATTAACTAAACTTCAAAGAGCTGGTATCCATACTTGTATCATTTGATTTTTTTTTTTTTTTTTAATTTTGGCACCTGAGTGATATAAATATTTATACCCCTTAATGACTATTCTTGCAGTCAGGCTTTAAAAACCAGATAAGCAAAGAGTTGCTAGTTTACACTTCTAACAACTAAACAAAATTACTGAAGAAAGAGGAGCTAGATTTGTTTTGGGTTTCTTTGTTGTTGTTGTTAGATTTAGGGGGTTTTATGTTCTTTGGTGATAGTGGTGATGCTTTGTTTTGGGGTTTTCTTTAGAAAAGCTTAGCCACAGGACTCGAGTTAACCCAAGGAATAAAACACAACATATTAAGAGTTGCACAAAGAATTGTAGAAAGCTTACAATTATCCATCCATGCACATGCACTCCTACACCAAAGCACTTACAGGCCAACCCAACCCTTTGGCATTTTCACTGAGAATACAGGAGGCAGGGGCAAAAAGCTTCTCCTGAACTCTAAAGACAAGGAAGGAGATAAAAATCAATCAGATTTAGAATCACGCAGCTGAATTCTTGAAGCTCCTTTCCATTTTACTCCCATGTCTCAAATACTGAATTTTACCACTGACTTTGAGTCTCAGGCTTACTTCAAATATATGCACTGAGGCAAGAAATGAAACAGCACAGGAGATATTCTGTGCTTGGGGCTGCAAGAACAAAGACAACTGGTGAGTACATTTTACATTCAAGCTTACAGGAATCTAGTTTTAATTTTTTCCTTTGCCTTACTTGTATAGCAAAAATGACCCTCTCTGACGAATCAGAAACTCACACTTAATAAAATGTGAAACACCATATATAGAGCTGTTTTGCCTATATCTGTAGGTTTCCACACCACTGAGGCAGACATTGTTTCCTAAACTTGTTTTTTTTACTGAGTTAATTAGAATAAATAGGTTTTCCTTTTTTTTTTCTCACCTCTTTGGTGCCAACAAGTACTTTAGGGAATTCCTAGCTGGGTTTTATCAATTAGTTGATCAATCACTTTTCTATTAGAGACACAAACATTGAAGATACGATTGAAGTACAAGGTTATTTAGTCAACGGCAGCTACAAAACAAAGCAGCCAGCAAAGTGATTAAAGTGATTTAAAAGGGTCAAATAAACCATAAAGAACATTACTAATTGTATTCATAATGAAGTTATCTTTACCACAGCAGTCAGAGCAGCTGAGGATGCTCTGAGATCTGCAGAGTACTAATAAGCAAGAGAATAAAACACAGGACTCAGAGTCAAAATCTGAAGAGGTGCATGAGATGTATAGAAAAATACTGTAGTAAACACGTCCAATTCTGAAGGACACAATTATGCTCAGGACATCAAGTCTGCAGTGTCTTGAGTCTCTGCATTTCAAATTCCAGATTTTATCTCCAGTCCCTCTCTTGGGGCTAACAGCAACATACAGATATGTGAGGCACTTCTAATTGAAACAGATGTTAAATATATGTACTCAGATACTGGAAACAACCCTGCTAGGAAGTTACAGGAGTGTTTGCAAGATGAGGTTCATGTGCACGTGAGCTACTCTGTGCCCTCTACTTTCAACTATCAGCCCCTGCACTTACACTCCTCTCTGCTTCCTAAAAAAAATCTCAGCAGATGTCCTTTGAGTAGATTTCCTCATTAGCCTCACAAAACCTCCTGTCCACAAACCTTTGTCCCCATGGCAGCACCCTGAGCCTACCTGAGCTCACTGAACAATAAAGGAGATGGAAAGAGCCATCAGAGCCCCGTCATGAACAGAGCCTGTTCCAGGTTGGCCACACTGTCTGTCTTGGGTTCACACCAAGCATCCACCACTTCTGGGTGGTTGCTTTCCCTCTGCAGAATTTCCTAAAAGTAAATCTAAATTTATGGGGCAAAAGACCAAACACTGTTGAGGGCAGGAGTGGGTGTTGGAACAGCACATGGAAGATGCCCTAGGTAGCCAATACAGTTTAATAAAACCCAAAATCACACCTCCTCAAACACTGGGGGAGTAGGGAGTCACAGCAATACTACTGCACTTGTAACACAGAAGGGACAGCAAGCAGGAGATGTAGCATAACAGCTCACACACCACAGGGCCTGAATGAAAAGTTTCACTGTACTACTGTGCACTGTACCACTGAGTATTGTTAAAAGTGTGTCATATTTGCAGATCCTGGCTGCTGGAATTTGCCTATGGCTCTGAGTCTCTGCGCTGGCACAGCTTTCCATGGGCTCTGCTGAGAAAAGTAAAGGAAGTCCTAGCAAAGACAAATGTTTGACTTCATACATTCACAAAATCAACACAAGAACCTCAAAACCTTCACCCACAATCTGTTTCACATATCTGAATGAGAAACACTTAAAATGCTCAACATCAGACTGCAATATTCATGATGATGACTTCACTGTGCTTACCTTGAGCAAATCATCTTCATGAAACAAAATTCTATTTAAAGACTCAAGCATGTATTTTACAGGAAATTTCACAACTATGAAGAATCATTTCTCCAAAATTTAAAATATATTTAGCATTAAAAATGAAAATAAACAAACAAAAATATTATTTTGCAAGTTTTAATAAAATACAAGGGCATCTTTACAAGTAAAAGCTTCTAAATTCCCAAGAAGTCATCATTATTCAAATGGACAAAACACAGGCCATGAAAGTATCATGCTTAAAATGAGGTATGGAATTAGCCATGAAAACAGAAAATAAACTAGAATATAAAAAGTGAGCCTGTGGATGTATAAGGCTGAAGAAAGGTAAGTGAAAGAGCACAAAAATAATACTGGCAAGAAAGATACAGCAAATCTGCAAGAGGTGAATGGCAAAACTACAAAAGATGATGTAAAGTACATAAAGTACACAGAAATGCTCTATTTTTTCCTGTTCTGTATTCAGAATGAAGCTGGAGGATGCATTCACCTCATGCAAAGTCGTGGATGGAATAGGAAGTCTGACATATGCAATAAAGAAGGACGTTAAGCAATATATGCTAAAATTAAACAATGTTCAAATCAGAAGCCTGGATAACACATACTATGCCCTGAGTGCTAAAAGGGCATGCTCAGGAGCTTCCCTGAATTGCTAATATTACTTTTAGACAAACTTTCAAAAATGGGGAAATTCCAAAGAAAAAGAACTGCCAAAGGACACTTAATATTTAAACTAGGATAAAGCAGATGGGCCACAGACCTCTAGAACAGTTATTTAGCATTCAGTAAAAGGAGTGATTAATTTGAAATTTCATCAACAAAGAATTAGAGGCTAAAAATCTAATTAATGTCAATCAGTTAGTTTAATGGAAGGCTGGTCTTGTAAAACAAACCTATTGTCTTTTTGTGAAGAGATAACAGGTCTGCTTGACAAAGGCAATTGTATGCTATAGTGCACTTGATTTCTCCATGGCATTTGACTTAGTACAACATGACAACTCAATTAAAAAATGATGATGTGGAATTAACACAGTGTACTTCAGCTGGATTCAATTGTAGTATACTCACAGGTCTCAAAATGTTCATGATACTAACAACTCCTCCTCTAGTGGAATGACAAAGAATTTATTCTTCATCTGATGTTATTTTTATAAAAAATGTAAAATGTCCTGTGTTCACAGCGGTAGGTGAGACAGCTTCTCAGGGTTAGGGAAGAAAATGGAGTGCCTGAGAAATGAGTTCCTGCCTACATGGAGAACCTAACAAATTATTTTAATAGAACCAGATGCAAGACAACACAAGGGGAATTCAGAATGGAGTTTTTACCTGCTGAATGGGAAGTCCAGAATTGTATTTGACTTGCCTATTTAAGGAATTTAGTTTATATGTTTGTCAAAGTTTTTAAAATAAAAGCCTATGCTTCCTATGCTACAGAATTACAGAAAAGCAATAGATCCTTCCACAGTTGTATGTCTGAATGTTATCAGTTGGTCACTGCCATGAGAACCACTCACTTTGAGAACTTGGAGAGCAGCTTCAGTGGAAATGAGATTAAAAAAAAAAAAAAGAAAAAAAAAAAAGCCAAAGGAAAAAGAATGCGAACTTCAGAAAAATCTCTTGAAATACTTTCTTAGTGAAAAGCATCTACTACATTCTTGAGGGAAAAAAATAACTATATAAAGCTTAGACAAACAAAACATCTTCATTTTATATTACTTGTGAGCCCTCTGACAGAATCCCAACATAACATCCACAATTTAAGAAACACGTGGAAATACTGAAAACATTAAAAGGAGGGCCACAAAAATCACTCCAGTCTAGAAAACATGATTTATGATCTGAGACTTAAGAAGTGCAACATACTCGGATCATCAAAGAGAATGTTACAAGCTGACTTCACCACACAGGTATTTTCACACATAAAAGCTGTCTGATAACAGGATGGAAATAGTTAATCGTGCAGACAATGGCATAACTAACTTCCAGTCACTGGATCTCATTAGCAAGTTAAACCTTGAAAGAAGCTTTTGATTACTTTCACAGATGGGAAAATCAAATTGAAATATTTTACCAGGGGATTCTGCATTGCTTGAAGTCTTTAAAAGAAAATTATGCTGTCCTTCTACAATATATTCATCTTCTTGGTTTTTTCCCCCCTGCAAAAGTTCTCAGCAGTAAGCATGCTTTGGACTGAACAGGAAAGATCATGCTTTGGCTTTCAGGGGCAGAAAGACTATGAAAGCAAGACTCCAAACCCTTTTCTTGCTCATTTCCCTTCATTCACAGGTTCTTGCTTTCATTCACAGTTTCCTTTTTCTGCAACAAGTCAGACTGAATTATCTTCTCCATTAAGAAGATAATTTTACTGAAATACCATATTCTAGGGCTTCCAAATTCACCCACTGAGGTCAGAAACAACGCCTTCTCCCTTTCATGCAGCTAACTAGATTTACTCCGAAGACAGATTAGAAAGGACTCTATTTAGCTTATTCTACTTTATTAGAGATTATACACAATCAAAACCTAAAATGAGGAAAATGATGCTATGAAGTTTCTTTTCTGATGAACTCATATAATCATACCTAATAAATTCTCTGTCATTCCAAGAGTATCACGTATTGGGAGTTTTTGTCATCTCTCCTGCTCTCTGGAACAGTCTCCAGAAGACAAAAGAGCTTTAATCTGAATAAAAAGGTATTTGAGGGGTTTTTTTTTAAAAAAAGTATTATTTTCTCTAATGAAAATAACTAAATTCCCTGGTGGTTACTTTGGGCCTGAAACCCTGTGAATAGAGCTAGTATCTTCCACAGTTTTCATAGTGGTTGTCAGCATGCCAAGATATAACGTGAAAATAGGTAATGAGTAGCCCTGGTGGAGATCGTAATTGCACTGAGATTATGACAATTACAAACAGAGAATAAACATGCAGAAAGATAGAATTGCAGTGAGCACTTTGCCTGGGATTTGAAAAACACAGTGTATGTGTCTGTCAGTGAAACAAGCTGAGTACCCAGCTCAGGGAGCCACATTCCCAGAGCCACAATTGACCCTGAAGCCTCATGTTTCCCAAATGCACAAAACCTGTCACTGAGATTCTCTGTAGATGCCTAGAAAAAGCTCCTAGAAAAATCTGAGAGCATGTATGAACCTTATAGCAGAGCTAAAACCAGAATTTATGCCTCAACTAGATTGTCCATCTATTCTGTGTTCCAGAATACATGGCACAAAGACTGCATTTTGCTCTTACCTGATTAGTCTTCACTATTCAGGGCTAGACACAATCCTGTGATACACCAAAAAAAACCTCAATGCAAACTCCAGGCAAAGAAAACCTTAGTCATCACATGCAAAGAAATCTTTCAAAAGAAAAAAAAAAACAAAGAAAATTTGTGAATGTTTCTAAGACTAATAAACCATCATTATGAGCAAGAGTCACATATACAACAGGTGGCTAATGCTGTTATTTGGTGACTTCCAGAACCATCTGCTTACTCAACAGGATGCTAATGCTCTAAATTATAGGGAAATATTATTCATTGCATTTGCACTAAAAAATTATAGAGCAACTGTTATTGATGGTCTCCATTATGATTGGATGTCCACAAGTCTTAGTCATAGTCCCTCATCTGTCCACAGGATCATATCACCCATCTGGCATCTTCTAATATTTTCACCATGCCACCAAGGTGTGCATAACACAGTCTGAACTACGAAGTAATCTGTGTTTCAAACACAAAGAAGTTTCAAAGAAAGGAATCAGCCTGAAAAGCAGATCACCTAAGCTCGAGTGCCCTTTAAAAAAAGAAAAATTACATCCCAAGGCACAAGGATCCTCAAGAGCCCACTAGAGCCACCCTGGGCTGCAAGGCCCTGCTTCTGGTGTCCCTGGGGAACATTGTGTACAAGGAAAACATTCCCTGCTCCCCAGCTTCCTGAAGTCATTGCACTAGAATTGAAGTGTAGCATGCATATGGCTTTCTTTGTTTGCACCGGAACATGTCTTTCTTTTCCTCAAGTAAATAATTTTCTTAGGTTCAAAAAAGCACCAGAATGTTTTTATATTTGTCACAGTTAGAAAACACAGCCCAGCTGCCATGGCCATTCTTCTCTCTCCAAGTGTTTGAATACATCTCACACACAGTTTCTTTCAGTCAATAAATGTTTGTATAGCAGAGAAAGACACTTGACTTCCTTATCTGTTTTGTCACCGAAAAACATAAGGTTTCTTGCAAAACTCACTGGGCCTTGATCTAGTCCTGTTTCTGGAAAAAGTTCAGGTGGGGAAAGGCAGAGAAGGAGCATGGACTCGGGCAGCAAAACCTTCCAAAAGCAAATAAAGTCATCTGTGTTGTTACTGTAAAGTGTCTACAGAGCTGCCAACCAATTGTTGATGCAAGAAAGATTATTTTTAATATCAGAACTGTTTCTAAGAGAATGTATATTCCCAAGATCAAATCTAATGCAGCACCATCTGGATTTGGGTCTGGACAACATCCTTGACATTTTACAGTACTCGTCAGTACCACAGTTAAGTGCTGCTGACAGGGGCTGTGGAAAGTGAGCTGGGCAGGCAAGTTAGGCTGGAAACTTTAGACTCCTGGGGTCTGTTTCAGGAAGGTTCTGAGCCCATCTCCAGATCATTTTGCCATTGTCTGCAAAGACTTTAATATTTCTCCTGCCACAAGCTGACAGCCTTCACTAACTGAGGTAGAAGGGAAAGCCAAGCAAGCAGCCAGTTCACATGAACACTGCTAAATAAATAAACAAACAGAACTTGTTGCACATCCATATATCCTTATACTTAGCAGCAACACATGGTGAGAATTTGCAGCTCCCATACATTGCAGATTCTTTAACATGAAGGGAAAAAAGAAAACAAACCAACAAAAAACCCTCAGAAAATCCAGATGTTGGATAATGGATATTGGAAAGGCCAACATTGTTTCTCATTTCATTGCATATGTTATTCTATCATCCAGAAGTTATACAACACATTTTGTATTACCTTTTCAGGTCAGCAGTTTTTCAAGCTTAGTGGGCTCAGAGCCTTTAGCACCTCTGCAATTTTTCCAGTTTGGTTTTCTCCAAGGATGGGCAACCATCCAAAAACCCAACTTCTACCTCAGGGCTGTTCTCCCATTCTCCATTTCCAGCCCCCATTTCTGATTCTGTCCCAAGGCAGGCCAAGTGAGAGGAAGAAAAAAAAGTCAAGGTTTAAGTTAAATATTTAAAAGACATTTTGTGGTTTCTTTAATTTTGCAATTTTCCTAAAGAAAGCTCATGTCAGACTTTTCCTGCAGGACAGGTAATTCACTCCAACACCTGTGAGAGAACAAAAGGACTGAATCTCAAGAATTCAGAGGGCACCAGAGTCACTACACTAAAGTTGAACTCCTTTGCAATACAATTTTGCCCCAAGTTCCATCACAATGCTCTGGACTATTAATACCCATGGGGCAAGACTGCAGGTCCAACTCCCTGACTGCCATTAGGATCAGCTGCCACACCTGCAGAGCAAGTCACAGGAGGAGGAAGTTCCCAAAAAACACCCTGCTCTTCCAAACAGCACTGTCCTTTCCATCTTCAGTTCCTCCAGAAGGAGGCATGAAAGATGCCCAGCCTTCTTCATAACCAGCTGTGTATTTTTTGCAGTGACATTACACAAGCTAGACAATGGAACCCTTCTGGTTCTGCCATGTGCCCAACTCCAACCCACAGAGCAGGGAGAAACAAATGAATGGGCAATCTCTCATGATTGGTGCAATCTACTTGTCCATTTCCTACTATTACAAGATCAAACAGAAACCTCAGCCTGGATGCATTACAGTCTCATTAAGCCTTAAAGCCAGAATGGAACAAACCATTGCTCACAAATTCATTTACTCTTGAAATTCAAGCCAGTCAGTCAGGACAGGAAGGACAAGAAAATTACAGCCTTTTGTAGTGAGTAAATTACAGACAAATGGGTTTACAGGGCAGATGATCTCAGTTTTTAAATCTAGACTCAACTAAAACAACTTCACTGGAAAAAGAGGTTTCATATTTTCTTTTAATGCGTGGAGCACACATTTGCTGATGTACACAAGTAAACTAAAATGAGTTATTATAAGGTTAGAATAAATAAGGCCACAGCCTCCTCAGGCCCTCCCCTGCCTACAAACCAAGTAAACAGAAAGATGGCATTGTAGGTAAGAATGCAAACTGAGCAAGTAATTGCATTTAATAATTACATACATCAGTAGGAAACTGCACAAGAGAACAGGATTTATAAGGATATCTTGAATAGCCTACCCCATTTGGATTTTGTTAAACAGACTGTATAAAATCTAATATTAAATTTATTAGTAAGAGAATGTTCAGACAGTTTTGCAAGCTAGGACCAGTCTCAGAAGGAGACATGCTCATCACCCACGACAAACACAAAAATATAGCTAATTATTTCCACCTCAAGCATTGCTTTTTTAAATCAAAAGAGCCAAAAGATGCAAACTATTAGAAAGTGCTGCTAGTGAATTCCATCTCTTCCCATTCAGCACTGGGAAATAAGAATAGTCAAGTACCACTGCATTAGATCAGTAACAGTGAAGTTAAAATCTCTTCTGAGGCATATTTTAATTAATAACATACATTATATTAATACATTAAGTACAAACATGGTGTTTTGTCTTTAAATACATAATTTATTTTAAACTTAATTTTTGTTCTACGAATAGAAAAATAACTTCCATCTAAAATCTGTTTGGAAGTAATATTAGCCAGTAAAGAATATGTATTAAAACTGGCATAGGCTGGTTTAACTTGACTTTTTTTGATATTTATAACAATTGACCTTTATAAACATGGACTGTAATGTAAATGGGAATACAGCTAAAAATTATGGGGTTTATAATTTTTCTGGGTTCTGCTTTTGGGACTGCGGGTGGTATTTGCATGCAACTCAACAGCTGTCACAGGGAAGTGCTCTGTTCTCAACCTGGAACATCAGACTTACCAGGTGAATAAAGGAAAACAAGATTCTGCCCCAGATCTGCTTGAGCAAAACTCTACCCATGTGATCCTTATAGTTTTCAGGGAATCCAATAGCATGAATTCAACTGCTTCTTCTCAATTTAGGAATTTTTTGCATGTTTTAAAACATATGTATTTGTGAACTTATACTTGTATTCTAAAAATGCAGCTTTACTTTGGCACTCAATAATTTCAGATGTTACACAGCTTCAGTTACATTCTTTGGGTTAGCATAGATGCTGCTTTTCCATATTTAAAGTGGTTTGAGAAAAGACAATTTAAACTCACTGTAGGATTTGCTCTGCTCCTAAGTGCTCTACATTGATTGCCCTAAAATCCCCCATGTTCTTGTTTTGTTGTTTGGTTTATTTCCTTCTGATGCTGCACTGGGATCTTCAATCATTTTTCAATCAGCTTCCTATAGCGTGAACCAAAAATAACTGGAAGGGAACTCCACATGCCCATGCTGAGTATGCAAAGCTCTGATATCCTGCATGCTGGAAGAGCTCTCACATCGACCGTGCATTCCCACAGAAGTGCTCAGTGCCACCATCCATGAGATCCATGCGGTTTAAAACTTACAGGTTTAACTTTGCAGTCCCCATTTGTGTGACAGCCCCACAGCAGCAAACAGTGCAAGGTTTGTTTGGGGTCAGGAAGGGCGATGGCAGCAGTAAAGCAACCTGGAGCATGAGCTGTAGCTGGATTGCAGGTGTCCTCCTACAGCCCTGCTGCAAAAGAGCCCACTGGAATAGGAAATAGCTGCAGCAGAACTCATCACACCTTGGTGTACAGAGAGAAGGGAAACCTGTTCTAGGAACAGGCAAGATACATGTTTAGCCATGGGAATCATCCTTTCTTTCATACTGTGAATTCTTATAACAAATCTGAGCATCATCCTAAGATTTCAGATAATATTTTTTCCTTTAAGCGGCCTTTCTTTTCAGACAGATAATCATAACAAAAAACCCCACCCAGGTTTCGTTTTTTTCCTCCTTTATTTAAAACAATGCAAAAGAAAATTTCTGTTCATTGTTAAAGTAGAGAAAAAACCTTAAAAATACCAGACCAAAAGAAAAAAAATCCAGAAGACAAGCAAAAATAATTCAAAGTTTCTTAACTCAAGTCTGTTTCTGAATGTACAGGATTGACATTTCCCAAAGTCTTCTATGACCCCAAGTATTTAGGTCATGTTCTATTCTTGTATGCAAATATAATTAATTAAAATATATACTTCACTAGTAAGTCGGAAGATTTCGCTTATTTCTAATGCCACTTGAATTATTATTCCCCAGTCTTGAAATGTGATTCTCAATCTAATTCTTCTCATGTTGACTCTAACAACTGGTCTTTCTAAATACTCCAGACTTCCATTAACAGAAGTTATGAGAATCCTGTATTGCATATGATAAAGTAATTTTACATATTTATGATGTTGAAGTTACATGAGTAAAAGTGGAATCTGAGATTTCACTGCTAACTAATACAATATGCAGTGTTCTGCTTCCAAGAAAATTTGCATTATGACCTGACGTTGCTTTGTGTATACATGCAATTCTGGTAACTCATAAGGGAATGGGAAGCTCAACTCACCAAAGTTTGCTATTTAATGAGCATGGAACACTGGTTCTCACTGATGATTAATATCCAAATTTTCATCGCATTTGAATGCCTGATTAAATTCACTGATTTGTTCTGATCCTCTAGAGAGAGGAGATCCAAAAGCAAAGTCTGAATCTAGATTTACTCCATTTCCTTCCTCAAATCCCATCTCTGGGAAATATTACTGAGGAAATACAAATAGACTGCGAGCGACCAGAAAAAATCTCTGCAAAGGAAGAACTGCCTGTATTAATTCACATGCTCCCACTTTTAAAATTTAAATTTATCAATCAACACATATAATTAGCTAACCAAGATATCCATGCAATTTTATAATAAAACATAATGTTCAAGTGAAAAATTAAAAAAAAACCCTAAACAGATAGTGGAATTCTAGATTCTGTGTGTCAAAACAGGCATTTGAAGTTCTTTAACAGAATGAAAGTGGAGAATATTGCAAATGCAGACTTGAAAAGTCTTCAAAGAATCACACATGGACACACACAAAGAAATTGTGCAGGCCCTGCACGTGACTGCTTTAGCTTTAAAGGTAGTTTCTCTAATAGCAAGAGATTTTATATTTTCCAGAGAGGCTTTAAAAGTAATTATTGTCTGTGTGTTCTTTGTCCATAACTCTTTACTGGCAGCCAGCAGAATTTCATTTTCTTCCCTTATTTCAGTAATAAATCTCTTTTAACTCTGTTTTGCCCTGACACAAAAGCAGTATTCAAGTCTAAGAAACAGAAGACTTAACCAAGGCAAAACCCCACAATTTTTGGAGGTTGTCAAACCTGACAATAGTAGAGTACTTCTATGTGTTCTGAATATGCCTCAGTTCTTAAACACCACATGTTAAGGCCATGGTATCATGTTGCTCACTTTTAGGAATAAGAAAGGACGCTCACAAATTGCATTTGGATCCCAGGTTAGTTCTTCATCTTGGATAGATCACTACTCAGAAAGAGCAGGCACAACAGGAACTTCTATTAAAAACATGTTCAAACAAAAAGCTTCATTGGCTTTATAGTTCCTTAATTAATCTTTAAATTGTACATATACAAACACCAATGGGTATTTATATTTCTGTGATATTTTTTTTTCAATGATGAGCTAAACAGGCTATTCACTTCTTACTGTAACAACTTCCTATGGAATAAGAACTTGACACATCATCCTATAAAGGACATAAAGCTAGAATATATCAAATTCTGAATACACAGCAAGTTAATCAAAGGAGCATAGAAGTTCCACTTCCTAAAGTAAAGCATTTTTCTTTCCATCCAGCACTGTATTGCCAAGGGTAGGAAATATTTCATTCTGCTTACAACTCGCACCCTGAGTTCCTGGGTCACTACTGACTGGCAGTGACAGATACCTAGGTTACTGCATGGCTTGAGACAAGAGATACTCTTGGAAAAAAATACTATGGAAAGAAAGAGGCAGAAATAATCTCCTCTGTTGTAGCAGGAAAGAGGAAACGGATGATTCCCTGGGGTTTCTTTCAGTGTGAGAACATTCTGCAGCTTTAAAACATTTACTTGAGAATCAGTATTACTCTGCAGATTAGACTCACATGAAAGTTAGTAAATGGCAACGTGCCAGAGCACTCAGCTGAGTGCTCCTGTCAACGAGGGGATCCCTTCCAGTACTCAGGAAAAATCTTTAACTATAAGAAACCAAAGACTAACAGCCTGCACCCTCCACTCTGGGATCTCAGTTTTATGTCCTTAACTTCTCAGCCCAAGTCCCTAAGTGCAGTAAGTACAAAAACACAAACACCACCGCCCCGCCCCCCCCTCCTTACACCATACCCAGGTGAACCCTTAGAAAACAGAAATTAAAGTAAAACTCATCAGATCTGAGGGAGGCAGACACATATTCAAAGGCATGGACTCAATTGGATTACAAGATTGGCTTATTTTAGTTGGTAGGAAAATGCTGAAAGAGCAGATGGACTGATTAATACCTATGTATCTAATCTGTGTGCAAAAACCTGCAACTAAAAAGGAGAAAACCAAATTATTATTCCTAGATGTTTCTCTTCCCCCAGGTATTCCTAAGTCACACCCACCACTTTTCAAAAAGGTAGATACTAAACCATCTAATTTGGCACCAGCGCAACATGTCTTCTTACAGACTGTGGGTAACATTAAATACTCCAGCAAGATGCAGGAAAGCAATATGAATGGCTTGAAAAAGACTTACAAAAGCTAGGGACACAATTAGCAGTGACTGTCGATCACACACTAGGTGGTTGTAGTTCAACAGGCAGCAGCTATGGAGCTGCACCCTCCCTCTGCCAAAGATGGGCTTTCCCACAGCATGGAGCTGAGAAGCGGCTCCTACCATCACCTTCACTGAGCCCCTTCTGAAGATAAAAGGTGGCCCTTACTTCCCAACACTATGATTCATATTTCAAAAGCACAAGGTGTTTCTTGAATATTTATCCTTTAGATACCATAAGACATTTCTAGAACATGGTAAGCTGGAATTCCCAGCTCTAATCTATCTTCAAAATAATAATCATACACATATAATGTGTATGAAATTAATAAATTCTGGAGAAAAAAAACAAACAACCTTAGCTGCAAACATCCAATGGCTCTTGCTTATAGGAGTACACCTCAGTGGTTTGATCCCTCTCATATGCACTTTACAAGGGTTACGTTTAATACAAGGAGAAGAAACAGAAGAAAATAAGTACAGTAATTTCATGACCATAAGGCGCACCGGATTATAAGGCACACTTCCGGGTGTTGGCAAATTTCCAAACTTTTGCCCATATATAAGGCGCACCGGACTATAAGGTGCACTTTTTTTTTTTGCAGTGAGGATCCGCTGCCGGCTCCCCCCGCGCAGTTGCTGGCTGTGGCCCCGTCCTCACCCGGCTGCCGTGGTACGGCGGCCCCGTCCTCACCCGGCTGCTGTGGCATGGCGGCCCCGCCTCCACCCAGCAGCCGCAGCCCTGCCGGCTCCTTCCGCGGCTCGCGGCTCACACTTCCAGGTTGGCAAATTTCCAAGCTTTGTCCATATATAAGGCGCACTGGACTATAAGGGGCACTTCTGGGTTCGGGCCAAAATTTTAGTCAAAAGGCTGCGTCTTACAGTCGTGAAATTACTGTAATTGTTAAAACATATGCATAAGGTGAATGCCCAGCCTCACAGATGAGTCAGCAATAATCCCTCACCTCAGTTTGCACAGCTGCTGATGGTGAAATTGCCCAATGCAAAGATCACAGAAGGCTGCACCACAATCTCCAATAGTCACTTCCAGCCAACACACCTGTGATTCTATGATCCTGCCTCTACAGCTTACCTACCCCTCCCCTGTGAGCTTTAAACCATGGTTAATTAAGCCTCAGAGACCAGACCACAAACAAACAAATCTGTTTCTACTGAATTCAGATTCATCTGATGTAAAACTTCTGTGCCATGCCATCTCCCCTTTAACCACCTATACGGGGCCAGGGAGGCACCTTGAGCTCAGCTCCATCCTGGTCCCTGCTGCCTCCACTGTGCCACTTGGCACATGGACAGAGAAGTCTCTCTCTCATCTGGTAGGAGGTCCAGGTTCCCAAGATTCACAGGCTAAAAATGTAACACTGACAGCTTCAAACTTCTGAAATTGCACACAATTCTTTCCAAGGAAAGGCAGCAATAAGAAGAGAAATTTGAGAATTGTATATCCAGTTCTGGTTTTGAACAGAGAAAGAAATTCAGAAATTTCACTCCTCTATATACATCAGCTCTGCAACTGACCCAGGTAACAGAGTTATCCTCTGGTGACCTCTCATTCTTGGAGCTCAGGCTTCATTCAATCACCATTTCCAAAGGTGGGAATCCTACCACTGGCCTGCTCAGCCAAGGTGACATCAGATTTCATGCAAGTGGGCAATTCCAGCTGCAATCCTGATTTGGGCTAGATCTTGCCCTTCAGAAGGGTTTATAAAAAGCACCTGGTATATTGTACATGAAATACGATGAACCTCTTTTTGACCACCAAAAAAGCTCTATATCTTAACTTGAAACAAATCCAAGACAAAGGGAAAAAAATCTCCAATGTTATCACCCCTGTAGGAAAGACCTAGAGAGATATGGGTCATTTGTTCAAATAATCTCATCTTGAAGAATGGTTTGAGAGTTCAAAAGCCTGAGGGGTATTGCAAGAATGAATTTTACTTTTCAGGGAAGACATCAAACCCAGACATTTCTGTGGCAGACATACCAGCATATCCTTTTGGATCCCTCTGAGTATATTTTCTGCTTTTTGGATTTGAAATCTTGAAGCAATACAACAAGCTCTCATTTTTTAATTAAGTTTCCTGTAGGCAAGGCTGAAAAAGGAATATCAGTCAGTGTCTCTGAAGTGGGAGCTAGCACAAAACCTTGCTAATAGGCCCATTGACCTAACATTCACAGACTTTACCATTCCTAAAATATTTTCCACCAGCCCAGGCAGCAACAAATAACAGGTTTTGATGTTCTTAGTCACGGTACATAATCAGGGAATATACAATCAACTTCTCTTTGAAAAGGTTGACTGCTATTACTCTTCAAAGTTCATTTATGTATTATATTATCCTGTCTGCAGTGCCAGAGTATGCACTGCATATTCTAATAGGACAAAATGGAATTGCTATACAGCTGCTAATGGTTATTCAAACTCTCTTTGGGCTGACTTTAAGATAGAAAATATTCTCTTAATTGAAGGTGTGTTTGCTGAGAGAAAATAATTGTCCTGAAGGCAAAACTGTCTCCTCTCAAAGGAGAGGAATTCAAGTGGAATAACAGGATGCATATCAGACAACCATATGTAGAAGACTTCATGAAAAGTGCAATTCCTTCTGCTACTAGATTCATATTCTTGCCAACCACATTTTACAATGTACCAAAGATTGGAGAAAGGAACTCTAATGATAAACAGCTCTTAAGAAATTAATAGCTGATAAGGTTTACACCAATTCCATCCTATATCCTGCTGCTTTTAGAAGATCTTCTCATAGGCAATACATTGAAAACTAAGCATCAGTGATTTCAAATCCAAACACTTTACAGAAGTTTCATGTAATAAAGAAATGTTTTCTAGTAATACTGAACTATTAACGTTTCATGCTGCAATTATCTAATGCTAGGTATATTGTCTGCCACTCTAGAAGAGGAGGTACATAAAGCAAAGCACAAAGTTTATCTTGAATTTATGCCTACAAGAATAGTTTTTTTTAATTTGGTTATTACTTAGTTAGCAAGCTTAGCCTCTACTTCAAGTGTTTTCCAACATGCTAAAATACTCATACTGTTTTGTCTTATTTTTTAATTTAGCTCTCTAGTAAAAAGAAAAATTACTTTCTATCCTCAGCTGTGTGGTTAATATATGTTGTTTGCATTTGAAACCCACAGGGCTCACAGGGCTTTCAAATCAATGAATTCAGAAAGGATTAAGTCACGCTGTTTTTCCCATCAAAAAGTCACTATGATATCCAGATGCAAAATTATGACTCTAAACAGACATGAGAAGATGTTGACAGTAATTGCTCTTGTATCACTTGGGTTTTCTTCCCATTGAAATGTACAGCTCAGAAATTCATGTCCCTCTCGGCCTCTCTATGTAATCACATGCACACACACATCAAAAAACCACAAATAAATGGATAGATCAGTATCAAGGTATATAAAGGTAATCATATTCCCAGGAAATAAGGAAAGATAGAAGCAGTTCTTGGTTGGTTAGGGTTTTTTTTGTTTGAGGTTTTTTCTTTTTTTGCTTTCCTTAGAGATGAAAACAACAGCAGGGAAACAAGAATGTGACATTATACTCAAGGTACAAATGTTAAGCTTCAGGAAAATACTTGCAATATACACACACAAATTAAAATATGTAAATATGCACCTTTTAATGATCAAACTTCAAAGTTACAGATCAGGACTTCATTAAGACACTATTTTAGTCACCCTGCCAAGAAAACTTGCCAGCTGATAGAGCTCACCTCTACCCTTCCTACAGTTTCTAGCTAGCTTCAAGAAAGCCTTGAATGTGCACTCCCATTATTGGGACACAGAAGAAATCCCTTTGCCCTGAGGGTTCTCAGCAAGCCACTCAGAGTATTTTATGTAGTAAAGTCTCAAAAGGAAAATACATTTCCTAAGTTCCTCCTCCAAGAACAATCCAAATTATGAAGTGTAGCAACAGTAAGAGTACTTAAATGACCAACAGTTTAAAAACTAAAACTTCCCTCTGCTCTGTACAAAACAGAGTATATTTACTAGAACTAGTTAGGTAATAGATTTCTCCAGGTGGAATGAATATTTTCATTTAGCAATTAAGTCATTTTACACCCTAAGGATAACAAGGAAATTATCAAATGCATTCTCAGAAACTAAACACATAGTTTGTAAAAGATACAGTTTATATAATTAATTGATTTGCACAAGGCTGCATTTTAGAACAAATCATGATGTTTTCTCCAAGTAAAGATGTGTATTTAATCATATTTTTAGTAGTATAAATGTACTGCTATGTCAAATCAGTCAAGTTATATTCCACAGTAATATCTTATGCAATTAATAAACATAATTATATCCCTGCTATGAAAATATAAAAGATTATTTAAATTATCCAAGGGATGGCTGTAATTTTTCATCTCTTGCTGATTAAATCTCATTTTTCAATAAGGGTTACAGTGCATGTTACGCTACCTTCCTACTTATATTTTCCCATGTGTTAATTCTTTTTTCTGAAATCAGTTCAGAAACCGCTGCTGCCAATCTGTGCAACCAAGGTGCCACTAAGCTTTTTCTTTACATAAGAAAAGACAATTTCCTGCTCATCTCCTAAACCAAGCCAGCCAGGAATTGGTTGAGGAGGACTGTAGCGTTCATTTCTTTTGGATAATTCTTCTCCAAAGGAAAAGTCTAGCAACTCACTGAACAAGTCAGGAAGTGATGGCAGCAATATCCCTATTCCAACAAAAAGTAAAATTATGTTTATCATCACCTACCTAGGAAGACCTCTGAGTATACAACATACAAGCAGCAATCTTTCCCTACTCCAGAACTGTCCTGAATGGACTGAGTGATGGGAGTGAACAACTGAACAGTGTTTGGAAAAGACCAACTGCATCTGTTCCTGTTTTTCTCACTCATTCTCCTGCTGTGTTCCTCCCACCTTCATTAGTGGCTCTTGCTCAACAAGACACCAAGCTCAACTTCACCAATCCCATGTACCCAGAATTGTTTGTGCTGTATTTTTCTTCCCTCTTTTCCCCTGAATGTAGCTTAGCTCTCTCCAATTCTCTTGTTTTGGATCTAGCTACTGACTCCTCCTCCTTTCCCAATGGGACTCTTATGATCCAGATTCATCCCACTTAACATGCACCTTACAGAAATCAGTGGACAGACAAAGGCAACTGCCAGGTCAGGTCACCACCCCTATCTTCCCAATCATCCTCTGGAGACCTATACTCATCTCCATTAGCAACACATATATCCTCAGGCAACTACCTACTTAATTTAGGCATTTAAATTAATAGGAATATCTGGGGCTCAGTGTCACTTGATGAATTGAGAGCTTCTTTTAAAAAATAAAAGCTTCTTTTCTACAAGGAAAAGACGGAAATGGAGTTAGTTACAATTCTGCTCATTAAAAGTTAAGTATCTGTATTTTCCTTGTTTTCCTCTTTGTTTCTAGTAGCATTGCTAAATATTTCAGATAGTTTCTGCTTGGCAGAACAAATGGTTTTGAGCTCTTACTAATAAATTCCTCAATTCCAAATTACTCACGACTGTAAGAAAAGTAGCGAAAAGGGCAATTTAAAATTTATAGCCATCTTAATATTGTGTACAGTCTTGACATAAATACACAGATAAACCTAAAAAGCATTTAAGTAACTGTGGTCCACATGCCAAACACAGTAAAGGCACTTCCAGGGAATGATTATTTCTGTTTAGCTTCAGCTGTCTGTAGTTGTGGGGGCTTTCTGACACAGGCAAAGAGGAATTCAGCCAGAAATCTGAAACCTGTTACATTTAAGAACACATTTATGTGTAGTAACTAGGTGACCAATGACTTCATAGGAATACCTAAACCTATTTAAAATTTGGGAAAACAGCTGAATGGGTATTTTTGCTTCCTGTTTAATTTGCACCCTACAGGATAAAATAAAATAGAAAATGAAAAAATGAAACAGACAGTTGCTCTCCAAGAGATCCTATGCATTTCTCAGTGTCCTAGAATACCACTATTGCAGAGATAAATTATTGCATATATTGTAAGAACTATATAATGCCTTTCCATAGTTTTAAAGAAATTCACTCAAAAGCAAATATTTGAAATTAAGAAGATGGACAGCAACAGCAGCTTTGGGTGGCTGAGATCCTGTAACTACTGAAAGTTGATCATATCCACATAACACCAAGGCAGGATTTCTCCTTCCTCTCCAGGGAATGCCAGTATCCCCTGGCTGCCAGGGCACAACAGTGAGTGGTACAAAAAGAACTGAAAAACAGTTTAAAATGCCTGTTCAAACCCTACTTCCCTTAATACCCCCCAAATATACAGAGTCAGAGTTTGATAGAAAGTCCAGTTTTTCACTCCACATTTCTAATTGACATAGAAATCACAAATGAATAATAAATAGAAGAATACAGTCCGCACAGCACAACAGAAAAAGCACTGAGAAAATTTTTCATATGTCTACATGTTAAAAGGGTTAAATGTGCCAGAAACAGAAAAGAAATTCTATTTTAAATTGCTGCTGTTTCTTCTTCATTGGAAAATGAAAGCATTTCAGTGTCCCCCAATCAAATCAAGGATAAAAGTTCATTATGAAATCCAGTTAGATCCTAACTTGTAAAGCTTTTCTACATTCAATTTTTTGTCAATACATGTAAAGGAAATGCCCATGAGAAGGAAAAAAAAAATCATAATACAGAGCTAGAAATTAGAAATTTAAACGAGGAATTTAACATGTGCCTTCATTGAACACTTTCCCCCTCTACATTTTACTCAGTTTGCTCTTTTTCAGTTTTAAATGCATGTGCTTCACAGCAATACTGTAAGTATTTAAATTCACTTGGTTTTAATTTGGAACAAGCGTTAGAGCCCCTAACCTGACCTGCTGCATGAATCTGGCCAGAACATTTTACTCAAGTACAGCTATGTGAGAGGACAGCGACTCATCTGCCCAATGCATGTCTTTCTAAAAGCCCCCCAGTCTTAGAAGAATCTCTTACTAACTCTGACTGGTTTGTTTCAGCATACAATTATGCTTCTAATTAAAAATGTGTGCCTGAATACTAATTTGAATTTGTCTTGCTTCAATTCCCAGTCATTGCTTTTATTCATGTCTTTTTCTCGTTAGAGTTTAGAGCTCTCCAGTACTTGTTTACTCTGCTAGAGAGGACACTGGATTTCTCCTCAATGGGCTATGTGCATGCCTATACAGAAACCCACAGAGTATCACATCCTCATCACCCAAGAGCAACACCCCTACCAAGTCAAAAAACCTGAACGTCAAAGTTGAAATGTGTCCAGGACAACAGGGTCAGGTCCTCTCTTTTTGTAAAGACTGCTTTGCTGATAACAAAAGATAATGATTTTATTTAGCACCTTATCAAAGAAACAGCACTGATACAAATTTTCATCGTCCAAGCACTATGAGTGACTGGATGCCCCCTTCCTTCTCCCTGCTACACTTAGCACATAGCTCCAGTTTCAGCTTGCCAGGATTAAGGTTCCACTGCAATGATACACCCCTAAATACACACAGTCATGTTGACATACACAGGCTGACAAAGTAATGATGACAGAAGCATTAATAGTTTTAGATGGCATGCAGCATTTATTTGCACATTAGATTTTCCTGCAAAGAAAAAGAGGAAGTAGGAAATGCTCTCCTAGGAGTCTCTCCCACATCTCTCTTTCTCTTTTATGAGTTTTTCCCCTCCTGCTATCCTCTCCTCAGACACAGACTAGACCAGAGGAAAGAAATGCAGGGACAAGAGCACAAAGCTTCCTCCTTTTCTTTTCTTGACAGCTCTGATATAAAGACTTGTTCTTTTAACAGGCTCCTTAGCAAGGAAAGGACACTGTGTTGTACAGGAAGGTCATAGGCAGAGTTTTGCTACTGCAAAAACAAACAAAAGCTCTTATCTTAAAAATATATGAAATCATATTTGGCAAGGCTTGGAAACCTAATGAAATTCCTAGGAAATGTGATCCATAATTACCTTTTTAATAAATGCAATTCTTGATCATTTCTCTTAGAAATGCTGATCTCCTGTTATTAACATTTCTGCTTATATTTTAAAACACCCTGAAAAAAGGGGTGGCAGAGGATGAAGAGGTTTCCTCTCAGGTGGCAGATGACAGATGTCTCCTTGTAGAGGGGAAGGCATAAGCAAGAGGCACAGACAGCAAAGAAGGGACTCTCAAACATCAGTGCTCAAATCACTGACAGGCAGGATCTACTGCAGGCACAAGCAGCAGTGAAAGAAACTACAATCCAGATGACTAAACCGTTTCCAGCCAGTAAAATTAACAAATAATGATGTTCTGGAGGTAATGTCCACAAAGCATTACAGAGCAGTTTTATTTTAAATGACACAAGTGATGGCCAGTGCATAGAGCTTTAATTGTAAAGCCAGCAGAAAGTGTTGGCTGCCTGGTGGATGCAGTGTGGGAAGCTGCTGCAGATATGCAAACTCTGTTTTATTCATGTATGCTATCTCTGTTTTGATTCACCAGAAAAGTCAAAGCCTCTGCATGCTGGTTAGTTTCAACTTAGTTTTATAACAAATATGTATAACTAAAAAAAAAAAAAAAAAAACCAAAAAAACCCAGATAACAAATGTACAAAAAACACATGGCCAAGGATTTTACAAAGCCTTCCCCTCACTCTTTAGTGAGAGTTTTCCCAGGGAAGCCACTGGAGTGAGGGTGAAAGACAAAAATTCTTTTGAGTTAATGACCCTCTTCCCTAAAAAGAAACAGATCTGCCTCAGTTTTGGCATCTCCAATGTGCAAACTCACAGTCACAGGAAAAGAAGAAAATAAAAGAATTCCCAAAAAAATATACTGATAGTAAAGACATTGTATATAGAGTATATACATATGTATATATATGTAGTATTTAACATAACTTTTTTTTTAATTTAACAGAAATAATAATGCTGAAAAGTAACTCTACTTTCTTACTTACATTTGAAGTCATTGATAGCCACATGATGAGAAAGCAAATTAAGAAAAGACATATAGAAAAAAGCATTCAGAGGCACAGAAGAACTCACATTTTGAAACACATATCTTTTGAAGAAGGAAAGCAAACACTGTACTGTTAAGCAAAGAATAGGAGAAAGGTTGGTAAAACTGAAACTGCAGATAATTGTAAGAAGTCAGATAAAAAATTTCATTTAAACAAGCATGAAAAAAAGTAGAAAAGCATACTAAAGGATAAATAAAGTCAGTGTCCTTCTATATATAAATGTTATATATTAAAGAAACAAAGGAGGAATACAGAAAAAAATCCAGACTAACTAGCAAGGGTACTGTCCATCAGAAAAATCTGAAAGCTAAATCTAACAAATGAGTTAAGTGTAGGAAGTAGCATGGAATCCCCATGGACTGGAAGCTCATCCCACTGAGGCTGGGAGCACAGCATGCAGCATTTAGCATCTCACCACTGGGCTGGCCTGGATGGGAGCTGGGAGATTTGCTCCACAGACTCAATGAACACCAGATCAGGAAACACAGAAGTAATGGGAGATTTCAACGACCCCACGTAGATTGCTTAAATGTTGTATCAGGGCACAGTGCCAAGAGCAAATTTTCAGAGCCTGCTTCGTGAGCAGCCATCCAGGAAACTCTGAGGGGAAGCAACTCCTCCCTGGGTCTCAGCAGGGCTGTCTGAGTCACTGCAACCGCAAGCAGCACGGACGCGGATTCAACATCTGTGCACAAGTAAGAAAGCCAAAATATCCTCAAGGAGAGGGTTCTTGCACAAATAATAGGAAACTTTGGTTAAAAAAAAATTAAAATAAAAAAAAGATAGTGAGAGAGAGGAAAAAAAAAACCTGAAAAACCTAAAAGACTGAATGCAAAAGATAAAATTTAGGAAACATCTTTTTAAAGGCACAAGATTGAATTTCAGTCCAAGTGCACACTACCTACAGCAGACCAAAGAAAACAAAAGACAGGATTGAAAAGAAACAAGACTCAAAGAAAGACACACAACTTTAATGATCTGAATTTGACCTGCTGAAGATAACAGGGAAAAACATCCTTGGAAGGATAACCCTATAATGCAATAGGCCAAATTAAAAACTTTTGAAACACAGCTTGCAAAAGTTTACACTCTAACAATAAATCTTCTGTCAACCTCCCAAAAGATGTGAAGTCTAGCACAGCAATCGGTGGAACCAATACATGAGCAAGGTGAGAAAAGAGCATCCAGAGACAAAGCCACAGCAGAGAAAGCAAACTAATGCCTTGCATCTC